>NW_022900928.1:118750226-118760357 GCF_012274545.1 Fukomys damarensis
TTTTTTTTTTTGTACTGTGTAGCTTTTTTGGTTTACAATAAATAGTAGTGGACTTCTGAGGCACAAAATTCCTTCTCTGTGAACATGACAGTATTCCTGGAGGCAGGAATGTTATTGCTGTGTTAGCAACTTGGAATGTTGTTTTCTCATTAGTGTATTGGAGGTACCATGATCTGACAGCGCACAGAAATTCACGTGACAAACACTAAATAGCTGTGATGTGAAAGCACCAGTACAGGGGGTTTAGGGAATGCATAATTGAGTGAGTTTTGTGCCCTTGAGAAGCTTGTAGTAGTACCAAGATAAGACATGAGGCAGAAGAGCTTGTGTTTAAGTGCTGTCAAAACACTACAAAATATCTACTGTGGAAGATACTTTGAAAGAGGTATGAAAATGAGCTAACATCTTTGTAGGCTGTGCTATTGAGAAACGGTTTTGGTGGAGTAAAGTTCAGAGAGTTGAATGACCTGTGGATATTTATTCATGTGTGTTAGTGTAAAAATTAACAGGCTAAAATATTACGGGTTAATGCAGAAAGACTAAATGTAAAATAAGAAAGTCACTTTTCCTTTTAAAATTACTTTCCAAGTCTATCTTTAATGCTGCCTCCTTTTAAAATAATTCAGCTTTGGTGAGGCTCCTGCTAGCGTTTCCTATCTGATAGTAGCCAGAGAAGCAGAGCAGCAGCCACAGTAATCTCTGGGCTGTTTTACCTAGAACTAGAGGCAGGTTCACAGGGACTGCCTGGGTCTGGAGCGAATAGCTTCAAACAGTGGGGCAGAGGGAAAATTGTAACTTGTGGTATGAATATGCAACTTGTTAAGAATTACAGTGTTTCCTAAGTAGGCCTCAGTTTTTCAAATTTGTGTTACTTTTGAATGCTGCTGTTTGGTCCTTAACTGCTGATAAAGAGTTGTCATGGTGAGTGCTTGTGAGTTAATCATTGGCTTTTTTATTTGGCTTTTTTATTTACAGTTTATCGGTTTTTATTACTATTATTTGTATACCAGGGATTGAATCCAGGGCTTCACATATGCTGTGTCACTAAACTACACACTCAGCTCCTTTTTTTTTTTTTTTTTTTTTGTACCAGGGATTGAACTCTGAAACTTTGCTTCTTATTTCACATTATACATTTTGGTCCTTATTTACACTTTCAGTTTCTTGCACCAGAGAGACAATTCAATATTTACCAAATGTATCCTATTTATTTCACTTCAGAGTATCCCTCGATATACATCCATTTAGCTATAAATGTCTATAGTTTATCTTTCTTTATGGCTGAGTAGTACTCCATTTTATAGAAAAACTACATCTTTATCCAATCACCGGTTGACAGGCATTTGGGTTGTTTCCAAGATTTAGCTATTACAAAGTGGCTGCTACAAACATGGGTGCCAATATATCACTGCAGTGTGATGCTTTTAATTCTTTTGAGAAGAAACCCACCAGGGGAATAGTTGGGTCACGTGGGACTTCTAATCCTACTTTTTTGAGGAATCTCCACAGTGATTTCCGCAGTGGCTGCATCAGTCTGCACTCCCACGAACAGTAGAGAAGGGTTCCTTTTCACCCACACCCCTGCCAGCATTTGTTATTGGTTGATTTCTTAGATAGCAGCCATTCTTTCTGGAGTGAGGTGAATCCCAGCATTGTTTTAATTTGCATCTCTTGAATGACCAGTGTGTTGAACATTTTTTCATCTGTTTATTTGCTGTTTCTACTTCTTTGAGAAATGTGTTCATTTCAGATGACCATTTTTAGATAGGGTCTTTAAATTTGGGAAGTCTGATTTTTTAAGTTCTTTATATATTCTAGATAGTAGACCTTTGTTTGAGGAACAGCTGGTAAAATTTTTTCCGCATGTCATGGGTTGTCCCTTCACTCTGTTGGTTATTTCTCTTGCTGTGTAGAAGCTTTTTAATAAGGTGAGATCCCAGTTGTCAATTCTTTGTGCTAGTTCCTGTGCTACTGAGGTTTTGTTTATAAAGTCTTTTCCTATCCAGTGTCTTCAAGAATTCTTATCTTCTAGAAGGCTCAGTGTTTCTCTTTTAATATTTAGATCTTTGATCCATTTCAATTTTGGTTTAGTGCATGGTGAGAGATATGGGTCTACTTTTAATCTTTGGAAAGTTGAAACCCAGTTCTTTCAGTACCATTTATTAAAGAGGCTGTCTTTTCTCCAGTGAGGGTGTTTGGCTCCTTTGTCAAAGATGAGGTGGCTGAGTATGTCTGGAGTTGTTTCTGCATCTTCTATTCTGTTCCATTGATCCTCAAATCTGTTTCTTTGCCAGTACCAAGCTGTTTTTATCATAGTAGCTCTGCAGTATAGTTTCAAGTTGGGCATCGTGATACTTGTCTTTGTTGCCTATAATTGCTTTTGCTATTATAGGTCTCTTCTGGTTCCAAATGAACTTTTGGATTGTTTTCTCTAGTTCTGTGAAATATACTGTTGAAAGTTCAATCAGGATTGCATTGAATCTATATAACAGTTTTGAAATTATGGCCATTTTCACTATATTGATTTTTCCTACCCATGGATAAGGGATGTCTTTCCATTTTCTGATATCCTCTTTGATCTCTTTTTTCAGAGTGCTGTAGTTTTTAGAGTAGAGGTCTTTTACTTCCTTCATTAGATTGATTCCTAGATGCTTCATTTTTGGGGGATGCTATTGTGAAAGGAATTATTTCCCCTATTTCTCTCTCAGTGAGTCTGTTATTTGTGTACAAGAAGGCTATTGATTTTTGAGTGTTAACCTTGTATCCAGCTACTCTACTGAATCTGTCAATTAAGTGTAGAAGTCTTTTGGCAGTTTTTTTAGGTCTTCTGTGTAGAGTATCATGTTGTCAGCAGATAATGATAGTTTAACTTCTTCATTTTCTATCACTTGTGTAATTTCTGTGGCTACTGTTTCCAGAATTATATTGAACATGAGTGGCAAAAGTGGCTATCCTTGTCTTGTTCCTAATTTTAGTGTGAAAAATTTCAGTTTTTGACCATTTAGTGTGATGTTGGCTGTTGGTTTTTCGTGGATGGTTTTTATAAGGTTGACATAAAGACCATGTATTCCAATTTTTTGTAGGATTTTTTTATCATGAATGCGTGTTGGGTTTTTTAAGAATCTTGCACTTATGAGGCAGGTGTGGTACCATGAGCCTTGTTTTTGATGATCTTCTACACTGTTTGTGCCATTTGTGAATATCTATGTGTGTGTGTGTGTGTGAGTGTGTGTATGAGCATGTGTGTGTGTATCTTATTGAGGATTTTTGCATGTATGTTCATTAGGGAAATTGGCCTTTAGTTCTCTTTTTTTGGTTGGGTCTTTCTCAGATTTTGGAATCAAGGTAATGATTGTTTCTAGGAATGAATTTGGGAGTGTTGCTTCCCTTTCAATTTCATTAAAGAGTTTGAGCATTAGTAGCATTAACTCTTCTCTAAATTTCTTATAGAATTTAACAGTGAAGCTATCAGGACCTAGGCTTTTCTTTGTTGGTAAGTTTTTAATTACATTTTCAATTTCATTGATTGATGTTGGGTTGTTTGGAATTCTTATATCTTCTTGGTTCAACTTTGGTAATTCATATGTATCAAGATTATGTCCATTTCTTCTGTGTTTTCCATCTTATTGGAATACAGGTACTCAAAGTAGGTATTGATGATCCTCTAGATTTCTGCTAGATCTGTTGTAAATTTACACTTTTCATTCCTAATTGCATGGATTTGAGCCTTTTCTTTCCTTTATTTTTGATAAGGTTGGCTAAGGGTTTGTCAATTTTATTTATTCTTTTGAAGAACCAACTCTTCCATTTGGTGATTTTTTTGTATCATTCTCTTGGTCACTATTGTATTGATTTCTGCTCTGATCTTTATAATTTCCTCCCTTATATGAACTTTGTGTTTGTCTTGCTCTTTTTTTTTCTAAAAGCCTGAGGTTCAACATTAAGTAATTTATCCGAGCTTTCTCTGTTTTTCTAATATGGCTATTCACTGCTATGAACTTCCCTCATAAGACTGCTTTCACTGTGTCTCATAGATTTCTGTATGTTGTACTGGTATTATCATTATTTGTAGAAACTGTCTAATTTCTTCTTTAATTTCCTCTGTGACCCATTGGTTGTTCAGGAGGGTGGTATTCGATTTTCATATGCTATTGAGGATTTTTGCATCTATGTTCATTAGGGAGATTGGCATATAGTTCTCTTTTTTGGTTGGGTCTTTCTGTGGTTTTGGAATGAAAGCAATACTTGCTTCCAGGAATGAATTTGAAAGTATTGCTTCCCTTTCAATTTCATTGAAGAGATTAAAGAGTAGTGGCTATAGGTCTTCTCTAAATGTCTTGTAGAATTCAGCAGTGAAATCATCAGGGCCTGGACTTTTCTTTGTTGGTAATGCTTTTTTTTCCCCTCATTGAGTTTATTGGTACATTTCAGATATACAGTACAGTTACATTCATTATTGGGATCTTGTACCTTTACATGACAGGTCTTGGTTCTCATGGTAATGTTTTAATTACAATATTAATTTCGCTGAATATAATTGGGGTGTTTAGACTTTTTATGTCTTCTTCATTCAACTTTGGAAGTTCCTATGTGTCTAGGAATCTGTCCATTTCTTCTGTATTTTCCATTTTATTAGCATATACATTTTCGAAGTAGATATTGATGATCCTCTGGATTTCTGGTAGATCTGTTGTGACTTCATCTTTTTCATTACTAACTGTATGAATTTGAGCGTTTTTGTTTGTTTGTTTGTTTGTTTGTTTGTTTGTTTTTGTACTGGGGATCAAACTTGGATCCTTGCACTTGCAAGGCAGGTGGTGGAACCACTGAGCTAAATCCCAAGCTTGAGCCTTTTCTTTCCTTTTCTTTGATGAGGTTGGCTAAGAGTTCATCAATTTTATTTATTCTTTCAAAAAATCAACTCTGATTCGTTGCATTTTTGTATCATTCTCTTAGTCTCCATTGAATTAATTTCTGCTCTGACCTTCATCATTTCCTCCCTCGTATGAGCTTTTGGTTTGTCTTGCTCTTCTTTCTCTAGGAGCTTAAGGTTAAGCATTAGGTTGTTTATTTGAGTGCACTCTGTTTTTCTAGTATGGACATTTACTGCTATGAATTTCCCTCATAGAACTGCTTTCACTGTGTCCCATAAGTTTCTGTATGTTGTATTGGCATTATCACTTAATTGTAGAAGCTGTCTAATTTCTTCTTTGATTTCTTCTGTCACCCAATGGTTGTTCAGTAGGGTGTTATTTAATTTCCATGTGTATGTGAAGTTACTGTGGTTTCTTAGGCTACTGATCTCCAGTTTAATTGCACTATGGTCTGATAACATACAGGGGATAACTTCAATTCCTTTGCATTTACTTAAGCATGTTCTGTGAGCTAGATGTGGTCTATTTTGGAGAATGACCCTTGTGCAGCTGAAAAGAAGGTATATTCTGATTCTGTGGGAATACTCTGTAGACATCTACTAAGTCCACTTGTTCTAAGACTTGGTTCAGTTCTTTATTTCATTGTTGATTTTTGTCTAGATGATCTGTCTATTGGTGTCAGTGGAGTATTGAGGTCCCCCACTACAATTGTATTATTGCTTATTTCATTTTTCATATCCATTAATATTTGTCTTATATAGTTGGGGGCATTAGTATTCAGTGCATATGTATTTAGGATTGTCATTTCTTCCTCTTGTATTGTTGTCTTTTTGTGGATGTAGTGGCCTTCTTTGTCTCTCTTAATTAGTTTTGGCTTGAAATCTATTCTGTCTACAAATAAGATAGCTACCCCCACTGTTTTCTGGGCTCCTGTCACATGGAGAACTGTTTTCCATCCTTTTACTCTCAGTCTATGAATTTCTTTGTGGATTAAGTGGGTCTTGTGTACTCAGTATATTATTGGATGTTGCTTCTTAATCCATTCTGCCAGCCTGTTTCTTTTGATTGGTGAACTGAGGCCATTAACATTGATGGTTATAACTGTTATGTATTGGCTTTTTATTGTAATGTTCTTTTCCTGCTGTTGGTTCTTGTATTTTTAATTTTTTCCCTCTCTCCCTTTAATTTCTTATCTTGCCTGGTATATTTGCTCTGTTAGCCCCTATGGAGTTGTGGTCTTCATTTTCTTTTTCCAGGATATTGTTTAGAAGTGTTTAGAGTGCCAGTTTGGTGTTCATGAAATTTCTCAGGTGTTCTTTGTCGTGGAAGTATCCTATTTCCCCATCAATTTTGAAAGATGGCTTTGCAGGATACATCTGTCTAGGTTGGAGGTTGTTTTCTTTTAGGGCTTGAAATACCTCACTCCAGGCTTTCCTTGACTTGAGGGTTTGTGTTGAAAAGTCTGCTGGGATCCTGATGGTCTTTCCTTTGCATGTGTTTTGGTTCTGTTTTCTAACTGCTTGTAGTATTTTGTTCTTCTTTTGGGTTTCCGGGATCTTGCTTGTTATATGTCTAGGTGTAGGTTTGTTTTTGTTTTTTTTTTAAATTATGGCTTGTTGGAGTCCTATGTGCTTCACTTATCTGGATGTCAAATTCTTCCCTTCTGTTTGGGAAGTTTTCTGTCATTAATTCTGTGAACAGTTTTTTTTAATGTTATTTGTACTTTCGCCTGCTACTTCATGGACTCCTATCAGTCTCATATTATCCTTCTTTGCATCATTTAAGAGTTGTTGTATTGATTTCTTGTGGTCCCATACTGTTTTTAAGAGATCTCTCTTTTCATGGTTGCTGACTGTAATCCTATCTTCTATATCTGAAATTCTGTCTTCACATTCATTCATCCTGCTATGAATGCTTTCTATAGAGTTTTGAATCTCCTGGATATCCATTTGAATCTGTTTCATGGATTCCATTTTTTTCCTATGTTGAACATTCAAGGTTTCTGTTTCTTTCCTATGCTGGGCATTCATATTTTCCATCATAGTCCTGAGCTCATCTATATTTTTTTGAGATGGGGTGTTACTATGTAATTGAGACTAATGTGTAACTCACTATGTAGTCCAGGCTGGTCTTGATCTGACAGAGATCCTCCTGCTTCAGCCTCCTGAGTCTTGGTATCATAGGAGTGCACCACCATAACTGGCTCATCTATTTTTTTTTATCTGTTTCTGTTCTAGAGTCTCTAATCATGTCTTTCATGCTTCTCACCATCTCTGTGGTTATCTGGGAAATTATTTTTGTTTTGAATTTTTGTAGAGCCCCATTCATCTGTTTTTTTTACTTGCTGTGCTATTGGTTCAGGGTGTCCAGATGGTTGACTGTCAGTCTTTTTCACCTCATTTCCTCCAGAGTTTACCTTTGGTGGTGTGGAAGTCTGTGTTTGTGTCTTGTTTAAATGTCTTCTCATTTCTGTTTTTGTCATTGGTACTGTCCTAGGTTTAATTCCTGGGTTAGCACTTCAATCTTCCATATATAGCTGGTCTTTGGGTTTTGAGTCTCTAATGCCTCTGAGGCAAACTCATTTTCATTATACCAAGGAGGGCAACTGATTAGGTCAATCACAACACCTTAGCCCAAGTGATACAATCAGTAGCACAATAGCGGCAAGCACAGTTTAAAATGACATGACAATTTGTGGTAGTTATTAATCTATCACCTTTAACCATATGAATGAAATAAAAATCAAGGAACAGCCCAAAATATATTTATAGTGAATAAACTCTTCAATATAGCAACTTTATTCTTCAGGATAGCTATATAGAAGGATTTGGGAGGGAGGGATAGATAGGATGGAGAAAGGTTAGAAGTGAGGTCAGAGAACACAGGAAGATCACACAAACTCTAGGAAGCTGTTGAAGAGAAGAGGAGAAGACAGAACAAAATATACTCAAGAACAGAACAAACTAACAGCATTATGGAGGCTACAGACTGTAATAACTTTCTTTTAAAACTAATGGCAATTGAGAGAAGGGAAAAGAAAGAAAATAAATTTGCATTAGGATAGGAGCAGGAACAAAAAAGGAGAGTAATGGAGATAAAGGTGGAAGTGAGTGAGAGAGAGAAAGAAAAAGAAGCTTTAAAAAGAAAAAATTTGAGATAAGAAAAAGATAACAATATTTTTAAATGATTAAAGATAAGTGAAAAATATTGCTTTGAAAATAAAAATACAAATAGAAATAGAGGGCCTCCTTCAGGGTGTGCCTCTGTTGACACAATAGACAGCATGGGCAGGAATGTGCAGATCTAAATTAATTAATCTCAGCAAGCCAGCAGCTGTCCCCTGAGGTTCAGGCTGATTTTTGGCTGCAAGGCCCAAGTTCAGATCTCTGTCCTCCTGCTGGGTTGAATTCTGCAAGTTTGTGCTCCAGGTTCCAGCTGTCTTTCCCCTGAAGTTAAACCAGGTTCTGATGTGAGGTGGTGGTCCCTCCGACTTACCAAAGATGGTAGTGTGGTGTGCCTTTATTGCATGTTTCCTTCACTTTTTTTGTTTGTTTGTTTTTTGAGACAGGATCTCACTACATAGTTGAGACTGACCTGGAACTCACTATGTCACCCAGGCTAGTCTCAAACTCACAACGATCCTCCTGCCTCAGCCTTCCGTGAGCGGGGGGTGGGGATTATGAACATGGCTGTATCGGCACCTGTGCGGCCTGGCTCTTCTGTGGTGCCGGGTAGAAGGGGTGTGCCCACCGGAGGGTTGTGAGTGGTGGCTGGGCCCCTCTGTCCAATTTCCATATGTTTATGAAGCTCTTATGGTTTCTTTTACTATTGATCTCCAATTTTGTTGCACTATGATCTGATAGTATACAGGGGATAACTTAAATTCCCTTGCATTTACTTAGGCATGTTGTATGAGCTAGCATGTGGTCTATTTTGTAGAATGACCCATGTGTAGGTGAGAAGAATATGTATTCTAATTTTGTGGAGTGGAATACTCTGTAGATATCTACTAAGTTAATTTGTTCAAGAGTTTGGTCCAGTTCTAGTGTTTCATTGCTTTGTGTTTCCTTTCTTTTTCTTTTTTTCTTTTTTTTTTTTTGGACTGAGCATTGAACTCATAACCTTGCCCTTGGGCAGCAGTGAGGCATCACCGAGCCAAATACCTGGTCCTAGTGTTTTATTTTTGATATTTTTTCTAGTTGATCTGTCTACTTATGACAATGGGTATTAAGATCCACCACTACTATTGAATTAGTGCTTATATGATTATTCATGTCCATTAATATTGTTTTTATACAGTTATTAGTATTTGGTGCATATGTATTTATGATTGTCATCTCTTCCTTTTGGATTGTTCCCCTTACAAGGATGTAGTGTCCTTTGTCTCTCTTTTTTTTTTCCTTTTATTTTCTTTGCCTCTTTTAATTAGTCTTAGTTTAAAATCCATGTTGTCTGCAAATAGGATAGCTATCCCTGCTTTCTTTTGGGTTCCTGTCACATGGAGTATTGTTTTCCATCCTTTGACTTTCAGTCTATGAATGTCTTTTTAAATTGTGTTTCTTGTATGTAGCATATTGTTGATCTTGCTTCTTAATCCATTCTGCCAGTCTGTTTCTTTTGATTGGTGAATTTATTTTTTTATTTATTTTTCTTTCTTTTTATTGAGGTTATTGGTACAATCTAGGTATACAATACAATTACATTCATCATTGGGATTCTGTACCTTTACATAATAGGTCTTGATTCTCAGTTTTCCCCTTGTCCCTGCCCTCCCTTCACCCGCTCCTTCCCTCCCCATTTACAAACACTTTATTTCCATTTTTTCAGTTTCTCATATTTTTTCCTCTCCCTTATTACCTTTCCCCCACCCTTCCCACTTTCCTTACACCTTTAGCCCTTTACTTCCTATTTCACATTAATTATCTCATTAGGATCCTGTGTACTGTTATAGTTTTTCACACCAAAGAAACTATTCAGTATTTCAGTTAAAGAAATCTCTGTATGAACATTAAAAATAGGGAATCCTAAAATAAAACTAAAAAGGAAAGTAAAAGAGAAAAGGCAATGATGTAACATCAAAATAATCCTTAATTCTGGAGATGAAAATGGTCCCTGAACATATTTAAATTGCTTCTCGCTCTTATAGTCTTATCTTATTCTTTTTTCATTATTTAGAGAATACTTTATTAGTTTCTGTAATCAAACCCACGTAGATATGACCTTACATATTTAGTATGATGTGTTACCCCTGTACACA
>NW_022900928.1:118762841-118774835 GCF_012274545.1 Fukomys damarensis
ATTTAGAGAAAGATACCCTTGATGACCACCTCTGTCTTTGCAGAGTGGGTCCAAAGACTTGCACAGTCAGGAGGTCTGAGAGTGCAGGGGGGCGCTTATGGGGATTCAGAGGCGCCCACGCGGCTACCTTTCCGGCACTTGAGCGATGGCGGCTGGGTCAGGAGCAGGCGTGGTTCTCCTTCCCACGGTGGATTGGTGAATTTAGACCGTAACATTGTTGATTATAACTGATATGTACTGACCTATCCTTTTCGTGATCTTTTCCTGTTGTTGAATTTTTTTTCCCTCCCTTTGCATTTAAATTTTGCCTTGCCTGATGAATTCATTCTGCTGGGTTTCATAGAGTTTTGACCCTCATTGTTATTTCCTAGGATATTGTTTAGAATTTTTTGGAGTGTTGGTTTGGTATTAATGAAGTTCATAAGTTATTCTTTGTAGTAAAAGTATCATATTTCTTCATCTACTTTGAAAGTTTTGTAGGATGCATCAGTCTGGGTTGGAGGTTGTTTACTTTTAGAGAGTGAAATTCTTCACTGCAGGTTCTCCTTGGCTTGAGGGTTTGTGTGGAGAAGTCCTCTATGATTCTTATGGGCTTTCCTTTGTATGTGATTTGTTATTTTCCCTACCTGCCTTTAATATTCTGTTGTATTGTGGATTTCTGGAATCTTGACTATTATATGCCTAGGTACAGATGTTTTTGATCATTACTAGTTGGAGTTCTATATGACTCACTTATCTTTATATCAAATTCTTTTCCCCTGTTTGGGAAGTTTTCTGTGATTACTTCGATGAAAAGTTTATTTATGTCTTTTGTGCTATCTTCTACACCTTCACTGATTCCAATCAGTCTTAAGTTATTCTTTTTTGTGACATCTAGTAGCTGTGGGATTGATTTCTCATGATCCCTTGCTATTTTTAAGAAGTCTTTGTTTTCATGTTTGTTAACTGCTATCCTGTGTTGTATATCTAAAATTCTGTCCTCACATTCACTTATTCTGCTGCAGAAACTTGCAGTGGGATTTTTAATTTCTTGGATATCTGCTTGGATATCCAATTCTTTCCTATGCTGTTTTCTATCATTTTCCTCAGCTCCTCTATTTATCTGTGTATGCTCTAGAGTTATTAGCAGCATATTTCATTTTGGTCATCTTCTCTGTTTTCATCTGAGAAACCTCTGATTCTATTTCTTCCAGATCCTCTTTTATTGCCAATTCAAGGAGTCCAGGTGGTTGAATTTCAGACTGTTCCATCTTGTTGCCTTTTGGAGGTGCCTTTGGTAATCTGGAAGTTTGTTTTTAAGTCTTGCTTAGGTATCTTCTCATTTCTATTTTGTTGTTGATGTTTTTGGTTTAATTCCTGGGTTACTGCTTGTAAATTGTTTATTAGGAATATCTTTACTGTTAGCATTTAGAACCCTTAGGGAATGGCTACTTCTTGGATTGCCTTCCAGGCTTAGTTGTTCTTTGGGTTTTAAGTCCATAATGGCCCTTAGGCAATGTCAGTGTTGGTTTACCAGCAAGGACAACTGACTAGAACAATCACACCACTGTGGCCAACGTAATACATTCAGCATCAACAACAGTATCAAACACAGCCTAGAAAATGGCAAATTGTGGTAGCTGTTAATCTACCACCTTTGACATCATGAACTAGACTTGTAGTTATATATAAAAATCTAGAACCAACCAGAAATATATTTGCAGTAAATAAGTCCTTCAATATAGCAGATTTTCCCTCTGGGGAGATTTAGAAGGAGTTAGCGGGAAAGAGAAACAGGAAGAGAGGGAGAGGTTAGAAGTAAGGCTAGAAGACACAGGAAGATCATGTGAACTTTGGGAAACTGGTGAAGACAGAAGGAAAAGAGAGAAGGAAGGAACAGAAAGAAGAACAGAACAAACTAACAGTAACAGAAAAACTAGAAACTGTATTTTTGCTCCTATAAAAATAAGAACAATTGAAAAAAACAGGAACAAAGAAAGGTGAGAAATGAAGGAGGAAAGAAAAAGAGAAGAAGCATCTCTTCAAGGCCTGTCTCTATTGTCACTGGTGGACAACATAGGTAGCCTACAGATCTGTGTCCACTAATCTCAGTAAGCCAAACGTAGTCCCCTGAAGTTCAGGCTGGCTTCTGGCTGCAAGGCTGGAATTGAGCTCCCTGACCTCCCTCAGGTTTGAACTCTACACAGTTAATGGAGGTGTTGACCCCAACAACTCACCAACTGCTGCAGCCTGATGCATCTTTATTGAGGCTACTCTTTGCTCTCCCAGTGGGCTTCAATTTTCAACAAGCTTCAGAGAGGCCCTCTCTCTGCTGCTCGCCACTGCGCCAATTCCTGGGCTCAGAATCATGGCCTTCTGGATCCCTGCATAGTGCTGCTGTCCGGGTGGGCCTCTGGTTGGGGCCTGTGCATCCTTGCCCATGGTAGAGGCAGCTATTAAGATAATGCTCACTTTGTAAATGAAGAAGCAGAGCCTGAGAGGTTAAGTAATGGGCCCAAGGTCATACAGTTGGTAAACTGAAGCCTGTTCTCTCTCTTTTTTTTTTTTTGTACTGGGGTTCAAACGCAAGTCTGTGCTCTTAACTGGATGTTTTCCACATTAACTAGTAGAGAGAAATAAAAAGCTCAGCACAGGGAGTGAACTAATGGGGACAAATTTGCGCCAGTGGGAGGAATAATAAAAAATAGTGTTCACTGTACTTACTAAGTACCTTCTAAGCACTTACATATGCATTAGACTGAGATGAAATAAAACCCAAATGCACAAAATGGGCACCTGAGAGACTAAACTTGAGGCTTTGGAAAGATTTAGAAGTACACTGTGCCACATCAATCAGGAAATAATTCCTGGTTGTAGCATAGAAGCTCCTTCCAGTCAGACAAACAGATTCATTTAGAATGTACTTAAGGAAGTATCCCTTGTCTCCAAGGCAACATTCTAGGTACAGAAGACACAGGTGTGAACAGGAGAGATTCTAGGTGAAAGAGAAATTCAAAAGCACAGAAAAATAAAAAATCATTCCAAAGTGTTCATATTTTTTGACCCTTTCTGATCTACCAGAAAAGGAAAAAGATAAACAGTCTGATTTTGTCACTAGGTACTGCAAAACTGTGCCCTTGCCTGTTTGCTTTTCAGTATTCTTTTCTGTGAATGGATGATGGATCAGGTACCAGGTATGGAGATGCTGACTCAAAGTGAAGGTGAGGTTTCCATTCTTACAGCATGATAGCATGAAGTGTGGGAGAAGGACAGGTAAGAGGATAATTATATTCCTAGTGACTTGTGCTACAAATGAGGTGTGAACACAATCCTATGAGAGCAGTGAAGAGTGACTTATTCTCTCTGGGAGTGTCTGATAAAGTTTAATGGAGGAGAAAGCATTTCAGTGGGGCCTGAGGGAGGTCTAGGATATCACCAGGTTGAGATGGGGGAAGACACCTAGGGAGGGATAATTTGTGGACAGGATGGCCAAGTTGCATATGCTACGTCCTGAAATCCAGGCTGTGCATGGACAGTCTGGCTCCTCCAACAATGTTGAAGGTGGGGGCATCCACAGAGAGTCACGATTTGTTAAACAGGAGAACTGAGGCTTGTGTTGGTACCAGTTTACATGTGAGTCCATAAGAAACTTACCTCTGTTTCTGAGATCACCCAGACACCCACCATAGTTTTTCCAATTTTTGTTTAAGTTTCAAAAAGGAGAGAGCACTGCCCTACAAATTTGGTGAGAGAGAGATGTGAATTGGTACAACCTCTAAGAAAGGCAAATTTGCAACATCTGTTACACTTACAAATGCACCTAGCTTATGATTCAGCAAATTCACCTCTAGAAACTTATCCTAGATGAATGCAATGATGTGTGAAATAACTTCTATACAAGTATTCAACACATCATTGTAATAGCAAAAGGTTGGAAGCTAAACACTCATCAGGAAATTTTTGGCTAAATAAGTTTTTGATATTTCTTTAAAATTGAATATAAGGGATAAGATAACTCTTTCTGTTCTGTTAGGAGTGATTTCCAGGATATAAAACTGAAAAAAATCAAAAGAGCAGGCCATTCACATAAAAGGGGGATGGAAAAAACTCAAGCCCTCTATAAATTGTTCAAACTTCTGAATTAAAGAAACTTTGGCTCCCTTATGTTCAGACTCCTGGAGATATGTGACAAGAAACTCATTTTTTCAGCCCTCTGCGAAATCTTCTGTGAGTTGTAGCCAAAGGCATTCAGATGCATGTCTCTGAGGCCTAGGAAAGGCTCTGTGTTTGGACCCAGAACAATTTCGAAGAGAGAGTGTTATAATATGGATCGGGAATGTCCCCCCAAACCTCATGCACTCAGAGGTACAGCTTTTGGAAAGTGTTGGATCATGGGGCACTATACTCTGTCTGTGATTAATCTCTCGGATGAGTTCAGAGCTGGCTGTGTTGTTGGGAGGTGTGGCCTGGTAGGAAGAGGAGGGCCATTGGGGGTGTGATTGGAAGTTTGTTATTGCTCTCCTTAGCTCCTCCCTTCCCTCTCAGCTTTCTGGCCACCATGATGTGAGTAGCTGTCTTCTAGCCAGGCCATCTGCCACGCTGTTTCTGCCTTGGAACCAACCTGCCATGGACTGTAAATGCGAGCCGAAATAAACCTTTCCTCCTTGAAGTTGTGGGTATCAGGTATTGTGCCTCAGCAATAAGAAAGTGACTTGGACAAGGGTTAACTCTGACTCATAGAGATTCTCCGGTTTGTCCCACATGGACTAGTGGGAATCCTAAGTGCTTCCTCCAAGTATTCTGAGCTCTGAACCGCAGAGCAGTCAGCCACTCACAGGTACAGCTGTGGGGTTCTGTGTAGAGATGCTGCTTGGCAGGATCCAACCTGTCTGGCTTTTTTAATACAGCTTCATCAGAGAATAAGCTAAAAGCCTGGTTTAATTAATCTATTTGTAGTCAGGGCATAAGAGGGCAGTACAACCAGTACTAGATCCAAGCCTAATGTGGGTTCTCACAACCCATTCTCTCCACACAGCAGGACTCATAAATCTAGACCAGCTTTATGACTGCAGACCCGAGAACTCTCTGGATCAAGCCATGTGGTGTCAGGCCCTGTCTATACAGCATAAATTGTCCTGTTTTAAGGACTCATTTGCCCATTCACTCAAGACAAATAAATATTTGTCCCCTGCACTGTGCTAGGTGCTAGGGACACAATGGCAAGCAAAATCTTTGTGGACTTATAATCTATCTATAGGAGTGATGGCTCTTAGTTAAGTAAGTATTAAAGAGGTATCTAATTACAATTGATCTGAGTGTTATAGAAGAAAGGTTCATGATGGACAGGAGTGGTTAAGAAAGCCACCTATATTAGCATGGGAATCAGAGAAGGCCTACCTGAAGAAGTGACAGAAGAATAAGTGGGAGTTAACTAGGTGCTGTGAGAGAAGAGGATTTTAGGCAGAAGAATGAGGTGGGGGAGCATAGAACATGCAGGAACTGAAAGAAAGCCAGTGCGTTTGTAGGGCAGAGAATGAGGGGCAGTGTGGTGGGTGGAGAGGCTGGAGCATAAGCCACAGTCAGGAAGCTATGTCAAGCAAGTATATTTGTAATTTGTGGTAGTTGGTGTTAGTTGTACCCTAATATTTATTTCCCATTTATTTCTTTAGAATTGGAACCTCAAAGTTTTGACTTAGTGAATGTTTACCCCATTAAAGGGCATTTCCAAGATTTCTTTGCATAGAGGTTTGCCCATATTCTGATCAATGGGCTCTGACTAGAAGTAACAGCAGCCTTTTATTTCCTCCTATTCTCTCCTTTCTGGCTGGAATGCAGACACGATGGTGGGGGCTGGAGGGGCCATCCTAGACCATAAGATGCAAGCACATGTTGAGGGCAGCAAAGCGTGAGATTTAGGGAACCAGATCTCAGTCACCATGGAGCCGCTTTCTAAGCCCTGAACTATGTGACACACTGTGGCTTGGTTGAATCACTAGTTTTTGGTCTTTGAAGTCACTGAAGTGTTCTGGGTGATAGAATCCTATTTCTGTCTTGATATTATTACTTGGGCTGCTGTGTAGAGGGTAAAGGCAGTGAGACCAGTCAGAAGCCCTTGCAGCCACCCACTGAGCAAGATATAGTGTCTGGAATTTGCAAAGTAGCCATGAAGCTGAGTGTAGTGGGAAGAGCATGGGCTCTGGCCTGGGGAGAGCTAAATTCTTCTCCCAGGTCCACTACTTGTAGCTGTGTGACCTTGGACAACTTGCTAGGCATCTCTAAGTCTCATGTGTAAACTCAAGTTAAGGTTCTTTTTTTTGGGTGGAGTGTGATGATTAATTTTAAGGGGGCCTTCAAACGTGAATGTGTGTTTGTGTGTGTGCACACACACCCTGCTGGTTTTCTCTGACCAACATAGGGCATTCACTTTCTATTTATTTACAATATACATACAGCACAGTACACAAGTATAAATGGCACACCTCAATGACTATTTTTTTTTGTTTTTGGTTTTTTGAGACAGAGTCTCACTATGTAATTGAGACTGACCTGGAACTCACTATGTAGTCCAGGCTCCTCTCGAACTCACAGTGATCCTCCTGCCTCAGCCTCCCGAGTGCTGGGATTATAGGCATGTGCCACCACACCCAGCAGCTCAATGACTTTTTACAAAGTAAACACAGTCAGCTACCACAAGAAGATCCACAAGAAGATATAAAACATTGAAATTCTATGAAGATAGCAATGGCAGAGTATGTAGTTCAAAATCCCTACATAAAAACAAGTGATTAGCAAAACTAAACCTTGTGGACAACACAACGTTAGATGACAAAGTAGTCCCAGAACTCCAAAATACAAGTGGGCAGAGAAAAGGCTAGAAGACCTGCATGGTACTATTCTCTGTGTAGAAGACACAGTGGGGTTTTGGTTGTAATTGAGACCAGAATGTAAAAATAACTAATTGGTTCATGGGTCAAGTTGAGGAAGCTGCAGAAATTGAATGGGGTTTGACCTGATTCACTAGTGACTGAGTGAATGCAGCCCAAAGTAAGATCTGAAGGAGACGGACCACTCTAGCCCCATGAGGTCTCAACCCCAACCATCAGGGCTTCTTCCTGGACAGGACCACACTGAGAAGAAACTTAGAGAAGGAGAATAAAAATTGAGGATGGTAGGGACACCAAAGACAAAGAAAAGACATGGCCCAGAAGCGAATGGAAAGGGCAGCAAAGCCAAGAAATCTCAGAAAGCAACTGTCATAATTTTATTACTACATGACAATAAAAGGGAATTCTGTGAAGTTAGAAGTGCTGCCCAGAACCACATCTCCCTTTAAAAATTCACTAAAATTAATTTCATGTAAAAATAAGCAGCAGAAAGGTATTGAGGTCAAATCACATACAATTACTACAAAAGGATAAGAAGCAGCTGGGGATGTAGCTCAGTGGTTGCACCTCCTCCCTCACAAGTGCAAGATCCTGAATTTGATCCTGGGTACCAAAAAAAAAAAAAAAGGAATAAGAAGTAGAATGATAAATATATCCCCAGGCACAGAAAGCATGCCAGAAAGCCAGCCATACTCACAGAGCAGGCAAAAACTGTGACCATAACTATTTGAAAAGAAGATAAAAGGCACTAAGAGTAATGCAAGACATGAAAGAACAACATAAATCAGAGTTAGCAAAACAAACCTGATGACAGAAATCTGAAAGGAATTCAAAATGAAAGGAAAGGGCTGGGGATTTAGCTCAGTGGTTCCAGCACCTGCCTCGCAAGCACAAGGACCTGAGTTTGATCCTTGGTACCAAAAAAACCAAACAAAATGAAAGGAAAAGTGAGTTCAACAAAGAAGGCTAAATTGAGAGAATATTAGAGGGGATTAATGAAATATATAATGCCTCAAGAGAAACAGAAGGTGAAAAGGCGGAGAATATTAAATAGGAAGTGACACTTTTGAACAATGGAAAGGATTCAAAGAAAGAGATAAAATTACAAATATTGAAGATGTGCAACTAAGAGCCAACACCACACAGTAAGTAAAACTACCTGAAAGAGGCATAGGAACATGAGGAGGCCCACGGGGTTGGGAACTGAGCCCCGAGAGCAGCCAACAGCAAGGAACTGAGGGCTTCTGCCCCCAGCAGAATGAATGAGTCTGGGCTTGTGTCCTCCAGGTTGGACAGGTCTTCAAATAACTGCAGTCCCTTCCCTACACCTTCCAACGTAAACTCACAGGAAATCCTGGACCAGAACCATCCAGCTCAACCACTCTGATCTCAGAGGCGATGAAATAAAATGTTTATCATTTCAAGCCACTAAATTTTAGAATGATTTTTAAATGTGCAATAAATAACAAATACAATTGGCAGCAGAGTTTCTAGCTATCTTAGACACCCTGTCAGTGCATCTAGTATGCTTTCTTTGGTGAATATGTGTGCATTTCTGTTGGGTGTAGACCTCTGAGTGAAAATTCTGGGTCACAGAATATGTATCTCTTCAGCTTTAGTGACTACTACAAAAGAATCCCACAGGGCATAAATTGATGTACATCTTCACTGGAAGTGTGGACGAGTTTCTGTTACTCATATTCTCACCAACACTTGATTTTTTTTTTTCAGTATTGGGGATTGAATCTAAAGTCTTCACATTAGCTATATTCCCACCTCCTTTTTTATTTTTTACTTTGAGACAGGGTCTTACTACATCACTAAATTGCCCAGGCTGCGCTTGAAATGGTCATCCTCCTGCCTCAGCCTCCCAGAGTACTGGGATTACAGATGTCAGCCACCATGCTGGCTGCTATTTTCTATTGCTTTCATCCCAGCTGTTTTTAATGGGTTGTAATATAATCTCATTGTGGTTTTCTTCAATTTATTTTATTTTAGTTTTTGGTACTGGGGATTGAAACCACGGTGTCACACTTACTAGGCAATGCCCTAACACTGAGCTAAATTCCCAAATCCTCACTGTGGTTTTAATTTACATTTTTCCTTATGCTTAATGAAGTTTACTACCTTTTTGAAAGGTTAATGGCTACTTAGATATCTGCATTTATTAAACACCTTTTCAAGTCTTCTACTCACTCTAAAAGTTGAGTTGGGCCAGGGATTTAGCTCAGTAGTGTCGCACCTACCTAGCAAGCACAAGGTCCTGAGTTCAATCCCTGGTACCTGGAAAAAAAAATCCAGGGCTCATTATCACTTGCATTAAAAGTTGAGTTGTCCTTTCCTGATTGATGTTTCTTTTTAGAATTCATGTTTATATTGTGGAGTCTTTTGTTAGGTATATAGTATTTCTTATTTTCCTTTGGGTTTCCTTTCATTCTCTAAATTGTAAGTTTGGATAAATAGAAGTTTTTAACTTTAGTATAGTCCAGTGTATCAATCATTACCCACAGCAATTGTATTAAGTATTAAGAAGTCTTTGCTTAGCCCAAGTCATGAAAATATTTTCCTGTCATCCTCAGAAAGCTTTACTCAGGGCAGGAGGGGTAGTTCAGTGGCAGAGTGTTTGCCTAGCAAGTATGAGGGTTGGATTGCCAGCATTGCAAAAAACAAAACAAACAAAACCCCCAGAAGTTTTATTCTGTCTATGATGTATATAGGATTGATTTTTGTCTATGTTGTGAGGTAGAGATTAAAAATTTACAATTATTCCAGCACTATTTATTGCAAAATATTAAATTAAATTAGAAAATAATCCTTCCCTAGGGCTTTGGAATAGTACCTTTATGGTAAGTGACCATAACGTGTAGGGTCTATTCATGGCCTCTCTTCCTCATTTGTCTATCTTTTTACCACTAAATACCAAACAGTTCTATTATTTATTTGTATCTGTCCTTCTTTCCTTTTCTGGGAGAGGTGGAGTCTCACTATGTTTCCCCAGGCTGTTTTAAAGTGTTATCCTTCCCCTCAACCTCAGTAGCTGAGGTTATAGGTGCTTACCACCACAAGCATCTTGCAATTCATAAGTCTTGGTATCTGCTAGATAAGCCCTCCACTTTTTTCTTCAATGTGATCTTTGCTATTTTGGCTTTTTGATTTCCATACAAATTTTAGAATCAGGCTGTCAATTTCCATTGAGACATTTACTGAGATTTTAGCTGGGATTGCATTTAATCTATTGATGAATTTGGGGAAAATTAACAGTCTTGAGTCTTAGAGTCCATTAACATTTTTTTTTTACCACATCTGTTTAAGTTTTCTACAGTTTTTTTTTTTGTTGTTGTTTTTTGTTTGTTTGTTTGTTTTTGAGACAGGGTCTCACTTTGTAGTGAGACTGACCTGGAACTCACTATGTAGCTCAGGCTGGTCTCGAACTCACAGCGATCCTCCTGCCTCAGCCTCCCGAGTGCTGGGATTACAGGTGTGCGCCACCATGCCCGGCCAAGTTTTCTTTGTTTTTTCTCATAATATTTGCTACTTTTGCATGGAGAATCTTGCGTATCTTTTATTGGATTTATTACTGTATATATCATTTTAGATATCATATAAGTGATATTAAAATTTTAAATCCTAATTGTTACTGTTTGCATATAGAAATATAGTAAAATTTTAAAATGTTGACTGTTGTATCTAGTGATCTTGTTATACTCTTTTGTTAATTCTCTCTAGTATTTTTGCTTTCTTCACGTACAATCATGTAGTTTCTGAATAATGAAAAATTTTATTTTCTCCTTTCCATCTTTAATCCTTTTATTTATTTTCAGCTCAGCTCTCCCTTATAATGCTGAACAGAAGTAATGATAGTGACATTCTTGTCTTGGTCCTAGTACCATGGGAAAATCTTAAAGTATTTACTTTGTTGTTGTTGTTTTGTTTTTTGAGACAGGGTCTCACTACGTAGTTGAGACTGACCTGGAACTCACTATGTAGCCCAGGCTGGTCTCGAACTCACAGCGATCCTCCTGCTTCAGCCTCCCAAGTGCTGGGATTACAAGCATGTGCCACCACACCTGGCTTAAAACAATTTACTATTATAATGATGCTTGTTGCAGAGATGGCCCTGCATGGTGTCTCAGCCTGAAGGTGGCAGAGAAGAGCAGCTGCACAGTAGTGGAACCTGGCTCAGGTTGTAGGAGCCTGCATGGGGTGCAGAAGGCATCCCCAGGGACGAGTCCAGTAGAGCATATCAGGGCCCAGGAAGATGAAGGAGAAGACCTATGGGTTAATGTGGCACAAGGTGTCAGACCCTACGCAGAGAGAGAAGAGCTTTCCCCTTGGGGATGACCTGGCACAGGGTGTCAGATACCAAGTGGAGTTACAGGGACATTTGTGGAAGGTTTAGGGAGGAGACAAAGTGGTGATAACACAAGACTGGTAACATACAAAGGAACTGATGCAATGAGGAAATAGACTGGAAGACAAAAAAGGAAGCCAGGTTTTCATTGTAGGAGAAAAATGTTAACAAATGTTGAAAGAGATAAAACTAGTGTGAATGTTGGAGTATTGGTTAGAATTAGAGGTTTTCAAAAGATTGTATCCATTCTGTCAAAGGGGCATACGAAATTAGCTTGCAGGAGCTCTCACTGGCCAAATCTGGGACAGCATGAGCATCAAAATAAAGATAGTAACAGATTATAACACATTGTATAAAATAGGAATCCATAAATTTGTATGATGTAAATTAATTAATTAATTAAAAATGTTATGAGGGATGGAATATTCACATAGTCTCAAAGGAGAAAAAGAATACCTTTACTCTTGAGAAGCTAGCGGATGTGGGGTTCTGGATTGGTTCCTGGAACTGTAAAGGGCCTTAATGGGATAATTAGTGAAATTTGAAAAGGTGTTTATGTTGTTTAGTAGTAATGTGCGAACCTTAATTCCCTGATTTCTAATGGTTACATTGTGGGTATAGAAGAAAGTCCTCACAATAGACTGAATGCTTATGTCCCTCTCTACAATCCACATGTTTAAATCCTAACTCCCAAGGCCATTGTATGAGGAGGTAGTAGTTTTAGAAGATAAATAGGTCACCGAGTTGGAGACCTCCTGAAAGGATGAGTGCCCTTGCAAA
>NW_022900928.1:118775083-118780603 GCF_012274545.1 Fukomys damarensis
CTTAAAAAAAAAAAAAAAAAAAAAAGTTAGATAATAGAAAATAGGAAGATAAATCTTTTGCAAGTGGGAAGGGGACTGAGAGATGGAGGGAGTGGAGAGGGAGGGGATGAAAAAGAATTGAATTGTGTTCTGTACATGTACCAGCTCTCCATGAAGAATGTGATCACCATGTACTGCAAATACATACTAATAAAAATAAAAATTGAAAAAAAGGATTAATTCCCTTGTAAGAGAGGTTTCAGAGAGCTCCTCTGTCCCTTTAGTCATGTGACACTACAGTGAAGCTCTCCATGAGGAACCCTCACCAGACATGCGCTCTCCCGCAACCCTGGGGCTTCTCGGCCTCCAGAACAATGAGAAATAAATTTCCATTGTTAATAAACCATCCAGTTTCTGATATTTTGTTATAGCAGCCTGAAAGCACTAAGACAGGCCTAGGAAATGCACACTAAATGATTTGTGGGTCATGGGGTATTATGTTGGCAATTTATCCTCAAATAAGTCAAGCAAGAAGTTTTTTGTACAATAACAATATAATAAACACATAAGACAAAGGAAATTATAATCATTCTGGAGAGGTTTGTCTGGAGTGTGGGTACATAAAGCAGGCAGGGCAACACCTTTACTGGGGAGGAATGAAGTCTTCCCCAGAATGACAACTGCCTTTGTTGTAATGGTGAAAACAGGGTGTGAATTCCTTGAGCGGGAGTCTGTGTCTTATACAAAGCAGTGAAAGTCATGCAATCTTGAGGGCCCATAAAAAAGAGAATGTAGTCTTGTGCTTTTCCTGCCATTGTAGTCCATGCACATACCTCTGATCCTCATCATGTCTTCTTACAAGACTTTCAGTATCATACAATTCCTATCCAAGAAACAAAAGGAAAATCATCTCATTCCTCAATGGATTCACATGAAAACTGGTAACAAAATAAAGTACAACTCCAGAACTAGAGGAAGACCAATCTGGGACTATAAAGAATTGTACTGTGCCACCTGCCTCGAAAGCGGAAGGTCCTGAGTTCAATCCCCAATACCCCCCCCAATAATGATAATTGTACACAAGCAGCAGCGTATCTACTCTGTATAAAGGTCACAAGATGGAATACATTTATTCTGTATCAAGATCACAATTATCTTACAAAATCAAGCTGAAAATGTCATCACTGTCTGGATAGTTAGGCATGTTTCATTCATTGGGAATCTGGTTTTTCTTTTTTTTGTGATTGGCACTAGTAGATTGATTCAGTAATAAATGTATGAAATTCTTTTTAAAAGAAAGAGATTATAAAGTTGTAAGTATTTTATTAGGCAGGAAGGTGAATATTTAGTTAGAATGAGAAAAGTGATCTAATTCCAGCACTCTGGAGGCTGAGGCAGAAAGATTGCTTCAAGTGCAAGGCCAGTCTGGGCTGCATAGTGAGACCCCATCTCAAAAGAAAGAAGGAGGAGAAGAAGGAGAAAAGAAATCACAACAAATTATAAATTCTTTTAAAAACCCCCACAAACATCACAAAATATGGAAAAAGCAACTTTTTCTTTTCAGTACTGGGAATTGAACCCAGGGAAAATTGAGCTGCATCTGCAGGCCTATTTCTATTTTTTGTTTTGAGACACAGTCTCACTAAGTTGTCCAGCCTGATCTCAACCTTTCAAATCTCCTGCTTCAGCCTCCTGAGTAACTGGTATTAAGGGTGATATAGTCATTTTTTTAAATCAGTTAACTGCTTGACACATCCATCTATAATACATTTTAAAAATATTTTTTGGCTCTATCCTCTGCAGTCGCATCTCCCTATGACAATAACTCGTAATTATCAGTGTCTAAGATAATTCAGTCTGTCCTCTATTATGAATGATCAAAAAAATTTTTTTTTGGTATTGAGGATTGAACCCAGAACCTTCACACTGAGCTACCTCCCTGGACTATCTATCTATCTATCTATCTATCTATCTATATCTATCTATCTATCTATCTATCTATCTATCTATCTATCTATTGAGACAGGGTCTCACTAGATAGTTCAGGCTGTCCTTACCTCATTATGTAGCCCAGGCTGGCCTCAAACTCACAGTGATTCTCCTGCCTCAACCTCCTGAGTGCTGGGATTACAGGCATATGCCACCATGCCTGGCTTTATTTTCTGTTTTGAGACAGGGTCTTGTTAAGTCCCTTAATTCCTCAGCTGAGCTTGAACTTGCAATCTTCCTGCTTTGGCCTTTTGGAATCCTAGGCTTACTGTGTGTATCTTCATGCCAGTTGTGTTTGTTTTGTTTTGTTTTCTTCCATAGTTTTAAAAAGTTTGTTTGCTTTAAAACTTGCTGAGAACATCATGTCAACAAAACCTATGATTGTTATTTAATTTGGAAACACTGCTAAGTTTCTTTCATGTATGAGATATATGTTTTAAGAATATAACCAAATATATATATATATATATATATACATATATATATATATATTCCTGATAGCAGAGAAGTTCTGTTTTTGTGTCAGTGAGAACTGGATTCTCCATTTATAATTTCACAGGGCTGAAGATTGGAAGAATCATTCACAGACTTCTGGCTCTATGCATGTCAAATATTGTTTGCTCATACACTTCTGGTTTGGTGCTCTAGGACATTTCCATTTTGTGATAGAGCCTCAGATCTCACATGCTTCATGATGCTGGGTCAGTTTTGCAAAGTGAGAGGGTACTAGATGTATTCCTGGAAAACTCTCAAATAATAATCAACTACACATAGAAACATCTGCTGATGATACACCTATCGCCCACTGCGTAGACTGAGTGGTTCCTGCCAAATAGACACATCTGTGTCCTAACCTGAGGATCCCACAAATATGACCTAATTTGGTCACAGGGTCTTTGCAGAGGTAATTAAGTATCCTGAGAAAAGGGCATCTTGGATTTGTAGTGGGCCCTAAATCCATGACAAAGTACCCTTATAAGAGAAAGGCAGATGAAGAATTGAGACACAGAGAGAAAGTGGTCAAAGAGAGGCAGAGATTAGAGTGGTGCAGCTACAAGCCTGCAGATGCCAAGGATTGCTGCAGCTACAAGAAGTTGGCAGAGAGCACAAAACAGCTTCTCCATCAGAGCCTACTGTAGGAACCAGCACTGCCAACATCAGTATTCTGGACCATGACAGGGACATTTCTGTTGTTTGAAGCCACCGAGACTGTGGTGATTTGTTATAGCAGTCATAGGAAACTAATACACCACACTATGCCCTAATTAAATACAGGTTTTTGCAAATGTCGCTTGATCTCAGAAGTGGTTGTAGCATTTCAACATTCTGTAGCATATGAGAATGTGTGACGCAGGAGTGGAGACTGCAGTTGTAAGCAGTAGGACTAAAATGTAGGTTTTGCAAACTTTAAAAAAACTACACAGAAATGAGCTGGAGATTTAGCTCCGTGGCACCATACCTGCCTGGCAAGTGCAAGGTCCTGAGTTCGATCCCCAGAACAAAATAAACAAAAAAAGGTCAACATATTTAGGGGGAAATAAATGTGTAAAATTATTATAACCCTTTAAATGCCACAGGTGTCTGGACATTTTGGGGACACAGGAGGGATTCTCAACCTAGTTTGGTAGGAATGGGTAACATTCAAGGATGGTTTTCTATAGAGTAACATCTGAGTTGAGTGTCTCGATATATTTGCCTGGCAGGCCAGGGATTTGGCTCAGTGGTTCTACCACCTTCTCAAAAGTGCAAGGGCCCGATTTCAAACCCCGGTATCCCTGCAAAAAAAATTTGCCTGAAAACAAAATTTTTATCTTGTTTGCCTGAATTCATTCATTGATTCAAATATTTATGGAGGACTTACAGCTTACCAGGTACTGTTCTAGGCACTGAAGATAAAATAATAAACAGACATCAATAAGCTCATGATCTTACCTATTTTGAAATAAATTGGGTGAGGAGTGGTGGTACACACCTGTAATCTCACCAGTGTGAGAGGCTGAGGCAGGAAGATTACAAGGTTGAGCCCAGCCTGGGCAGCATAGCAAGATCCTGTCTCAAAATAGAAAAAAAAGGGGTGGAGGAGTAGGGATATAACTCAGTGGGAAGGCCCTGGATTCAATCCCTAGTATATATATATATAAAATAATGAGATAAAGAAGAAATAGATGTTGGATAGAGTAATAGATGCATGATAAATACAATAAAAATAATAAAAGGCTAATTATAGATTCTGGGTAGGAAATATAAAGGTTTTCTCAGTATAATTCTTTCATTTCTTCTGTATATTAGAAAATTTTCATAATAAAATACTGATAAAACAGTTAAATAGCCTTGCAATTGAACATTAGCATTTATTTTAAATATTCTTTGTAGAATATTTATTCCAACAGAAAGGTGAATATTATTTCTTATAAACTGGAAAAGTAAGGTTGAAAACAGTGACTACTGTTTGATCCTGCTTTCCTGGTGCTCACAGGGAAGAAGACACACAGGGAACAGCTCCTGAACCAGTTCTGAAGATGTGAGGAACTCCAAGGAGGCAACTGCGACTGTAGAGGAGGGAGGGAGCAGAAAGATGGTAAGTGAGGTTATAAGGATAGTGGAAAGGGTCAAAGTTATTGCTATAGTTGAAATTGTGAATATCTCCCAAATTCCAGAAGAAAAAAATACAACAGGGTGAGAGAGATCAGGATTAAAGATAAACCAGGGAAGGAAAACCAGATGCAGGTTGCAATTTCAAATAGGTTATAAGCCTGGCGTGGTGGCGCACACCTGTAATCCCAGCACTCGGGAGGCTGAGGCAGGAGGATCACTGTGAGTTCGAGACCAGCCTGGGCTACATAGTGAGTTCCAGGTCAGTCTCAACTACATAGTGAGACCCTGTCTCAAAAAACCAAAACAAACAAACAAACAAACAATCAGGATATATCTAAGTCACCTCAGGCTGCCATACCAGACACGAAGGCTGGATGGCTTAACCAACAGAAATTGATTTCTCATAGTTCTGTAAGTCTGAGATCCAGGTGCCAGCATGGTTGTGTTCTGGGGCAGGCTGTCTTCCTGACCTGCAGATGATGTATTTCTCACTTTGTGATCCCATGGCAATGGGGGGAGTTTTCTGTATATGAGTGTAGGGGGACTCTGGGATCTCTTCCTATGAGGACACTAATGCCATCATAAGGGCTCCACCCTTAGGTCCTCATCTAATCTTATCTCCCAAATGTCTCATCTCCAAATACCATGCCCTTGACAATTAGGCCTAACCATAAGAATCTGGGGGGACACAGTTTGGTCCACAGCAAGCAAGTAGAGTCAGTTTCATTAAGCTGATGGTTTTTAACCAGACTTGAGTGAGATGAGGAAGGAATCCCAGACTATATATAAGAGAGTGTTCCACGAAGAGGAAGCAGCCAGTGCAAAATCAGAATGGGAGGCTGCTGTGGTGGCAGAGTCAGAAGTGAGACTGAAGAGGTAGGGAGGGGCAGAGGGAAGATGATGTGATATCTTACAAACTCTTCACACACACACAATACAGACTATATATATATATAT
>NW_022900928.1:118780627-118798157 GCF_012274545.1 Fukomys damarensis
ATATATATATATATATATACACATACATACATATATATATTTGGCCTTTACACCTCTATAGGATAGGTACTTTGTCTATTTTGTTCACTGCCTGACATGTAGTTGCACTTAATAAATATGTACTTGCTGAATAAAACTCACTACATCAAATTATTTCACATATATCAGAGGGACAACAATTTTAAAATCTGACAATATCATCTATTGCAGAAGATGCAGAGCAGTAGTGACTTCCATACATCGCAGGTAGTGGTGGGGTGTAGACTGGTACAAACAACCCTGAGGAAAACAATTTAGCATTACCAGCAAAGTCAATACATTGCATGCCCAGTAACATAGTAGTATACTGCTAGGGTCTATTCCTAGAGCACTGACTGCAACTGTGCACCACAGACATACATTAGTATTTATAACTATATGTTCATAATAATAAAAACAAAAAACAACTTAAATGACAGTCACTGGAGAACAAACAAATAAAACTTACTATATCCAGGGCCAGGGATTTAGCTCAGCAGTTCGGTGGTCTGCCTTGCAAGTGCAAGGACCCAAGTTCAATCCCCAGTACCAAAAAAACAAAAAAACTTACTATATCCATGCAGTGAGAGGTTATCCTGCAGGAAAAATAAACATCAACAAGGTTACCAACAAAGATAAATATTGCAAACCTAATTTAAAGGTAAAAAAAGCAAGTTTCAGAAGAATATAGCTATGGTATGTTTTCACTTACACAGTTAAATATGAACAACAGTCTCTAGACAGATTAATAGATACATCTATAGATATATAGATATAGATACAGACATAGAAATATAGTGATAGATAGAACCCTAACACGACCTTTGTGATCTCCCAATCCCATGTTACTCCCATGATTATATTTTAGGAAAAATGATGTAATTAAAGTTACCAATCAGTTAACCTTAAAAGAGGGGGACTGGGGGGCTGGGGATTTAACTCAGTGGTTCTGCCACCTGCCTTGCAAGCACAAGGACCCGAGTTTGATCCCCAGTACCAAAAGAAAAAAAGAGGGGGACTGGATAGGCATGCCCCTTCGACCCAGCACCACAGAGGAGCTCAGCTGTGCAGGCATCAATACAGCGGTGTTCATAACCCATGCCCACTGCCCACGAACAAAAGAAGGTCTCTCTGAGTCTCCTAGATGTAAATTGAAGTCCGCTGGAAAAGTGAAGGGAATCTACAATAAAGGCACACCACACCACCATAGTTGGTAATTTGGAGGGACCAGCACTTCACATCAGAACCTGGTTTAACTTCAAGGGAAAGACAGTTGGAACCTGCGGAGAACCTTGCAGAGTTCAACCCAGCAAGAGGGCAGAGATCTGAACTTGGACCTTGCAGCCAAAAATCAGCCTGAACCCCAGGGGAGAAGCTGCTGGCTTGCTGAGACTTATTAGCTTAGACCTGCACATTCTTGCCCATGCTGTCTATTGTGTCAACAGAGGCATACTCTAAAGGAGGCCCTCTATTTCTGTTTGTGTTTTTTATTTTCAAAGTAATATTTTTCACCTATCTATAATCATTTAAAAATATTTTATCTTTTTCTTTTCTCAATTTTTTTCTTTTTTAAGCTTCTTTTTCTTCTTTTCTCTCTCTCTGTTTTTGTCTCTCTCTGCTTCTCTCTCTCTCTCTCTCTCTCTCTCTCTCTCTCTCTCTCTCTCCAACATTGAACTCCATTACTCTCCCTTTTGTTCCTGCTCCTATCCTACTTTGAATTTTGGGTTTTTTTGGGGGGTGGGTTGAGACAAGGTCTCACTATGTAGTTGAGACTGACCTGGAACTCACTATGTAGCCCAGGCTGGCCTTAAACTCACAGAAATCTTCCTGCCTCAGACTCCTGAGTGCTGGGATTGCAGCCATGTGCCACCACGCCCAGCTATCTTAGTTTGAATGTATGTTCTTTCATTTCCCTTTCTTGTCTTTTTCCTTCTCTCAATTGCTATTTGTTTTAAAAGAAAGTGATTACAATCTCTAGCCTTCCTATTGCTGTTAGGTTGTTCTGTTCTTGGGAATATTTTGCTCTGTCTTCTCTTCTCTTCAACAGCTCCCTAGAGTTTGTGTGATCTTCCTGTGTCCTCTGACCTCACTTCTAACCTTTCTCTATTCTATCTTTCCCTCCCTCCCCAATTCCTTCTAAATCCCCATCCTGTAAAGTTGCTAGTTTAGTTTCAAGTTGGGCATTATGATACTCCCTGCCATGTCTCTGTTTCCTAGAATGCTTTTTTGCTATATGAGGTCTCTTCTGGTTCCAGGAATTAAACTAAGGACAATACCAATGACAAAAATAGAAATAAGAAGGCATTTAAACAAGACACAAACACAGACTTCCACCCCATCAAAGGTAAACTCTGGGGGAAATGAGGTGGAAAAGTCTGACAGTCAACCATCTGGACACCCTGAACCAATAGCACAAGAAGTAAAAAAAAAAAACCCAAACAAACAAACAAACAAAAAACCCCAGATAAATGAGACTCTACAAAAATTCAAAACAAATAATTTCCAGATAACCACAGAGATGGTGAGAACAATAAAATACATGATTACAGACTGTAGAACAGAAAGAGATAAAAAAAATAGATGAGCTCAGGACCATGATGGAAGCCATGAGTGCCCAACATAGGAAAGAAATGGAAACCTTGAATGCCCAACATAGGAAAAAAATGGAAGCCATGAAACAGATTCAAACAGATATGCAGGGGACTAAACTCTCTATAGAAAGTATTCATAGCAGGATGAATGAATGTGAAGACAGAATTTCAGATGTAGAAGATAGGATTGCGGTCAGTGACCATGAAAAGAGAAATCTCTTTAAAACAGTATGGCACCATGAGAAATCAATCCAACAACTCTTAGATGATACAAAGAAGAATAATATGAGACTGATAGGAATCCATGAAGTAGCAGGAGAAAGTATAAATGACATTAAAAAAATTGTTCACAGAATTAATACAGAAAGCCGGGTGTGGTGATGCACGCCTGTAATCCCAGCACTTGGGAGGCTGAGGCAGGAGGATCACTGGCCAGCCTGGGCTACATAGTGAATTCCAGATCAATCATGACTACATAGGGAGTCCCTGTCTCAAAAAAACAAAACAAACAAACAAACAAAAAAGAATGAATACAGAAAACTTCCCAAACAGAGAAGAGTTTGACATCCAGATAAGTGAGGCATATAGGACTCCAACTAACCATGATAAAAAAAAGTCTACACATAACATATACTAAGCAAGATCCTGGAAACCCAACAGAAGAATAAAATGCTACAAGCAGTTAGAAAACAGAACCAAAACACATGCAAAGGAAAGACCATCAGAATCCCAGCAGACTTTTCAACACAAACCCTCAAGTCAAGGAAAGCCTGGAGTGAGATATTTCAAGCCCTAAAAGAAAACAACCTCCAACCTAGACAGATGTATCCTGCAAAGCCATCTTTCAAAATTGATGGGGAAATAGGATACTTCCACGACAAAGATCACCTGAGAAATTTCATGAACACCAAACTGGCACTCTAAACACCTCTAAACAATATCCTGGAAAAAGAAAATGAAGACCACAACTCCATAGGGACTAACAGAGCAAATATACCAGGCAAGATAAGAAATTAAAGGGAGAGAGGGAAAAAATTAAAAATACAAGAACCAACAGCAGGAAAAGAACATTACAATAAAAAGCCAATACATAACAGTTATAACCATCAATGTTAATGGCCTCAGTTCACCAATCAAAAGAAACAGGCTGGCAGAATGGATTAAGAAGCAACATCCAATAATATACTGTACACAAGAAACCCACTTAATCCACAAAGAGATTCATAGACTGAGAGTAAAAGGATGGAAAATAGTTCTCCATGTGACAGGAGCCCAGAAAAAAGCAGGGGTTGCTACCTCATTTGCAGACAGAATAGATTTCAAGCCAAAACTAATTAAGAGAGACAAAGAAGGCCACTACATCCACGTAAAGAGAGCACAGTACAAGAAGAAGAAATGACAATCAGAAATATATATGCACCGAGGGCTGGGATTTAGCTCAGTGGTTCTGGTGCCTGCCTCGCAAGCACAAGTCATATACATATATATGTGTGTGTGTATATGTATGCACTGAATACTAGTGCCCCAACTATATAAGACAAATATTAACAGATATGAGAAATGAAATAAGCAATAATACAATTGTAGTGGGGGACCTCAATACTCCACTGACACCAATAGATAGATCATCTAGACAAAAAATCAACAACAAAATAACAGAACTGAACCAAGTCATAGAACAAGTGGACTTAGTAGATGTCTACAGAGTGTTCCACCCCACAGAATCAGAATATACCTTCTTTTCAGCTGCACAAGGGTCATTCTCCAAAATAGACCACATGCTAGGTCACAGAACATGCTTAAGTAAATGCAAAGGAATTGAAGTTATCCCCTGTATTTTATCAGACCATAGTGCAATTAAACTAGAGATCAGTAGCCTAAGAAACCACAGTAACTTCACATACACATAGAAATTAAATAACACCCTACTGAACAACCACTGGGTGACAGGAAATCAAAGAAGAAATTAGACAATTTCTACAATTAAGTGATAATGCCAATACAACATACAGGAATCTATGGGACACAATGAAAGCAGTTCTATGAGGGAAATTCATAGCAGTAAATGTCCATACTAGAAAAACAGAGTGCACTCAAATAAACAACCTAATGCTTAACCTTAAGCTCCTAGAGAAAGAAGATCAAGACAAACCAAAAACTCATACAAGGGAGGAAATGATGAGGATCAGAGCAGAAATTAATTCAGTGGAGACTAAGAGAATGATACAAAATGCAATGAATTGAAGAGTTGGTTTTTGAAAGAATAAATAAAATTGATAAACCCTTAGCCAATCTTATCAAAGAAAAGGCTCAAATTCATGCAATTAGGAATGAAAAAGATAAAGTCACAACAGATCCACCAGAAATCCAGAGGATCATCAATACCTACTTCGAAAACCTATACGCTAATAAAATGGAAAATACAGAAGAAATAGACAGATTCCTAGACACATAGGAACTTCCAAAGTTGAACGAAGTAGATGTAAAAAGTCTAAGCACCCCAACTACAATCAGAAAAATTGAAAATGTAAATAAAACATTACCAACAAAGCCCAGGCCCTGATGACTTCACTGCTGAATTCTACAAGACATTTAGAGAAGAGCTATAGCCACTACTTTTTAATCTCTTCAATGAAATTGAAAGGGAAGCAATACTTCCAAATTCATTCCTGGAAGCAAGTATTGCTTTGATTCCAAAACCACAGAAAGACCCAACCAAAAAAGAGAACTTTATGCCAATCTCCCTAATGAACATAGATACAAAAATCCTCAATAAGATACTGGCAAACAGAATACAGAAGATCATCAAGAAGTTCACACACCCTGACCTAGTCTGACTTGTCCCAGGGATGCAAAGACAGTTCAACATACATAAATCAATAAATGTAATACACTATATTAACAGAATTAAGGACAAAACCCATATGATCATCTCAATCAATGCAGAAAAAGCATTCAACAAAATGCAACACACATTCATGATAAAAAAACCCTACAGAAAATTGAAATATATGGTCTTTACCTCAACCTGATAAAGGCTATCTATGAAAAACGAATAGAGAATATCATTCTAAATGGTCAAAAACTAAAAACCTTCACGCTAAAATCAGGAACAAGATAAGAGTGTCCACTGTCACCACTTGTTCAATATAGTTCTAGAAACATTACCCACAGCAATTAAACAAGAGAAAGAAAAATAGGAAAGGAAGAAGTTAAACTGTCACTATTTGCTGATGATATGATACTCTATATAGAAGATTCAAAAGACTCTGCCAAAAGACTGCTAGACTTAATGGACAGATTCAGTAGAGTAGCTGGATACAAAGTCAACACTAAAAAATCAATAGCCTTCTTGTACACAAATAACAGATTCACTGAGAGAAATTAGTGAAACAATTCCTTTCACAATAACATCCAAAAAAAAAGATATCTAGGAATCAATCAAATGAAGGTGACAAAAGACCTCTACACTGAAAATTATAGCACTATGAAAAAGAAGATAGAAGAGGTTATAAAAGATGGAAAGACATCCCTTGCTCCTGGTTAGGAAGACTCAACATAGTGCACATGAACATACTTCCAAAACTGCTATACAGATTCAATGTAATCCCTATTGAAATCCCAATCATATATTTCACAGAACCTGAGAAAATAATCCAAAAAATCATCTGGAACCAGAAGAGACCTAGAATATCAAAAACCATTCTAGGCAACAGAGACATGACAGGGGGTATCAAAATGCCCAATTTAAAACTAAACTGTGATAAAAACAGTGTGGTACTGGCAAAGCAACAGACCTGAAGATCAATGGAATAGATTAGAGGATGCAAAAACAACACCAGACATACTCAACTACGTCATCCTTGATAAAAGAACCAAATATCCTCACTGGAGAAAAGATAACCTCTTTAATAAATGGTGTTAGAAAAACTGGCTCTAAACTTGCCAAAGATTAAAACTAGATCCCTATCTTTCACTATGCACTGAACTAAAATCCAAGTGGATTAAAGATCTAAATATCAAAATAGAAACACTAAACTTATTGGAAAGTAAATTTGGTAGAACTCTCAAAGACACTGGCATAGAAGACTTTATGAACAAATCCTCAGTAGAATGGGAACTAGCACAAATAATTAACAACTGGAATCTCATTGTATTAAAAAGTTTTTTCAGTGCAAGAGAAATCACCAATAAAGCTAAGAGACAACCTACAATGTGGGGAAAAAAATTTTACCAGATGCTCCTCAGAGAAAGGACCACTATCTAGAATATATAGAGAACTCAAAAAAATCAGATCCCCCAAATACAAAGACCCAATTCAAAAGTGGGCATCTGATTGCGTGTCTTTTTTTTTTTTTGGTACTGGGGATTGAACTCGGGTCCTTGCACTTGCAAGGCAGGCCACCAAACCACTGAGCTAAATCCCCAGCAAAAGTGGGCATCTGAAATGAACAGACATTTCTCAGACAAGAAGTAAAAGCAGCAAATAAATAAATATATGCAAAAATGTTCAATATCACTGGTCATTTGAGAGACACAGATGAAAACAACACTGAGATTCCACCTTACCCCAGAAAGAATAGCTGCTATCAAATCAACCAATAAAAAATGCTTGCGGGGCTTTGGGGAGAAAGGAACCGTTCTCCATTGGTGGGAGTGCAGACTGGTGCAACCACTGTGGAAATCAATTGGGAGATGCCTCAGAGAACTAGGATTAGAGGTTCCATTTGACCCAGCTATCCCTCTGCTGGGTATCTTTCCAAAAACAGTTAAAGGAATCATATGACAGTGATATATGTGCACCCATGTTTATAGCGGCACATAATATCTAAAACTTTTAAACAACCCAAATGCCCATCTACTGGAGACTGGATAAAGAAGATGTGGTTTTTCTATAAAATGGAGTACTACTCAGCCATAAAGAATAAGAAACTAAGCTGGGGATTTAGCTCAGTAGTTCTGCCACCTGCTTTGCAAGCTCAAGGTCCTGAGTTTGAACTCCAGTACCAAAAAAAAGAATGTGAAACTACAGACATTTATAGCTAAATGGATGCACATTGAGGCTATACTCTTAAGTGAAATAAATAGGACACACTTGAGTAAATACTGAGTAGTTTCTACTATATGATAAATTTAAAAGTGTAAATAAGGTTCAAATGGTATCATTGGGAGTGTGAAATAGGAAGAAAATGGCTAAAGGGGAAGTGGGAAGGGGAAGGGAAAGGAAATAAGGGAAAAGAAAAATGTGAAAAAAAGGAAACAAAATCTTTGTAAATAGGGAAGGGTGAAGTGGGTGAAGGGAGGGCAGGGGTATGGGGAAAAAACAAGAACCAAGACCTGTCATGTAAAGGTACAAGATCCCAATGATGAATGTAACTGTATTGTTTGTTTCAAATGTACCAATAAATTTAATGAAAAAAAAAAAGAGGGAGACTAGTTGGGCCTAACTTATCCAATTGTATGAGCTCTCTAACAGCAAGGTTTCCTTCAGAAATGGAAATAAGACTTTCTAAAACATGAGAAGGATTCCGTGCACAATTGCTGACTTTCACAATGGGAGAGGCTAGGTGATGAAGTGTGGGCAGCGTCCAGGAGTGCAGAGCAGCCCCCAGCTTCCGAAAGCCAGGAAGAAAATGAGGGCCTCTGTCTGACATCCACAAGAGACTGCAACACTAAATAAGCTTGGAAGCTGACTCTCTGGAACTACCAGAAAAGAGACTATCCCTTGTGAAATCCTACGCAAAGAACTGAGTCAAGCCCACCTGAATTTCTGACCGGCACAAATTAATAAATGGATATCATTTTGAGTCTTTAAATGTGTAAATTTGTGTTCGTTATTATGTAACAACAAAACAGACACACATTTGCTAAAACAGAATATGTATATATATGAGAAGGATAAATACCAGATTTAGAATTTGGTAATTTCTTCTGGGGTTTGGTAGGAAGAGCAGGTTACTGGGAGGAGAAGACAAGAGGGATTACATTTTATAGAAAGTATTTTTTAATTTAACCTAGGTGAGAGAGATATTGCTTTAATTGTGTACCTTTTTGAATGTCTTTTAACTTTAAAGATTCCTGGCCCTCAATCACAGGCTAGAAACACTAGAGATGCTAGACATCGTGGGCTTGGATCATGGGCTCCTTCAAAGAACAGAGCTATAGACTTCATCTTCTGAAAACATCATGTAACTTTGGGAAGACAGAAGACTCACGACTACTAGGACTGAATGGCCTTCCCCTCTAATACGATCAGTCTAGATGTCAGACATAACTAAATGAACACTTCTTGTACACTCCAATTTGTGACCAAATTAATGAGTAGACAAATGAAAAGATGAATTATAAATGGATACCCACATTAGTCCTCTTTTTGGCAATATAACAAATTCTTGAAATAATTAAGTTATTTTTAAAATGTTTGCTTTGGTCCACTGTTTTAGAGATTTCAGTCTGATTGGTTGTCTTATTTCTTTGGGCCTCTCATGGCATATCATGGCATGTGGTCATGGAGGAGCAAAACCACTCCAGCTCATGATGAGGTGGTGTGGCAAGAGGACAGACTGAGGTCCTACTGTTCCCTTCAAGGGTACATACCCAGTGAGCTATGACCTTGCACTAGGCCCCACCTCTTAAAGGTTTCACTACTTCCCAATTATAGTCCTGGGGATCAAGCCTTTAACATATGGGGCTTTGGGAGACATTTAAGAGCCAAACTATAGTAAGGTCCAAATACTCATAGAATCCCACATTGGGATAGGAAAATATTGTATCATTCTGTTGCAGAATAATCCACAAACTACTTGAAAGTAAACAGCCTTGGAGTTAAAAGAGAGAGGGGAAAAAAAGACAGGTACAAATCAGTTGTGATGAATAATTATGGTTTGATCAAAGATCCAGCCACTCTCCTAAGAAAGCTGCCCTAAAGCAGGCCAGACAAGGAGTTCTGAACAAGAACACTGGGGCAGCTTCAAGTTCAAGCTCCATCCCACATCTCTTCCTGCCCCCAGAGACCCTGTGCTAATAGCTCTGAGGGTAACAAGTGTTCTGTGTGGCCCCAGATGCCTTGTACATGGCTGGGGGCAAATGCAGTTCATAAGCAAGATGGAGGGTGAACAATCACCGTTCTTACTTGAGCAGGAAACTGATACCTATGGAATGCAACCTGGCAGCAGCCCAGAAGGAAGATTTGATATTTCGGTGGGCTGTAGGGAAATAGCTTTTCTGTGTCAAAGTTTACTTCAAGGAGAGGCCTCTGGGGTCTAAACACTAGCTATGATTTGAAAAGGAAAGTTGGAGGAATCCAGCAGGAAATGAGATCATAGGACCAGAATCTAAGTTGCAGTCAACAGTCCCTTATCCAGATTCAATCATTCACTGACAGTCAGTTATAAGGGATCATACACCTCAGTCATTAAAACCAAACAGGTAGGGCCAGGGATTTAGCTCAGTGGTTCCACTGCCTGCCTTGCAAACGCAAGGACCAGAGTTCAATCCCCGGTACCAAAAAACAAAAACAAAAAGCCAAGCAGGTACTTCTCTGAAGTTGCAGAAAGCTTACCCGAGGAAAGTTTCCAGACAGAAACTGTATCAGAATATTTTTGTTGGTAAGTATTATGTTTGTGACTTCATTTATCTTAAGATTAGAGAAAGATCTGAGGGGGGTTTTATATTGGCTCAAACAACTGCAGCAGGTCAAGCTGGATCCAGAGGAGGAAATCATGTTGGCAATCTGTCCCTCTATCTGTTGACTCTACTTTTCCTGTGTTACTTCACGTAACCTCTCTTCACATCCTTCTTAATTTTTTCTTACATAGATTCCATGTTGAGCTTACTAGTGATATTATGATTCCATGGATATGAGATGCAACCCAGAAATAGTATGTTTACAAATTTCTCACAGGCCAGGTGTGGTGGTACATGCCTGCAATCTCAGCACTCTGGGAGGCTGAAGCAAGAGGACTGCAAGCTTGAGCCCAGCCTGGGCAACTCAGTAACTTAGTCAGAGTTTGTCTCAAAATCATATCTATGACTAGAGATGTAGCTCAGTGTGAGGGCCCTGGGTTCAATCCCCAGTACCACACACACACACACACACACACACACACACACACACACACACACACAAAATCCCCCAGGTGGTAGTTTAGAAACCACTACTTTAGTAGACAGTCTTACTCCTCTCTGTTCCATACTCAAAATCAAAAGCAAAGACATGTGGGTCTCTAGCTTACAAAAGTAGGAAAGCCCTTTACTTGGAGCATATCAACAAAAAGAGTTGCCCATATGTTTTGGAGCCAGGAAGAGGCAACTGTAAATTAATGAATGTGTTTCAAAGCCTTTTGCCTACCTGCCCCTATTCCCAGACAACTAAGAGGTAAACAGATGTAGCTCTGATGTGACAAAGATATGGAAGCAGTAAGCGATCCCACTAGACCCCTTCACACAGAGTTACTTATTAATCTCTATCATGTTTGGGGGTAGAATATTTGTCACTTGTGCAGGAGGTTGCTGATGTCTTGCTGTACTGTGGGAAAAGTGATTATACTGAGTGCTTGGGGTTGGAGAAGGAAGGCCATGGATGGGAGAGGGCCCAGTACCAGGTGGGCCTCCATTAAAAGTTGATTTTAACTCCCTTCTCATGAGAATTTAGGACAAGCTGGAGATGGATTAGCTTGATGATGGAAGTTGGGGGGGGGCATTGGGCAGGATGAGTAGTGCCGGCAAATCACATTGTCTGTAACGGATCCTAAGGCACTGATCATTTTGCTACTATTATTATCATTTTTCATTTCATTGCCTATGCTGTACATTCTTTGGGGACTGGAGCCCTAGTTCATACTTTTTTGTATTCCTACTACCTAGCCCAGTATGTTATAAGCTAGTTTCTCAAAAAGTATTTGTTCACATAGATTTTATAATCTTGCAAAACACTTTCCTTCAAACACTAGAAAAGCAGAATTGACTATACATAGAATCCCTACAGCTTAGGGATACATAGTGTGTGGAATGAATAGCTATAGAAGGCCTCCTGAAAAGAAGGGTCAGAATGTGGGGCCAGAACACAACACGTTCCCAGAATTAATGAGGCCTGCAGTGAGCCTGGAGAAGGGCACCAGTGCTGATACACCGTGAGGGCTTCATGACCTCAGGAATCAAATCACACAACCCTTCCGGAGCCCTCTAATTTCTCAGTGGCTGCCAACACAGTGGCTGAGAAGAAATACCAGCTATATGATTGGGTCTCAGAAACCAAACAAAAAGAATTGATAATCTCACCCAGGCTCTGTTGTGAAGAATGTTCTAATGAGATTAAAAAAACAAAACCAAAAACATAATGCTTGCGCAGGTCAAGCAAACTTTTCTGCTCTATAAAAGTAATAATATGCTTACAACAACTAACATATTTGAACAGGTTTCAATCAGCACGTGCATGTAATCTACAAGCTTTGTTGAGCATTCTAAGATTCAATAAAAATCTTACAGTAACCACATGAGAATGAGCCACTCTTACAGACCTCAGAGGAATTAAGAACTTGCAGCTTTAAGTGGAAGGGCTTGATTGGAACTCAGACCTGAGTGACTCCAGAACCCACACAGGAACTCTCACATTGTAGGTCTGCATAGGTGGTGATCATTTTCTGTGCTACTTGTGAAGGAGAATTTTTTCCTGGCTCCTTCCTCTGCTAATAAAGGAATCTGGGCCATTGAGCCCTTTGTTCCATTCCAAAGGAGGACTAGTCTTCTGGGGTCAGCCCCTCTCAGGAGCGATTCCTGTAAATCAAGATAGGAAAGGCTCTCATGCTTCCTGGCTAGGGACCAAGTACCCTGCAGGGGTCGTTGAGCGCAGATAAAAGTGGGCCTTGGAGCAGAGAGGAGCAGGCTATGTCCAGCTCTGGGCCACAGCTAAGTGAAGCTCTCAGAGGCCCTCCTCTTTCCCCCAGAGCCTCCAGGAGCTAGGTTTCTGACCTTGCCAGGCTGGGCCAGGTGCAGAGGGCACCAGGGTGATATGGTGGGCTTCTCAGAGTCTGTACTCACATTGTGAAATCAGGACAGGGTAAGGAATGTGGCACTAGATGGAGACCCAGCCACGGGAGCAGCTCCAAGCAGCCACCTGCCTGGTTGAGATGGAAACGCTGATTCCAGCTCCAGCCCCCAGACAGGCTAAGAATATCTCAGCCAAGCAACAGCCACCACCCCCGCCCTTCTAGATCTGCTCCTACATCTGTAATGCTATCCTGGGCGCCAGGGAGGAGACAAGTGGGGGTGATGCTTAGGGTGTGGGGTGAAGGGGAGAAGGCCAGAAAGGGGCCTGGTGGATACAGAAGGTGAACTGAGAAACAATGGTGGGAGGCCTGGGAGGCCTGGGAAGGGCAGGCTGTGCTCAGGGAGCAGCGAAGAGGGGTGAAAGCAGGAGCCAGGCAGCTAGGGAGGAAGATCAGAGATGAAGGCGGGAGAGGGCTGACTTGGCTCCCGTTCCCATCAAGGAAGAAAGCAGTGCTCCTATCAGGGAAGAGGAGCCTCGACCTCACCTCGCCTCTATCCTTTCTTCCCCTTCATCTTGGGCCCTCCACCGTCTCAGAGTTGGCCCCTTCTCTCCACCCCAGGGCCTCATGTCCCTCTTCTGTGTTCCCAACCGTATTCTCTACCCTAAAAATCTTGTGTTTGGACTCCTTAATTAAATCCTTCTAGCAAAGAGGCCAGTCAGGGAAAGAGGCAAGAATGGAGGCATCTCCTTCCTGCAGCCTGCTGCACCTCCTTTGTCAATTTTAGCTTTTCTTCTCTTTCTTTGCTCATCTCCTCTCCCCCGCTATCCTTTGTTACCTGGGCATTCCCCTCTACTACCTCCCCACCTCAACTTCCCCCAAGTAAGGGAGAGGGATGCAGCCGGGTTGGTACATACCCTCCCTCTTTGCACACCTCAGAGCTGAGAACCTGGGGCAGGGGTGTGAGATCCATGAAGGATGTTGGGAGAGTTTCAGACATTCAGATACACAAGCCGAGTCTTCTTCCCGGCTTTGTAAAGAACCTGTGTCACCATTAGCCTCTTCATAGGACCCCCTTGAACACATGGGGAAGCAATGACCTTGGGATCTCAGATGTCTGGCCTTCATACTTACTGGGAAGACCCTGCACCTCCTTTTTCGTGGCCTCTTCTCTACCTCTCTGCCTTTGGAGGAGGCCCTGTAAAGCTTAAAGGGGCCAAGGGAGACTTGCATTACTGGAGCCCAAACTCCCCTCTTTTGTCTCCCAGGCTGAACTGCAGAAGCGCAGGCCTCACTAGGATGCTGTGCATACAGAGACTGAGCCCATCAGACAGAAACAGATTACTGAGAACCAGACAGGGCTAGAGCTAGAGAGTGAAACAGATTTGTAGGCCAGATTTGATTTACAAGCCAAGCAATAGAATTGGAAGAGATTTTTTTTTTTTTCTTTTTTTGGTTTTTTGAGACAGGGTCTCACTATGTAGTGGAGACTGACCTGGAACTCACTATGTAGCCCAGGCTGGTCTTGAGCTCACAGCAATCCTCCTGCCTCAGCCTCCTGAGTGCTGGGATTACAGGCGTGTGCCATCACGCCTGGCTTGGAAGAGATTTTAGAAATACTCTTTCAGTATAGTTTTTAAAACATTATTTTATTCTTTTAATATTCACTTTTATCTGATAATAAAAGCAAACTATGCAGAATCTCTGCACTTTAGTAAATGGAGAAACAGACTCAGAAAGCTGAAATGACTTCCCCAAGATCACACAACACCTAGCTGTGGACTAGAACTTTTGGCTCCTGCCTCCTAGACTACTGCCCCTTAGAGAGAATAGGAACTGCCAAAGGGAAGAAAAGTCTGGGCTGCGTTGTAGGAAATGGGGTGCAATTGGTGTTGATTCTCACTACTGAGCTCACAGTCCTGCATGGGCTTACAATACCCTGGGCCCTGCAGCTCTTGGTCTGCGCCTGCCATTTTGCCTTGAAAAGCCTTTGGGACGGAGCTCTTAAAATTTTGTTTTATTTTATTTTTGAGACAGGGTTTCACTATGTAGTTCAGGCTCTCCTTGAATTTCCCATGTAGCCCAGGCTGGCTCAAACTCATGGTGATCCTCCTGTCTCAGCCTCCCAAGTACTGGGATTATAGGTGTGCGCCACCACAGCCCGCAATGACACACTGTTTGGACAGAGTGCCATTCTGTGTAAACTGTAGAGTGATGGAGACAGACAGGCAGCCTCGTCTCAGGAGATTTCCTATCTAAGGTAGTCTGACACAGCCAGCACTGTGCAGAAAAGCCTATTGGAAATGGGCAGAAAAGAAGCACTGTCCAGATATGAATATAGATAAGCAAATCACAGAATACAGATCCTAAATTTAACCCAGCCAGAAAAACACACTTGCAGATGTGGCAGGAAAGTTGTTACTGCTCAGTTAAACCCACTTGTTCCATGTAGTCTTCCTGGTTTTACTACCTTTATTCCCCTCAGTTTCTACCCTGTAGAAACAAGACCCTTCGCTTTCATTCTTTGGTGCCTCTCGCTTATGTATAACAACAATGCTGTCACTCTTTCTGAATCTAATTTAATTAGCTTGTCCTTTAAATACTATCCACACTCATCTTGTACATCTTGGGCTGGGGTCCCAGAGCCTACCCCTTAACTACGTTGTTAGGCAATCCAGAAAGGCCTCCTGGAGGAAGTGGGACTTCAAGAGATCAACAGAAACAGAGTGGCGATCTGAGGGACAGTTCTGGCCTGTTGTGATAATCAGAGCATGAGGGAGGGATGCATGTGAGCCAGAAAGAGGGTCTGAGGCAGGACAAGGTGAAGAGAAAAGAGGGAGAATGAGACTCTCTGATAAGACACTTGATTTGGGAACTCTGAAGCAGAGGAAGAAATTCTTGACTCCGACCAAGAGGACAATGGGAGGTCACAGCTGGTCCTGGGGTAGGGGTAGCACTGTGGTCATGTCTGTGGGTGCTGCAGCGATCTTGCTCTAAATGACACTAGCAGTAGGCTTTACGTCAATGAGAGATTCCTGAGAGCGGAGATGGGAGGATCCACGTGCTGCTCAGATCCACGTGCCCAGTGTTTCCGCCAGCAACTCAGTCTCTGTGGGGCCTGTCCTTAACTACCAGTGGAGCCAAGTGTTCCTTGGGTGTCACATAAAGGCTGACTCAGAAGGCCTTGTAGCAGGAAGTGGAGCCAATTGCAGGAGCCGAGAAGAAGGAACATTCTCTTGCAACTGTGTGTGTGTGTGTGTGTGTGGGTGGGTGGGGGTGTAAGAGATTCAGCAGATCAGCTTGAGCTGCAAGAGAAAAAAGATCAGATGCAAGAAAGCCAGAGAGACCCTGTTCAGACCTCCCAAGGAAAAGGTACAAGTCTGTGTGTGACCCTAACCGTGGTAAAGGTGTGGGGAACCAGGCCACAGGCCTTTACGAAGGCATGAGTGAGCAGAGGCTGTGAGATTGCTGAAAAAAGCTAGGGCCTCTGGTGGCTAGAGCTGCAGCCTCAGGGGACTCTGGAACAGCCTATCTGGAATGAAGCACACACACACACACACACACGCACGCACGCACGCACGCACTCACATAATTGTATGTACACACACTGGCCCTGACAGGATCAGTAGATCCTTGGAGCTATGTTGAGTCTATGAGGAGCAGGGAGGCTACTCCAGAGAGAATTCTAAGGATTTTACTGAACTCATAGGCAGAGCCTTCTCTTCCCATATTGCTGTCCAAAGTCCACTTAAGAAACAAAGACTCTTGTGTTGGGAAGCCACAGAGAGCAGGAAGGACACCCTCTACAGGGCATACAGAACAGGCCCAGAACTAGAGTCCAAAAGCCAGGACAAAGGTCTTATGGGCACTGAGGAGAGAAGAGACAGAGGTAGGATGCAGGCTAAAAGCTCACAGCTGGGGTTGGGGACAGCTGGAACCTGACAGGAGGAAGCGTCTCATAGAGAAAACTCACCTCAGCCTGGACCAAGGACTGGCTAGAGGTTGGGTCAACCTCATGGGCCTTTTCCCACACAGAAGACCCCAACCACTGTCCAAACCTGGGGAGACCAACTGACTCAGTTTCCACTGTTTTCCCAAGAACCAGTCATGGGTCTCGAGGTCAGCGTGTTCGTGGGGGATAACAAACCAAGAGGAGCTGCCCAGGGACCAGAGCCACAAGCTCAGCTGCAGTGAATGAGGCTGGCAAACAGGCATGCGGGACAAATCCTGAGGGTCTTGCTCCTCTCCTGCCCCTCTTCGCTAAGCAAAGACGCTACAGGAAAGCCAAAGACTTGCAGGAAGTCTCACCTGCCACCTTCCTCCCTCAATGAGAAGAGCAAGAATGTGCCTGATGCCTCCTCCCCAGTGGCCTAGGGTTGGGGGTGCGTGCGTGACGAGGAAATCCATCGTGTGGTCAAATTGCAGAAGCCGGTGCAGGGCGACCCAGCTGGGAACCGGGAGTCTGTTTGAGGGCGCTCGCTGCCATGCGGTGCCCCTCTATACACACCCAAAGATGGGGCGGAGGAAAGGAAGCCTGCTCCCTGCTACGGCGACCCAATGCTTTAAAGCAAGCTAACCCACGGCCCTAGGACCTGGAGGAGGTGGGAGCAGCCGTTGTTCCTCACCTTGCCATCCCTGACCCTGGGAGACCCTCGAACGACTGCACCCTCCTACCCCTTTTCCACTTTCCCGCTTGGGTGAAGGGAAAGGACCCAGGACCGAGGGTGAGATATAAAGCGGGACTTGGGATGGGCATACGAGATACTATTGGTCAGCAGAGCTGCCGGTCAGGAGAGCAGCTCGGGCGAGGATTGGCTGTATGAGGCGGGGCGCGGCACGGAGAAAGAAGGGGACCAAGGGGTGGGGCTGACGCTGCAGCTGGCGCAGCTCAGACTCCTAGCCGCCGCCGCCGAGCAGCAGAGCAGCTCCTTCCCC
>NW_022900928.1:118798901-118799244 GCF_012274545.1 Fukomys damarensis
TCAAGGAGCTGAGCCCCGGCGAGCTGGTGGGCTGGTTCCGCGGCGTGGACCGCTCGCTGCTGCTGCAGGGCTGGCAAGACCAGGCCTTCATCACGCCCGCCAATCTGGTGTTCGTGTACCTGCTGTGCCGCGAGTCGCTGCGGGGGGACGAGCTGGCGTCGGCGGCTGAGCTGCAGGCCGCCTTCCTCACCTGCCTCTACCTCGCCTATTCCTACATGGGCAACGAGATCTCCTACCCGCTCAAGCCCTTCCTCGTGGAGCCCGACAAGGAGCGCTTCTGGCAACGCTGCCTGCGCCTCATCCAGCGGCTCAGCCCGCAGATGCTGCGGCTCAACGCCGACCC
>NW_022900928.1:118799486-118802501 GCF_012274545.1 Fukomys damarensis
CGCCGTTACCGCCACTCCGAGCCCGGCCAGGGCCCGAGGAGCAGCGGCCCCTGCCCCGCGGGGGAAGGCGGAGGCCAGGACACCGGAGGAGGCCGTGGCGTTCGGATTTGCTGGGCGTGGGGTGGGGGTGGGGGGCGAGTGCAGGAAGGGCACTCCCAACTTCACCCTTTCCATCCGTCCGTGTCTCCATCCCTCCATTTCTGCCCGGGTCTCCCCCTTCCCTGCTGTGCGTGTCTGTTTGTCCATCTCCCTTGGGTTTGTCCATTTCCTCCTCTCCTGGCTGCCTCTTCAGCTTTCCTGCTGTCTGTATCTCTCCCTCTGCTTTTCCATTTACCCCACTGTACCCCGTTTCTCCTCCTGCACCTGTGTCCCTCTCTCCCCTTTCACTGTGGTCTCCTTCCTACCAGGTGTCACCCCCCCCGTCTGCCTTCTCCCTCTGCGAGTGTCATCCTATATGTCTTCCCTATATGAGTCCCCGTATGCCCTTCTCCAGATCAATGGGACCGTTAGTTTTCAATTCGAATCGACTGAGGTGCAGTCCCAGGCGCCCAGACAACCACAGGATGGTCCCTCGCCCCACCCCACTGCTTCTCCCTACCTTTTCTAACGTGTTGCATGCTGGGAGTTGGGGAGGGAAGGGGCTGCCGGCTTCATTCAGGAGGCTGAGATTTGGGGAGCAGAATCAATCTGGAAGACCAACCCGGCCGCGGCGGCGCTTCAGTGCACGGGTGGGAAGAGAAAGAAAACTCTTCTTATTCTGGGGGAGAGGCATCTCTCTTCCTTATCCTTAAATTCTTGTTATTCCCCCACCTCTTTTAATTTATTTCGCTGTTTCCGGAGGGAGGGGGGAGGGAGGGGTTTGGGTCGGGAACTGTCCGAGGTGCTGAGCTGGAGCGGACCGGAATCCTCCCGGGAAAGTACCAGGGACTGGGTTGGGCCTGGGGCCGTGTCCAAGGTGCCAATGATGCGGGCCGACGGCGCGGGCCGCACTGTCTGTCTGTCCGTCTGTCTCGAAGAACTATAAAGCGCTGGAAGCGCCTACAGATGGTTTTGCGCCGGCCTTTATTTGGGCCCCGGGTAGGGAGGGAAGGGGAGACAGCATGAAACTGTCACCAGTAGGGCAGCAGCGGAAGAGACAGAGGTCTAGGTGAGGACATTCGAGTCCCTGACAGCAGCTACTTGCTACCCCTTTTCCAGTCGTCTTCCATTTACAAAGAGCAAAATGAGGTAACCAAGGGCTGAGATTGAACAACTCCACCTATTCCAACCCTCCTCTTGTCTGACCTAACTCCTGGTTAATACCCAGCCCACTTAGGGAGGATAGTAGAAGTCATTCCCCTGCTATGAGGTGACCCGTTGAGAAAGAATTAGCTAGTCACTATTGCTGCTATTCTCTTCCTCCCATCTTTCCCTACCACATCAGGTCTAGAGTCCAGCTAGGCCTGACTAAGTCTGTGGTCACCACCCTCAGGCAAGGCCTGAGCTCCTCAGCTCCTCCATTTGCTCAGCCATCACCACTCCTGGGCTACTTGGAGGCTGCCTAGGTCACACGCCTACCTAGGGTAGTCTTGGGAGGCCCTTCCCTGCTCGAGACTCAGACCCGGGCCCTTTATGACCAGAGAGGCCCAGACACAGGCAGAGATGAAAGGGGGAGATGGAAAGCCATGCTTCTGGATTGAAAGAGGAGACCGTTGCTCGGTCCGCATTTCTTTTTAGCTACATGGTAAGCGCTCCATTCACTGTTCCACTGGCCCAGGGAGTCCTTCCTTCAGAGCACTAGCTGGTCCCTACCCTGGTTGCCACTGTGGCCACGAGTCCAGAGAGAAGACGCGGCCTCGGATTCGCTGTCCGTGGTGCTGACAGGCTCTTTTAGGCAGGGTGGGGGCTTGTACGGGCAGGAAGAGCTGGGGACGTGGCCTTAGCAAGGTCTTCTGGATAACTTCAGAATATGGTGTGAGCTATTTTGGCTTCGAGTTACAGAAATCTGGCCCAAGAACCCAGGAATTTCGCTTCCCACATGCCCTCCTGAGAGGCAGGATTCGGCTCTCAATCGACCTGGGCCTAGAGCCTTGGCACTCGGTCTGGGAGCCGGAAATTCTCAGTCCAGATTTGTGAATTGAGTTTCCGAGGGGGAAGGGAGGGAGCTAGCGGAAGGGAAGGCGGGAGCAATCGCCCATTGGCTGGAATTTGGCGCAGTCAGCGCGGTGCCGTCATCTCTCTGGGTTTGGAAGGGGGAGGAAGGATCACTTGGGTCACTCCGCGGCTGTCGCCATAGTAACCAGACTGGGCGTGCAAGCGGCCCGCTTCTCCACTTTCTCCCCACTAGCTGGGGAAACGACCCTGGTTCGCCTTATTTGGGACTAGTTAGAGACGTTAGCTACTTGAATCGAGTTTCTGAGTTAGAGAAGACTAAAGGGAGGGGAAAGAGACCGGAGAGACTACGGAGATCCCAGAGCAGCTAGATCTTGCCCCCAAACCGGTAGATACAGCACCTTCCCTTTTCTACACTCTCTCGGGAAACTGTGGTCTGGCACTGGAGACTTAAAATGTGGGGAAAAATAAGCCTCTGAGTGGCGTTGAGTTAAATCCCACTTTCCTTGTCGGGCACCAAAGCATGAGACACTGCTCTAATCCGATTAGGTAGGGAGGGACTGGAGGAGGATCACCAAGCATACATGGAGAATTAGCCTTCTAGGTCAAACTCGGTGAGGTCCTGTTTTCTCCGGGAGGAGGACAGTAAGAAGGAGGACCTAGAATGGTCGTCTAAGAAGGGAAGGCAGAGAGAGAAGAGCAAGTGCAGAAGCAGAGTAAGGTGTATTTCCTTTACTGCCCAGGGTGAGCGGGGGTGGGGTGGTGGGGTGGTGGGGTGGTGGTGGTGGAGGTGGTGAAATGAAATGGGCCCGGAGCTCTAGAGAGAGCCCAGTGAGGCCAAGGGGTAGACTGAGGAGAGAATGGCGATGAAGGGTAGGAGACAGAAACCTGGCTAGACCATGACTCAGCACTTCCTCTTGCAAA
>NW_022900928.1:118802517-118826188 GCF_012274545.1 Fukomys damarensis
GGGGGGGGGGGGGGGGGGGTGGTGGGGTGGTGGTGGTGGAGGTGGTGAAATGAAATGGGCCCGGAGCTCTAGAGAGAGCCCAGTGAGGCCAAGGGGTAGACTGAGGAGAGAATGGCGATGAAGGGTAGGAGACAGAAACCTGGCTAGACCATGACTCAGCACTTCCTCTTGCAAAGAGCCTGGGCCACAGTTCCATCACAGAAGCAAAAAGAGGGAAGGGGAGGAGAGCAGGAAAACCAGTGGGTGGGTAGCCAGTGATCGACCTCTTTGCATGACACATACCCAAACATGCACCGACATATAACCAAGGGGACACATTTTAACCTGAAACAGGCACACATGCATTTATACTGATAAAGGTTCATTCGATCATAATATATACAAATTTTCACTCCCCTCTTCCCTGTCCCTCTTCCTGGAGCAGAGGACATTCTGTCCCGAGAGCTGTGCTCTTCTGTCCCTCGAATACTTTGGTACTTATTGGAAAAGGAGAAATGCAAAAAACTCACAGACACAGGGAAGGTTGTCATGGTAACTGCTTTGCCTACCAGGCAGGGTGCACAGCTACCAATGCATCTGACAGTGTCCAGGAGGACAACCTATGTCTGCCCACTGGGCCGTGCTTTAGGCACCCAGTGGACACCTCTGGATGGTTGCTACAACTAAGCCTGTAAAAGCAACCCCTCCAGTCAGGCCACCATGACCAACAGCTGGAAGCCAGGTATAGGGGATCTGACCTTCTGCATGTACCTTCCTGTGGCCTTTTAAGTGGTATTCTGATCTCCTAAAGACAACATTGCTGTGAGTGGCCCCAAGATAGCAGGCCTCCAAGACTTTTATTTAAAACCATGACCTTCCCTTTTATCTCCTTGCTATACATTCTACAAAGAAGTTATCTACAGCCACACAGGAAAGGAGTGTAGGTGACAAGCAGGAAAATTGTTTAGATCAATGTGATGAAAGATTGGGTACAAGGTAGATAAACTGCAGAGCAACAATTGCAGGACTCAAGTTACATAAGTTTCTTTAATTAAGCCCATAACAATTTTTTTTTTTTTGAGCCATGGTCTTGCTGTGTAGTTTAGGTTGGCCTTGAATTCACTGTGTGACCCAGGCTGGTAATCCTTCTAACTCCTTCCAAGTGCTGAGAATACAGGTGTGTACCACCATGTCTGGCTGTAAGCCCCATAAATCTTAAAATTAGTCCCTTTATTTATCTTTCTTTCTTTGGTGCTATGGATTGAACATGGGACCTTTTTTTTTAAAAGCATGCACACTAAACTAGGCCTTTTTTTTTTTTCGTACCGGGGATTGAACTCTGGTCCTTGCACTCCATCTGTATATTTTTATATGACAACCTAAAAGGAAGGAGGGATGATGAACATGAAAACTAAAATTCTTTACATTACAAATTTTCTATATGCTACTCCTTAGAAACAATAATATAGTGGTGCTTATATTCCCAGCTACTTGGGAGGTTGAAGAAGGATCACCTGAGCAGTTCAAGAGCAGCCGAGGCAACATAGTGAAGCCTCATCTCAAAAACAAGCAAGCAAAAAAATTTGCATATTATCCCAGAAAAACACAGAATACCATTAAAAGCCCAAGAAAGGAGAGTCAGAGTATGCCCACTCAGATATTAAATGTGTCAAGGGCTAATGTAGCTAAAATGTATGGCATTGAAATAGTAATGGACATATAAGTGGACAGAATAGATAGATAATCCAAAGCTTAATTCTGGCATAAATGGGAATTTAATTTAGGACAAAGGCATCATTTGAAATTAATTGGGAAAAAATAGTAAATGATTTTGGTACAACTGGGTAGTCTTTTACACGAAGAGAAAAAGATCGGTCTCTTCTCATTCTTCACTTAAAGTAAATTCAAAGATGAGAGATTTGAATAAAAAAAGGAACAGGCTATAAAAACCCTAGAATAGGAGACAATATGAAAATATTTATTAGGATTTTAAATGTACGTACCTTTCTACTCATGTCCCTCAACTCATAGTGTCCATGCTAGAGAAATACTTGAATAAGCGCCCAAAGAGTCAGGAGAAGGAGACTTGGGGTTTCCTTTTGTTTTGGTACCGGAGATTGAACCCAAGTTCACACCACCCTAAGAAGTAACTTGTGGGAAGGGATTTGGATTCATGTTGTCTGAAAGACTCTCACTTCATTTTTACAGTTTAATTTTTCAGTTAAGTGTATTAGTATATTGTTTCTGTAATTAAAAGATGGTAATTAAAATATATGACAGTAAATATTAAATTTTAAACCCTAAAGAAAACAGGGGCAACCTACTTTCCAGTCCCTCTTCTGTCTAAGACAGAAGCTGTCTTTTCCACAATAAATATTTCCTACTCTTAACCTCTGTTGTTCTTAGAATTCATTCTTTGATTTCAGAGAACACAAGCTCACATTTTGGATATCTAGCAGATTTGGGAGTTACATCTCTTCCACCTATATCATTTTGGAGGTCTTCCACCAAGATTACTGGTCAGAATATTTAATTCAAGGCACTTCCCTCCTCTGTGGCTGCTGGATTTCAAGACAAATCTTCCAGAATGTTTGGAGACCAAAACTAGAAAGGTAACTGGGCTAAGAGGACAGCCAATATTTTGGTTCTGGTCCCTAAAGGTCTACAAGATCCAGGACACAAAGGAACCTTTTGTATAGGATCCTACATCTTTGAGGCTGTCAAACTCCAAGCAGTCATACAAATGGAACCAATGACAAATGTGTTAGACTACTTTTATTGGAATCCACCAGATCGACCTTGTAAGCAGCTCATAACTGCTAAACTATACAGTATGACTTCTATGTTGGATTCTGAAGTCCTCTGGACCTTCTCCTTATCCTCTTTGTGGGCTATATTCATAGCAATCCTGCTGACCTTATAATTTGGCCCATACATTCTTAACTGTTTCTTTAGCTTTGTCTCCCCCACACTTAAAAGCTATGCAGCTACCAAGATGACAATGCCAGTGCCTACGGAAGGCTTTTAGATAGACCCTCTGTAGAGTAACTCTAACTGCTGATTATAGTGATAACCCTCTTCAGCTGGAAGTAGCCAGAGCTGTCTTTGACCTTTGCTCCCTCACAGCAGTTGGGGGTACTTCTTCAGAGGGGGAAATATTGCAGATAGGTAAGTTAATTAGATATCTTGTAGGCAGTTAGACAGGGCTACCTTCAAGGAGCCAACACAGCCAGAAGCCAATATAGAGGACAATAAAGACACATTCACTGTGGCCAGAATTGTAAAAGGAGAGAAAATACTATACCCTTGTTTCCCCTGGGGATAAATATCAGTGATTGATATTCCAAATAGGTTTCAGTCACCTGGTGGGGGGCCAAGGTCTTAACCCAGCCTTTCCAGGAAATATCCCTGACCCCCACCCTTATTGAAAATCTTTGTAGGCTTGCTATGTGACTTGCTCCCCCATTTGACCCCCATTTAATCAATACTACCTGGGTGACTACTTGTAATCTTGTTGGTTGGTCATGGTTTTGCCCCACCTCATGTCCACCTTGTAATTTTCCATTGGGTCTTACAGTTTTGTCCCACTTTGTATCTGCCTCACCACATGGCTTTGCTGTATAAAACATCTTGGAGAAATGAGGTGAGCGGATAATGCACTTTCTGGTCCCCCTTCTGTCTCTCTTAGACATACACTTTCTTCCCTCAATAAATTTTTCCTACTCTTAAAATAAATAAATAAAATAAAACTTGAAGATAATAGAGGTTATTCATTGTTATTACTGTTGTTATTGCATCTTGGGCAGGTACAGAATATATTTTTAGGGGTAGAAAGGACTTAAAGGAAAAGTTGGATTCATGTGACTCCATTTAAACTTTATTTATTTATTTATTTTTATACCAGGGATTGAACTCGGGTCCTTGTGCTTGTGAGGCAGGTGCCGAACTACTGAGCTAAATCCCCAGCCCTCCACTTAAACTTTTGAATGTCAAGAAAGATAAAAAGGAAAAAAGTTACCTTCTGTCAACTGCCCCTGACCTCTTTTCTTCATTTTTGCCCCAATCTGTTTTTGTCACTTATTTACTTTGTATCCTCCTAATAAAAAGTAAGATTAAAAGACTGAACTGAGAGAATACATTTGCAACACAATATATTTTTCAATAGAAAAATAACTAAAACCATGAAGAGACACAGTAATTCATAAAAGGAATCATGAATAATTAATAAACAAGTGATATTTGTCTTCACTATTACCCAAAGAATTTAAGTCAACACAGTTTTGGGAGCTTACAGGTCTTATAACTGACAAAGATTATAAAATTGGAAATTCCAACTACGGGTAAATGAATGTTCTAATTTGATCTTTTGGGAAGACTGGCTATGGATTAAAATGTAGAAAGCAGTGTGCTCTTTGACCCAGCTCAGCTACCAGACTTCCAGAAATATATCCTAAAGATTTCATGAGGGGACATTTGCCTAGAACTCCAGCACCCAGGAGGCTGAGGCAGGAGGATCACCACAAATTTAAGGCCAGACTGGACTACACAGTGGGTTCAAGACCAACCTGGACTACATAACAAGACCCTGTCTCAAAAGAAAACAACACAAATTGCTCTGTGGGAAAAAGTATAATACATGGGTGCTTATTATAAGGTTGTTCATAATAAAAAGATATGAATGAACATTGTTGTAGTCACAGTTTTGGCAAGGGAATACATTAATTACAGGACACATTCTTTATAGGATTTTTTAATGGTAATTACCCAAAAAGTCATATACAAATGAGTGCAACAGATTAACGGCACACTAGGGGCCCAAAGAATGCAGCTGAGGGCCTGGATCCCAGCAATGTCCTATACAAGTCCAGCTAAAGGTGTAGAGTCCAAGGCAGTGTCCTCCATGACTCCAGCCAGGGGCCTAGAGCCCATGGCAATGTCTCATGTTTGTACATATTGAGGATCTGCACTTGGAAGGCCCAATGGCTGGTGGTGGAAGCCAGTAAACCTATGCTGGTGAGATGAAGGATTTGTGCCACCAAACTGAGAGATCCACTTTGGAGCCAGGAGGTGATGCTTACAGTGAAGATCAGAGCTCCCCTGAAGAAAGCAGCAGCCATTCCCAGTGACAGTGAGGCCCCGAGCTCCTCCTCTGATGAGAACAGCCAAGTTTGCATCAGGAAAACCTTTTGCAGCAAGCTTCTCCTAGAAAATCAACAGACCAAGATCTTCCCCTCCAGTTCTCTTTTTATGGCTATTGGGAACAATCTTCAAGTGGGTCCTCCACACCCAATCCAGTTGAGCTGGGCATTATAAGTTGACCATTAGTCAATCCACCACAATCCACCCGTGGTCAACTTGATAACTGAATACATTTCCTTAAACTGTGGTCTCTAGTGGCAGATTTGTGAAAAGTTAACATATCTTGACGTCTTCAGATTTACATTAATATAACAATTATATACACACAATTCTCATTGCACTCATTTCTGTTGTGGCTTCAAATTTTAAAACTCTCTGGGTTTCCTTTTATATACATAATTTAACAATACAAAAATAGTCTTGTCAGGTAAAAGGGAGCCAAAGACCAGGACCAGACCAGAACCATAACAAGCCTTTATTATGGGGAGGATCTGCCAGTCTGTCTCTGAGCAAAGGAGAGAGAGAAACATGGCAGCACAGGGAGCTTCTTTTACAGGAGCTGGGGTGGGACTGAGTGATGTAGTGGCTAGGGATTGGGGTGTTTTTTGGAAAAAAAAAGTCAAATTTTTTTTTAAACATTCTGGATCTGTTGTAATTCCTGGAGGCTACTGAGCAGGTAGATGATAACATAGTGTGTGTGTGTGTGTGTGTGTGTGTTTTGAGACAGGGTCTCACTATGTAGTTGAGACTGACCTGGAACTCAGTATGTAGCCCAGGCTGGTTTCAAACTCACAGCAATCCTCCTGTCTCAGCCTCCCGAGTGCTGGGATTACATGCATGCGCCACCACACCTGGCATGTTAGGGCCATCTTAAGGTAAGTGAAATCTACCCTGGAAGGCTTTCATTTTATGGTAGTTGGGCAAAGGTCTCGTCTTCTGGAGCTGCTTCAAACTGACAAAGGGGCAAAGGGTGGGGCTAAACCTGGATCTGGTGGGGGCAGCGGTAAGTAGGAGCTTCTTCCCTCTGCCACAGTGGCCAGTATTCCGCCATGACGAGTTCTGTGACTGTCTGGTTGGTAAATGCCTTCATGTGTTCCTGCAAGACATTTTGAAAACAGCAAAACAAACAGAGGCCTATCATGATTAAAAGACATATACAAGCCAGTGGACCCAACAAGGGAAGTAGCCAAGGCATAATTTGGGGCAGCCAGAAATAGCTTTGGTCTATTCCTCAAGAATTCCATCTTCTTTTGTTCTTCGATGCACTGCTTAATTCTTTAACCTTTGCTTTAACAATCCCTGACTGGTTAACAAAATAACAGCATTCTTCACCAGGCACCTGGCATGTCCCCTCTTGGGCCACTGTCAGCATATCAAGGGCCCTTCTATTTGTAACATGACTGCTGCTAGAAAATTTATTTGATTTTGTACTACATTTAAGGACTGGCTTATTTTATCCATGTCTTCTGCAATCTGTATGGTCAGGGCCTGATGCAAATGTGTGGATGTATAAATACCCACTATCCCTGTTGCCATTCCAGTGAGGATCCCCACTCCCATTAGGAAGGGGCTCCCATTAGTGAACAAAGACCAGAATAAATTTTTCTGAGTAGCTGCTTCTTTATTTACCAACAGGAGTCTATCCAAACCTAAAAGTTTATATTTAATTATCTTAATTTTTAATTTAACCCATAACACCAGGTTGTAGAAATTAATAATTTATTTGTATTTTTGTCTTCATTTTGATAAAAAGTATAATTGGACAAACATTTTCAAATTATTGGACAGACACAGACAAACACATAAGACAATTTATGAAACTAGAGTGCCCTCAAATATATTTGGCCATTGAATTATAACATCTTTTTTTAAGACTAGTCAAGACTTTTGCAGATCAATTAACAGAGATCTCTTGCAATTAGAATCAGAAGGAGTAAAAGCACTTTATAGCAGTAGCATAATCTAATGTTATGGTTATTGTCAGAAGTCTGTAAGAAGAAAGTAGAAAGATCAAATTAATCCTATAATTATAATTTAAGAATTTGCAATGTAAGAGAAATGTTTCAAATACATTGATTAAACATCTAGAAGCCAAACTCCAATCAAACATTATTTTATTTATTTATTTATTTATTTTGTGGTACTGGGGATCAAACTCAGTCCTTGTGCTTGCAAGGCAGGCTTTGGAACCACTGAGCCTAATCCCCAGCCCTCAAACATTATTTTCAATTGAAGATGAAAGATACTTTTGTCAATTAGCCAGAATTTATAATTTGTTTTTTGGGAATTTTTTTTTTTTAAGATTTTCCTGCCTGGCAGGACATAGAAGCTGATTTTATTATGATATTATTATTATTAAGCAATCTATAGCCAGCACTGCGCTGTAACCTAGTATTTGGTCTTTGATCTCCAATCTTAAGCATTACATTTTCTTTGAATTGTTTTAAAACCTTATATTTTATTTTCCGATATTTATGCAGAAAACAATAGGGCACAATGGAATTTCTTGGTAATTGTTGATATGTAAATAGGCAGGGCCAGGAAAGGATTTCACTTTTTTTTTTTTTTCCAGAGTCTTGCTTTCCTCTCTCTTCCAAGGAAGTTGGGGAGGGAAGAGCCAGCAGCGGAGTGGTTGTTAACTCACTCTCCTATTTGGGAGGGGCTGGAGGAGCAGGGAGAGTGTGGGTGTGTGGTGCAGAGACACAAGATGGCGGAGGTGAGTGCATGAGGAGATGGAAGAGCTGGCCAGGTTATAGGGTGGGGGAGGTGTGAGTGGTGAGTGATCAACTGGATTGAAGGTGGGAGTCAGGAGGGGGAGGGGTAGAGGCCAGAGTTTGGGCTAGAAGTACCTGAGAGGGCAAACAGGTTTTTGACAGAGGGAGAGGTGAGAAAGAAGGCTTTGTAGGTAGGGGATTTCTGACCATTTGCCATTGCATTAACAAAAATTGCATAAGTTGTGCAGTATGTTAAAATTGAAAGTGCCATTTTTGGGCCATTGAGCTTTATTATCGAATTTGTGCTGAGGTCAAACTTGGCTGCAATAAAAGATGAGTCATTTTGGCTAAAAGTCAGGTCCCAACAGTCCAAGGGGGCAGTTTTATGCCAGGAGGCAGCCCAGAGGCATTGAGGGAGGGGGTATGGATTGCTGGGCACCCATGTTAGGGTGAGTGAGGAGGAGCTAAACTCCCTAGGAGGAGGGCAAAAGAGAGGAACATCTTGTCTCTTTTGATACTACCTGAGCCAGTCCCTACAAGGGGAGAACAAGAGGAGCTGAGCATAGTCCTGGTTCCAGTGGCCCAAGATGGTCTCTCTGACCAAGTGCTTGGATCTCCAAGTAGTCCCCAGAGGAAGAAAACAAGAACAAGACAAAGGATCCAAGTAGCAGGAAGCTAATTACCTACTCCCCCTGAAATCAGTGACTGGTATGGATGTGAGTCGTCAGCAATGGCAAAGGTACAAAGCCCTGAGGAGGTCCTGGCTCGGCAGATGTGGTCTCGAGGAGGCAGGCAAAAGGCCAATTGACCCCAGGCTTCTGGGGATCATTGCTTAATCAACCACCTTCCTCCTGGGTTTTGGCACCAGATATGTCAGGTTAAAAAGAGTCAAAGACCAGGACCAGGCCAGAACCATAACAAGACTTTATTATGGAGAGGATCTGCCAGGCTGTCTCCAAAGAAAGGAGAGAAAGCAACATGGCAAAACAGGGCTTCTTTTATAGAATTGAGTGGAGTTTATAGGAGCTGGAGTGGAATTGAGTGATGTAGTGGCTAGGGATTCGGGTAGCTTGTGACATCACTAGGAGGGGCTTGTGTCATCACTAGTTAGGGCCATCTTAAGGCGAGGGAAATCTAACAAGTTTTACATATGTAATCAACGTACACTATATTAAAATTATAATAGGAGAGAGCTATTAAAATCACAATCCTGTGATTGTGGGCAACCCACTTTCTTGTCTCCCTTCTGTCTCCCTTAGATAGAAGTTTTCTTTCCCTCAATAAATTTTTCCTAAGCTTAATCTCCATTGTCCCTAGAACAACAAACTTGCTTTTCAGATATCTAGTAGGTTTGGGAGTTACATCTCTTCCCCCTATATCATTTTGAAGGTCTTCCACTGAGATTACTGATCAGAGGTAAATGTTTTCTTTCATAGGTTCTAACTTTGGTCTTTTTGCTTAATAGACTGTAACTTTTTTCATAGGCTCTCATTTGTTTCATAGATTTAGGCTTTTGTTTACACATTTACTGAAGGCCAGAATTGTAAAAGGAGAGAAACTAATATATCCTTGTGCTTCCCCTGTGAATAAAGAGCAGTGATTGATATTCTAAATAGGTTTCAATCACCTGGGTGGGGGGCCAAGGTCTTAACCCAGCCTTTCCAGGAAATATCCCTGGCCCTCACCCTTACTAAAAATCCTTGTAGGCTTGATAAGTGACTTGCTTCCCCATTTGATAAATATTACCTGGGTGACTGTACTTATAATCTTAGTGGTTGGTCATGGTTTTGCCCCACTTCGTGCCCACCTTGTAATTTTCCATTGGGTCTTACAGTTTTGTCCCACTTTGTACCCAACTCACCACATGGCTTTGCTGTATAAAACATCTTATGAGGTGACCGGGCAACCCAATTTGGCAAACAGGCAATGCAGAGCAGAAACGACATGGTATGCAGAAGGCAGTAAAGGCAACAAGGGGGAATACCAGCATCTTTGTGCTCCTTTTATCTTTATTAGATTTCTCTTACTTTAAGAGGGCCATTACTCCCCTTCCCACAATGCCCTGCTTCTCACCTAAAAAGATGGCTTCTCCCATCTACCAAAGGAGAGGATTCTTCCCATGATGCCTCTTCTCCTGCCAAAAAAGTAACCAGATACTTGCTACCTCGAGTAACCAGTGATGTCACATGACACTCCTAGTGATGTCACAGGCTCCTCCAATGCCTTAATACTACCTCATTGAACTACACCCCAGCTCCTATAAGCCCCACCCCAGTCCTATAAAAGAAACTTTCTGTTCTGCCATATTGCTCTCTCTCCTTTGATCAGAGACAGCACAGCAGATTGTCCCTAGAATAAAGGATTATAGTGGCTCTGGTCTGGTCTTGGTTTTCGGCTTTTTAACCTGACCTCTTATTCAGATTACTGGGATTAGGGCAGTGCCAAACTAATCACTCATATGTAGTGATTTAGTAATAACATGCCCTTAACCACAGCATCACATATTCCAGATTCAACTCCTTAAAAAAGAAAGTCCTACCTCATTGGCATGAGGCTTTGGGGGGACATCTAAACCCAAACCATAACAAACATCAACAGGAAATTATATAAATTTTAATGTGATAACTTGCTATTCATTGAAACATTTTACACCATAAAAATTATGCAAATATATATATGCAAAGTACATATATATATCATATAGCAAATGGCAAAGTCATGAAAATAATAGATTAAAAACATTATAACATGGTCTATTTCTTTTTTTCTTCCTTCCTTTTATTTTTTAGTTCTAGGAATCAAACCCAGGGCCTTGCACATGCTAAGTGTTCTACCACTGAGCTACATCCCCTTGTGTGCGTGCATGTGTGTGCACACGCAGAACATGGATGCACATATACACATACTCTCACAGGAGCCATCCAAGACCACTTAAATAATGTTTCTCTGTCTTTTTAACAAGTGCCACAGACAACTCACTGTCTTTTGTTCAAGTAATAAAGTAGGGGTAACTTTCCCCTTCATGTTAACTTTTTCATATCCTACAGTGCCTGGCATGTAGTACTCTCTCAATGATAGCTGGTGTTCACTCATGTTGTATCCAACTTCCTGTTATTAGAAACAATGTTAATATTGCAGATAGGTTAGTTAATTAGATACCTCCTAGGCAGTTAGACATGGCCCTCCAGGACCCAACACAGCAAGGAGCCAACATGGAGGACACATTCACTGTGGCCAGAATTTTAAAAGGAGAAACTACTATACCCTTGTGCTTCCCCTGGAGATAAATAGCAGTGATTGATATTCCAAATAGGTTTCAGTCACCTGAGTGGGGGACCAAGGTCTTAACACAACCTTTCAGGAAATATCCCTGACCCCCACCCTTACTGAAAATCTTTGTAAGTGACTTGCTGCCCCATTTGACCCCCATTTAATCAATACTACCTGGGTGACTGTACTTGTAATCTTACTGGTTGGTCATAGTTTTGCCCCACCTCATGCCCGCCTTGTAATTTTCCATTGGGTCTTACAGTTTTGTCCCACCTTGTACCCTCCTCACCACATGGCTTTGCTGTATAAAACATCTTTGCAGGCCAGGGATTTAGCTCTGTGGTCCCAACTCCTGCCTCACAAGTGCAAGGTCCTGAGTTTGATCCCTGGTACTAAATAAATAAGTAAAATAGATTTTAAAAAAATCTTTGAAAAGATTTTTCAATGTGGGATGAGTGGGCAACCCACTTTCCAGACCCCCTTCTGTTGCTCTTAGTCAGAAGTTTTCTTTCCCTCAATACATTTTCCTACTCTTAACCTCCATTGTTCCTAGAATTTATTCTTTGATTTTAGAGAACACAAACTCTTGTTTCGGATATCTAGCAGGTTTGGGAGTTACATCTCTTCTCCCTTTATCATTATGATAAGCATCCATGTGTCAGGTCTTCTCTCATTTATCTCCTTAGAGCACTTAATAAATGAATTAAAAAATGTGGTAGTTTCCATGTTTGTCATTGTTAGCCAATAAGTGTAGAGCCAAATGTATATCTTTAGGACACAACTATCATAGCTCCTCCTAAATGATTTATTTATTTATTTATTTTGCAGAGATTCTTGCTTTATGCTGGGCTTAGGGTTTGATTTGTTTTTCCATCTCAATTTTTGAAATTTTTATTCTGGTACTTTTGTAGTGTACTTATTTTATTTCTTATTCTATTTTGGAATGTTTATACATGGTAGAAAGCAGAGATAAAACTGTTTTCCCAAATTAATAGCAAGTTGTGCCAAAATTGAACAGTCTTTCTTTCTTTCCACCCATCAAATACCATTTTACTATTTATGAAATTCTCACACACATACTTGGATCTGCTCCAAGGTTCACTCTGATCAGTTGGTCTTCTCTACTGCTGTGGCAAATTATACCTTTAATAAGTAGTAAGCTAGCAAAGCATTTGAAGTATCCTTTTTTTTTTTTTTTTTTGGCTAAAAATTTCTTTTTTTTCCTGGTACCAGGGATTGAGCTCAGGACCTTGAGCTTGTGAGGCAGGCACCAGAAACACTGAGCTAAATACCTGGCCCCTTGTCTTTATTTTCTTAAACATAGTACAGAAGAAATTTAGAACCAAGCCTGTAAAATTCTATAAAGTCTGTTTAGGGACTGAATCACTTTTACAGATCAAGCTGGAGAGATTTGGTAATTTTTTCCAGTTTGAGTCATTCCACTCAGGACTCTCCTCATTTATTGAGGTCTCCTTTTATGTTCTCTAATGGAGATTTAGCTTCCTTCATTTATATGTTCCCCATGTTTTTCACTTGGTTGACCTGGAAGTATATTTTTATTGCTGTTATAAATTTATTACTATTAGTTCTTTTTCTTCATATAGTTATAGGAGAACCACAGATTTAACCAGATTGATCTTATATCTTATTGAAATTTTACTTCATTAGCTTTAATTGTTTTCCAGTTGAATCTGTTGGATTTTCTTTTCTTTTTTTTCAGTACTGGGAGTTGAGCTCAGGACCTTGTGCTTGCCAGGCAGGCATGGCACCACTGAGCTACGTCCCTGGCCCTGGATTTTCTAGCTAGGAAGTCATATTGTCTGCAGAAATTTAATACCTTCCTCTCTGATATTTACACATAACAATATCTTTTCTTTATTTTTTTTTTGAAGTTACTTTATTTTAGGAAACAGTATGTTGTTCCAATATACACATACATTGTATAATGAACAAATCAGTGTAATTAGCATTTCCATCACCTCATACATTTACCGTTTTGTGTGTGTGTGTGTGTGTGTGTGTGTGTGTGTGGTGAGATCATTAAAAAATCTCTTTTCTATTTTAAAATATATAATATAATTTTATTAACTTTAGTCATGCTAAAATGTAATAGAACACCAGAACTCCTTATCTTCTTATAAATTTGTACTTATTCACCAACCTTTCTTTGCCTTTTTTCCCTTGTCCTCCTCAGGTGCAGGTAACCATCATTCTACTCTTTTTTTTTTTTGTAGCAGGGATCACACTCGAGACCTTGCGCTTACAAGGCAGGTGGCAGCACCACTGAGCTAAATCCCCAGCTCTCTACTCTATTTCTATGAAATGAATTTTTTTTTCTCATTGAGTTTGTTGGTACATTTTAGGTGTACAGTACAGTTACATTCATCATTGGGATCTTGAACCTTTTCATGACAGGTCTTGGTTCTCATTTTCCCCTTACCCCTTTTATCTTTTCTTGTCTTATTGCATTGAATAAGATCTTTGGTACAATGTTCAGTTGCAGCAATGATAACAAAGTTGCAAGGGATAAGGCAAACATCCTTGTCCCAAACTCATGGGTATGCTTCTCATTTTTCACCAACTGCTTTTTTATGTTTTTAAAATTTGAATATTCTGCTTCATGTACATGGCTATTTAGTAAATCATCTGTAATCATGTTCTAGAAGTTGATTAAACTTAAATCAAGATGCTTACTCCAGTTACTCATCTTACATGGAGCACCAGCTGAACACGTCAGACCATGTGGTGGTGGTGTATGCAATTTGGCAAAGGTAGGAAGTGTAGATGAATTCTCACCCATATTCCTTTCTTCCCTGTGACATTAAAGACAGTGTGGTGTCCTGAACAAGACTAGGAATCAGAGGCATGAATGTATTGTCTACTCTTTGCTAGCTATTAATCTAAGCAGTTATTCCATCTATCTGAATTTCAGTTTTCTCAATGTATTATTAGCCAGCTTCATGGTTGCTGGGATATAATACCTGACACCTGCAATTTAAAGGGGAAGAGGTTTAATTTAGCTCACAGGTTCAGGGGACTCCGTCAATGGTCCGCTGGTTTCAAGATCAGAGCATGATGGCAGAAGAATGTGGTGGAGCTAAGCTGCTCAGTTCACTGCAGCCAGGAAGCAAAGCACAGGACAGGAAGGGGCCGGGGACCAGGCACAGAACCCATGGTCACGCCTCCACGACTCACCCAGACACATTCAGATGTGTGTTCCAACAATCCTCTGGGAGGCTCCCATGCCAATCAAGTTGACTCAACCTTAACCATCACAAACAGGGCTATGGTGGGAGATTGAGGCAGGAAGATCACAAGTGCAAGCCCAGTCTGGACAACTTAAAGACTCAAGGAGATCCTGTCTCAGAACAAAACCTGAGTTGGGAATGTAGCTCAGTGCATGACCCCTCAGGCCCTGGGATCAGGTCATGTTCATCTATCTGATGGAAACAAGCCTCTTGAATTTCTTATGTCAATCAAATGCCTGTGATAGGAATGACAATAGGACTATTGTTGGAGTGACAACTATACTATGGTAGTCAGTACTGTTAATAAATATGGAAAGGGCTGGGGATTTAGCTCAGTGGTGCTGCTGCCTGCCTTGAAAGCGCAAGGTCCAGAGTTCAACCCCCAGTACCAAAAAAGTAATCAATCAATAAATAAATATAGACAGAGACATGCTCCAGAATGGGGCCCTGAGATGCTCTGATCAGCTCTGCTGCCTGGTGAGGCAGGGGAGCAGGGAGGGTTTGCAAAGGCCTGGGCCTCCCCTGAGCTCTCTCGTGACCTGGGTAGTGTGTGTTTACTGCACGCTGCCAGGCCTGGGTTCCAGGGGGACCCACGTGGCTCTCTCTGGAATGCCAGCCAGGGGACTTGCTTCGGCTGCTGGTGCCAAAGTATCTGTGCCAGCTTTGCCCAGTGAAGCAGCATTCCTGAGCCTAGGCCTTTGGGCCAGTACCACAGACCCCTGCTGAGACTCTTCATTCCGGGCAACCTCTCCCTGGGCTTGTTGAGGCTGGCAGAGAAGGACCGCTGAGCCCTGTCTCTACAGCTCACCTACCTGGTGACCCAGGGTGAAGAGAGGTGTGTCTGGAGGCACCTAGACTGTTAGAATGCCTGCACACCTGTGTGCCCTGTTGCCTGAACTGACATCCATACTAACAGGGAGTGGTGGAAGTGACCTGAGATTTGCAGTGAACCCAGGTTCTTCTGCTTGCTCACTGTGGGAGCGTGGGACTTTGTTTCCCTCCCATCTGTCAATAGGAATTCATGGATTCCTTAGCATTTACCGGAGACTGGTTCCAGACCCTTAAAGAATATCAAACTCTGTTGGATGCCCAAGTCCCTTATATAAATGTATGCATATCCTACATGACTTAAATCATCTCTATATTATTTATAATATCTAATGCAGTATACATCCTATATAAATAATTATTTTAATTATATTACTTATACAGTAGACATAAAAAATTTTGTACATGTTCAGTACAGAGATTATATTTATTTATTTATATTTCTGGGAATCAAACACAAGATAAGACCTCCTGCTACAGCCTCAGCTCTTTTAAAACAGTGTTTTGAGGCAGAGTTTCACTAATTTGCCCAGGCTGGCCTCAGGCTTGCAATCCTCCTGCCTCAGTCTCTCATGTAGCTACAGGCATGCACCACCATGCCCAGCAAGAGACACAAATTTATTTTCAATCCATGGTTAGTTAAATACTCAGATGTGGAACCCACAGACACAAAGGGCTGACCGTAATAACACCACCACTGCTAAAGAGGCTGTCGTATCAGGTGAAATCATGTGTATGGCTGTGCTTTGTAGGCTGTGAAGCATAGAATAAGAACAAGGTATTCCTGAGTCTGTCCCTTTGGTGCATGACTACAGATGTGATACTGCACATTCGTGTCTGCCCTAGAACGGTGTGTCAAAGGTAGAAAACCAAGGAAGAAAAGATGAGAAGACCGGGAAGATGGTCATAGGGAATTTACCATGAGAGCCTGGGACCTTTCCCACTTTCCTCATTCATCTTCTTATCCACTGTTGCTACAGATATCTCCATGCTGCAGAATAAAAAAGGACAGCGCTGCCTGGAGCTTCTCTGATGCCTACTGCAGTGTTGCTAAGCAACTTGGCCTCTTCCAGAAAGAGAAACCCAACACTCAGGGCCTGGCCCTTCAGCCTTCTTTAGCAACTTCTCCCTCTGGCCTCAAGGAAGGAGATTTTCTGACCCATGGAAGGAGAACTGAGGCACAGAATTGGAGGATTAAACTGGTGGGTAATGCTAGGCACCTGCAGGGAAGGTTTCTGCTTCTGGGCTGATTAATCCTGGGGAGATGATAGTCATGAAGAAGCTCTCTAGCTGGACTCTTTAGGCACAAGCTCTGTCCCCACAGCAATCCATCAAGGTGGGTCTACTCAGGGTCTTTACAGTGAGGCCACTGAGGCTTCGAGACAGTAAGTAGCCTTCTCAGTCCCACAGAAAATGAGCTGAGGTGGCATTTGAAGCCACGTCCCTCCGGCTTCTATGTCTTCCATGTTGGTAGAGATAAATACAAATGGAAGAGTGACAGTGGGCCACAAGATTTCTAAACTGCGTTTCTCACTTTGTTACCTGTCAGGAACCCTCGGTGAGCTCTGGAATTGGGAAGGTGTTGTGGGCTTGGGTCCTTTCCCTCTCCTTCTCCCTGTCCCTCTCCACCTACCACTTCCTGGGCCTCTCAGAATCTGAAAATTCCTCCATGAATGGTGATCAGAGAAATTAGGGTTAGAGAAAGGAGTAAATCTACTAGCATGTGAATTGCATCTCTGCCACTCTGCAACTCTCTGATCCCAAGCAAGTTATTTAATACTTTGTGCCTGGGTTTTCCTGATCTACGAAAGGGAAGAAATAACAATGTCACCAATTGCTGTAAAGATCAAATGCAATTTGGGTACTAGTTATGGTGATATTAGTTACTGTAAAGCCTCTCACAAATATTGTGTGATAGCCCACACAGCAATCGTGGGAAGCATTACTTTTATCTGCATCCTGGAGGAGAAAATTAAGTCTTGGGACATTGTAGACATCTTCCCAAAGTCACATAGCTCCTGCCTAACTGAAATTCTAAATTCAGTGATTCTCTGCTTACCCCTGAAAGAAAAGAAAGACGCTCTGAGTACGGGAATCCAACCTATGTGATGTGGTTGTGACTCAAAACCCAGTCAAGAGGCTGGTCTTGGAGAAGTTCACTATTTGGCCCAGACTGAGGCCTGGACTGGCAGGGAAAAGGAAGTGTAGTCACTCAGCTTCCTTCCAGGGACATCTAGTTGGGATCAGAAAAGACAGGTGCTTGCTTTGGGTGGGTTTTGCTTGGCTAATAATAGAATATACTGATAGATGTATTAAGGTACTTACATAATCATTTCATCTATATTGCGGCCCTGTGAGGTAGATTCTATTTCCATCATATCCATTTTACAGATGAGTCATTGAGGCAGAGACAGAAAGTGACTTGTTTGAGGTCACATGGTTTGGAAATGACAGAGTTCACACTCAAGGTCAAGAAGTCCAGCTCTGAGCCCTTGCTCCTGACGGCCATGCTATGTTGTTTTTTTGATCACAAGAAAGTCATGTGAGAAGGAAATAGCAAACAGGATGCAGAAAGAGAGAATTCTCAAAAGTAGAAGTTATAGTCAATGGGACATTGAACAACTTGCCTCTAGATGAGAGATGCACCAGCCAAGGACAAAGGAGGGTCATGGAGAGATCCTGCTGGCCAGGCCAAGGCAGGGCACACCACCCAGGTCAAGACACAGTACGCCATCTCTGAGCACAGTACGCCAAGTGTGGAGGACCACAGGTAGGAAAGTGGAGGCTGGCAGAACACAATTTGTTCCTTATCAGGTAGGGTCCCAACAAGACACTTTTAAGACAACTTGTCAACTTGTCCTTTATAGCCAGTAGTCTGCTGTGAATGGACAATTAGGCCAGGCACAGAGTGGGCACTGCAGAATGGGCCAGCAGAGGGCTGTTTATGAGGAAGCTATTCAGAAGGCCCAGCCAAAGAATTGGTGGGAAGGTGAGGACTTGAGTTCTAGGGTCACGGGCCAGGCCACTTGACCCCTCCAAGCCTCAGTTTCCTTATCTGAAGACAGGGGTAGCACCTGCAGCTGGCCAGGTTGTGGCCAAGTTGAAGGAGACACCACCTGTAAGACATTAGCATAGACAAAGCCTGGTGCAGGGTAGGGTTCAATGTATAGTAAGACCTATTTTTAGGAACAGCAGGTCCACCTCATATGAATTGTGATAAGCTCAAGGAATAAGCTAAAGTGGGTTTGGATGCTTTTTGAAGACATACTGAAGGAAAGATGAAGGCCAGAAGAGCAGGAGGCTCTGAGAAGAGTACAGTAGATCCTCAAGTTAAGACCAGCCTGTCATATGAACAACTTATGACTGAAATGTTTTAATTTTCCCTCAGAGTCTTGAGTTACAACCCAAATGCCAGCCACTTGCGCTTCCAGATGGTCTCTGATGGAATTGTCTTGGTGCAGGAGACCACTGGGTGACCTGTGTGTGTATTCACAGAATTGTTCGGAAGGCCTAACAGCAAGAGATCAAAGGTGATCTGCCAGACTTGCACTTGTCGTGTCCCAGGCTCTTCCTGCTCCTTGTAGATAAGGAAAGAATGTCTCCCTGAGTGTATTTATTCAGAGGTATGCTTGCCATAGTTTGGCTCCAGAAACAAAATTCACTATTGCCATGTATATAACCTCTGTAGTGTTTTAACTTCTATAATGATTAACGTAGCCTGTGACTAGTGACATGTGGCAGCTCGCTACGTAGGGTATAAAAGGAGGAACAAATAAAGATCTGGGTCTTTGCTCCTCGAAGCTGTGACCCCCTGTGCCTTACTATTTTGTGTCTCTCATTTCTTAATAAGTCCCTGTCCCTCAGAGCCCCGACAGCTGGAGCCTGAACTTGGGGCTCAAAGGACAAGGAACCTGATTGAAAGAGGATCAGACTTGGCTGTGAGACCAATCAGAGAGGGACTTACCCTATCGTGAGTAATAGGGGATTTTGATTATTATAACAGGGTTATGGGGCAACTTCACAGTAAAAATACTGCTTTTGTTATGTTATTGCATCATTTATTGAAAGAAAATGGAGTGTGGGTCACTCGATCTCGAATTGCAGATTGTTTAGATGTTTACATAAAATATAACTCTTGGTTCTCTGACTCTGGGTCTCTTGATGTAAATGTTTGGGTGAGAGTAAAACAAAAATATTCAAAAAGTTCTTCGTCAGGGTGATTTCTGACCAATATAGTTCCAACAGTCTTGGAGCTGCCGCAAGAAAGTGAGGCTAAAACAAAACAGGACATTCTTCTTCGAATGAATATGAATTAGATCGCGACGCTTTAAAAAGAGCTAAGGCTGAAGGACGGAAGTTTTTCCCGGGTCAGGGAAAAAAAAATGGATAAGAAAGAACTCCCTCCTGCTCCTCCCCCTCCCATTCCTTCTGCAAGTCCCTCCACGCCTGAAGCGCCTCTTATGGGATTGGAGGAGGGAAACAGGGCTTGGTCGTTACTTTCAGTAGTTTTACAACAGCAATGTCCTATGCCTTTGTCAAGATTGGAGAAAGTGCTCCAAAAGTGTGATGACCCTGAGAGTCGGTTGGCTTTTCCTATTTTATATAATAACAACCGTTGTTATATAATAACAACCTATTTTATATAATAACAACTTGTTAAAGAGTTTTTAAAAGGCTACCTCAATGTGTGGGCCGACAGAGCCTTATACATTGTAACTACTAAGGGTCTGGCTCCTCCACGCACCGGATCCCACATGACCGGAACATGGTGTCTCGCGCGTGTCTCGGGCCGAATGATTATTTACAGTTTCAAATGTGGCTGGTTGAAGGGGCTCCTATTCAGGCTCGGATGAGTGCCGCGGCAGGCGCACTGGTAGCCGTCATTTATTTTGTCGTGCTAACAGGCACAGGTTGTTGCCAGGATTTAAATATGCAGATGCAGACACCGCAAGCAGCCATTCCACAGATTAGAGAGGCGATCTTAAAAGCATGGGAAAAATTAACGCCATCAGGTGAAGTTGGTCATAGTTATGTAAAAATATTTCAGGGACCTTCTGAACCTTACCCAGATTTCATTGCAAAATTACAAGTCTATACATAGACAAGTAAGCCATCCAGCCGCTGCTGAGGCTTTGGGGTGACAACTTGCTTTTGAAAATGCAAATGCAGATTGTCAGGATGCAATTCGCCCACAGAGGGATGCAGGAAATGTTTTTGATTACATGAAGTTGTAGGGCAGGGGATTTAGCTCAGTGGTGCCCCCACCTAGCTTGAAAGTGCAAGGACCTGAGTTTGTTCGGTACCAAAGAGGGGGGGGGGGAAGAAAGAAAGAAAACAAGTAAAGCCGACATGAAGCTATGTTGTGGTACTAGTAACACGTTCTCACAAAGCTCACACGTTGGCTAAAGTTATGGCTGCTACACAGGTGAAAGTAAATGGGGCATTTTTGTTTTGTTTTGTTTAACTGGGGTTTGAAATCAGGTCCTTGCACTTGCAAGGCAGGCCACCAAACCACTGAGCTAAAGCCTCAGCCCCTGGGGCAGGTTTTCTGTTTTCCTCCTAAACAATTTATTTAAACGGGTAGGGATTTAGCTCACCAGTTCCGTGGGCTGCCTTGCAAGCTCAAGGACCCGAGTACTGAAAAAAAAAAAAAAAAAAAAAAAAAAATTAAAATCATGCATACCATTTGGGTGAAAATTAACACCAAATTGCAAAATGCTTTACATTTGCAATGTGGAAATAGTTTTGTTCCTGAGCTCTGGTCCCGAGGATGACAAATAAATACAATGAGTTTTTTATTTGAACAGACCAGGCAGTGGAGTACACTTGATTGAAGTTGTATTTAACTGATGGGAGAAAATGCTACTTTAGAATTAATGGAACAACTTCAGGATATGTTTTGATATGCAGGCGTTTAAAGTTAGATTTAAAGGGCTAGGGATGTTATCTCAGTGGTAGAATGCTTGCCTACCGTGTACAAGGCCCTGGATTCCATCCTCAGGACTGAAAAAAAAAAATCATACATATACACACACACATGAAGCTCTATTCAGCACTCACTCTCAACTCCAGGGATGGAGATGGGGGAACACAACCTTCAGACTTCATTTGACATGTCTGGTTAATAATAAGGTTCTGCCCATAGCAAGGTATAGATGCAAAACTTTCCTACTTAGGTTATAATATGACATCTACATAAAAGGAGTAAGTTAATACCTCAGCCAGGTAGGGCAGAAAATCATATGCTGCACGTGCAGCTTTTAGTGTTGCTCAGGCTATAGTGTTATTTTTCAAGTTTTAGTTTTTCTTTCTTTCTTTTTTTTTTTGAGACAGGGTCTCACTATGCAGTTGAGACTGACCTGGTACTCACTATGTAGCCCAGGCTGGTCTCAAACTCACAGCAATCCTCCTGCCTCAGCCTCCTGAGTGCTGGGATTACAGGCATGCACCACCACACCCGGCTAGTTTTTCTTTCATACTATGCATTTATTTCCCTTTGATGTACTGATGGGTATGTTCCTTAACTAAGCTATTTTAAGTGTAAACTTTATTCTTAGTTCTTTATCCTCAGTTTCATTCTGCTACATGAAATGCAACTCAGGTACACATTACTTCAGTTTGAATGATTACTGATGAATGAGGCTTCACTACTGGTCCAGAGCATTGAAAAAGGCTTTTTATGCATAAGTATGAGAAATGTTTTATTTTGCAAAGCTTTCACTTTCAAAGTGCTCCCTTGAAAGGAATGTCAACAGAAAATTAGGGAAGTTTCACAATTTCTCATTAGACTATGTGGGGAAGATGAGTGGAAATGGCTTTTAATTTGTTACATTACTGGAAATCTTTGTGGTAACATGGAAAAGCATAACCTCTAACTCCAAAGACGCCTCAGCTTTCTCTGATACCACTGGTGTAAAGTTAGAGATTAATGTTACTTTCCAAGGCTAATTTGATTTTATGGAAATGTAGTGAATTTGATTTTATGGAAATGTAATGGAGCACCTACCTACTCGACCCCTCATTATAGTACAGCTCACTGCTCCCTCCCAAGCAATCCAGTTATCTTGTCTCTTCTGTGGTGCATGTATGTGGGAGAGGCTGTTTGTCCTCTCGGTTAGCATGCTTGCGAGGCAGCCTGGAGAAGTCCTGCCTACTTTTGGTCACTTGGTTGGCTTTATAAGGCATTGCAGAAAGCAGTCAGGCAACCACAGTTCTGCCAGACGCATTTCTTCTTGGAAGACATTCTGAAGAGTCATCTTCTTGAGGGGCTCTGCTTTGCTTATGTGATTAATTTTTTTTGTTTTTTGGTTTTTTGTTTGTTTGTTTGTTTGTTTTTTGAGACAGGGTCTCACTATATAGTTGAGACTGACCTGGAACTCACTCACTGTGTAGCCCAGGCTGGTCTTGAACTCACAGTGATCCTCCTGCCTCAGCATCCTGAGTGCTGGTATTACAGGCATGCGCCACCATGCCTGGCTGTGATGTATTCTTTTTGAAGTAACAGTAGGACAGAGAATTCCAACCAGAAATTGCACTGTGGTCTCCGGCCTTCACACTGTCTTCTAGCTGGCAGGCTTTATGATTGAGGTTATCTTAAAACAAAAAAGGGAGGGAAGCTGTCTTATGCGTTGGGTAGGAGATGAATTTGATTTGGTAGAACCTGTGGCTGAGGAAAGTGGAAAGGGCCTGGCTGGAGAAGACGTATGTCACCACTGGCCACCAAGTCAAGTTGTGGAACCCCAAGGTGACAGCCATGGGAATGTAGATCATCAGCTCTGCTAAGTAACTAGGGGAAGAAACAAATTCAAACCAGTTTCCAAAGGGGATCCTGTGGTTGCAGTGAGTGACCACTCCTGCTTTTCTCCCCCCCCCAGCTTGCCAAGAACGACGTGGCACTTGTACTGGTGGGCAGATGACCAGATAAACATCATCATCCCAAGAATGTGGAACCGCGGTGCTTGCATGAATGGATTTTCCCGTTACATACACATTCCTGCCATCCATTGGCACTTGGCTCAGCAGTCAGGCCCACAAGACATAACAGAGGAGGCCAAAACAATACTGCACGACATGCATCACAGCACTGGAGAAGACACTGAGAAGTCCAAGAGTCTCGAAGCTGTGAAGCCACAGGAATAGGAGTTCCAAGAAGACAGCCAGAGCCAGCTAACCCCCTGGGCACTGTGCCGCCCCAAGAATTCTAAGCAGACCATGAAGCCAGTTTGGCAGAGGCGCTCCCAGGAACACAGACTGAGTAAGGAACCAAAGTAGGAAGCCATTCCACAGCACAGAGATGACACAGAAGTAAGAAAAATACCTCTTGGGGACATCAAAGGCACCGTAGGAGGCCGGGCACGCCGGCCCCGCCAGTTTGGTCCTCCCTTGGTGATCGGCAAGCAGTCCCGGAGCAGGCGGGGCGGCAAGAGCTGCAGCAGCAGCAGGGCAGCAGGAAGGCAGCAGCCAGCCCCAGCCACGCCGCGTGCAGCGAGCTCA
>NW_022900928.1:118826407-118837137 GCF_012274545.1 Fukomys damarensis
CGCAGCCCCGCCTCCGCCGGGCGGTTGTCGGGGGCGCGAGAGCTGGGGTCGTGTTTTAATTGTGGGAAGGCTGGCAATCATCAAAAGGACTGTGGTCCTGTGAAACAGAGCCGAGAGTTCTCTAACATAAAGGAAATACGTAAGCCTGGTCTGTGTCCCCGCTGCAAAAAAAGATACCATTGGGCAAAAGAGTGTCATTCTAAATTTGATGCACAGGGGAGCTCACTTGAATCAAATCAGGGAAACTGGATGCGGGGCCAGCCCCGATAAACAACGGGGCCTGGACTGCACAAATCGGTCCCTCTCGGTCAAAACAGTGTTGCCAACGCCCTTCAGTTTCATCACTCAGTCCCGCCACTAGAGGGAGTGCGGCAGTAGATTCAACAGTTCCACACATAATGGAAATCCTGGACAAGGTAGTAAGAGGCCCTACCAGAGTTTTTGGCTCTCTGCCAGAGTCAACAGTGGGGCTTATTTTGGGGCATTCCAGCTTAAATATGAAAGGGATTCAAGTTGGTCCTGGCGTGATAGATTCAGATTATGCTGGTGAAATTCAAGTAGTGGTGGAAACCTGTGTTCCTTGGCCGTTCCATCCTTGAGGACAAAATTGCTCAGTTTCTACTACTTCCTTTTTGTCCTATAGGATCTTCCACAATAGAAAGGAAGGGAGGATTCGGTAGTACAGATTTAAAAAATGGTTAATCGGGCTACTCAAATGCAATAAAATGATCGGCCTCTTATGGCCATTTTGATATATGGAAAGAAATTCACTGGAATAGTAGATTCAGGAGCAGATGTGGCTTACTTGTAAACAACAGTGGCCTGATGCTTGGCTTCTTGAATTTCCAGACTCTACGCTAGAGGGACTCGGTCAGGTTCAACAAAGGGAAGTTTTTCAAAGTGCTACAATCCTTAAATGTGTGGGCTCTCATGGCCAGCAAGGCACAATAAAGCCAATGGTGACTTCTGTCCCAGTAAATTTATGGGGCACAGGCATTCTTCAACAGTGGGGTGTCAGTTTGATCATCCCTTCTAATTATTCTGTTCAAGCATCACAAATGGTGTACTGCATGGGATGCACACCAGAAAAAGGCTTGGGAAAAAATGAAGGTGGTATATTACACGACCTATTGCTGTTTGCCATAAAAATGATAGAAAATGTTTGGGTTGTTATTTTTGGGAAGGGCCACTGTTCAAATTAAGCCAATTCCTCTGCAATGGATTTCTGATGAGCCTGTCTGGATTGAGCAGTGGCCCCTGAAAAAAGACAGATTGGAGGCTCTACTCTCCTTAGTACAAGAACAATTGAAGTTGGGATATATTGAGACTTCTTTTTCACCTTGGAATTCTCCTGTATTTGTAATACAGAAAAAAATCTGGTAAATGAAGGATGTTTACTGATCTACAAGAAGTAAATAAAAAGATCAGCCCACTGGGGCCTTACAACCTGGTCTCCCATCTCCTACTATGATACCTAAAGAATGGGAAATAACTGATATAGATCTTCAGGGTTGTTTTTATACTATTCCTTTACATTCTAACGATTGTGAATGCTTTGCTTTTACTCTTCCCTCTATTAACCAGGTTACTCCTGCTCAGAGATATCAATGGAAAGTTCTACCTCAAGGGATGTTAATTCACCCACCATGGGTCAGTACTATGTTGGAAAAGTTATACACCTTGTTCATGAACGATTTCTTTCTGCTTGTGTCATTCACTATACACATGATATTCTTTTAGCAACTTCTTCACAGGAATTGGAGAATGCTTTTAAAGTTTTGCAACAACTTTCTGTGCATGATTTGTTTATTGCACCAGATAAGATCCAAACTGTTTCTGCTTATAAATATTTGGGATATTCCATAGATAGACAAATGGGAAAACTTCAGAGTGTTCAAATTAGAAGAGATACTCTGAAAATGTTAGATGATTTTCAAAAACCCCAGGGGGACATAAATTGGGTCTGCCCGATTCTTGGTATTCCCACTTACTAATGTTTAGCATTCTGCAGGGAGATTCTGCCTTAGAGAGCCCACAAGGATTAACTTTTGAAGCAGAGACAGAACTTCAGTTTGTGGAACAATGCCTTAAGGATGCTTTTGTCTCCCGCACTGATCTTTCTTTACCCATATCATTACTTATTTTTGCTATTCCTTATTTGCTCACAGGTTTTATCACACAATAGGATTCTCCTGTCGAATGGGTCCCCTCTGACATAATCCTTCAAAATCTCTATCTCTATATTTAGATTTGTTATGCTCTCTTATCTTTCAAGGTTGACTTAGGATCCACCAACCAATGATCTGGTTGTTATTATTTTGTCCATTGATCCTGATTTATCTAAAAAATATTTAGAAAATAGCATAGAAGCACAAGCTGCATTAGCATAGTATATAGGATACATCGGGTGCCATTACCCGGCTCACAGGTTATGGGAATTCTTAAAACAAACACAGTAGGTCATGGCCAAGCTGGTCTGAGATATCCTGTACCCACTGCCAGTACCTATTTTACTGATGATTCAAAAGATAAAGTCACTGCCATATAGAGTGAATCTTGGTCAAAAACATTACAGACATCCTATGTTTCTGCTCAACAAAATGAGTTGCATGCCTTGATTTATCCTTTACAAAAGGTTATATGTCCTATTAATATCGTTTCTGATTCTAAATAGGTTGTTCATGTGTTAAAAATGATAGAAACTGCATATAACAAACACACTACAAAATCAAAAATAATTTATGATATGTTCCTTCAATTACAAGCCTTGGTTCGAGCATGTACTCATCCCATTTTTATAACTTATATTAGAGAACATTCTAACTTGCCTATTTGTTTAGTTCATGGAAATAATCATGTAGATAAATTGACAAGGGTATTACGTGTTGACTCTCTGAATAAGAACATGCACAATCCCACAATAATGCCTCCAGTTTACACCAACGATGGACTCTTCCCATGAATCAGGCTCATAATATAGTTAGAAATAGTCCTGTGTGCAGAACTTTACATACTATAGAGGGTCCCTCAGGTGTAAGTCCTCAAGGTCTTCACTCTAAGATCTTTGGCAAGTGGATGTTACTCAGGCTCCATCTTTCAGACGGTGTGCTTATGTACATGTTTGTGCTGACCCTTATTCACACTTTATCTGGGCCACTCTACGCTTTGGTGAAAGGGCTTCTGACATTATTCACCATTTATGTTTTTTGGTGATGGGTGTTCCATCCAAGATAAAAACAGATAATGCTCCATCTTATGTTAGCAAAAGGCTTTTGACTTTTTTTTTTAACTGGAATATAGAACATGTTACTAGTATACCCTGTAATCCTCAGGGACAGGCTGTGGTTGAATGGGCTCTCTGAACATTGAACATTAAAATTACAACTCCAGAAATGTCATATTAATGAAGGAGGAACAGCACCTAGAACTCACTTGGCAATTGCACTCTTTACTGTCAATTTTTAAAATTTGCCCCAAATTGATATTCTCACAAGGGGAAAAACATTTCTCCCCACCAACACAAGAGGAACAAAGGCCCATCCTTTATAAAGATATAGATAGTCAATGGAAATCAGGTATACTAATTGCCTCTGGTAGAGGCTATGCTTGTGTTGTTGCAGATGGATCCAGTGAGCAATTATGGCCTCCTCTTTGGAAGATCAAACCTGGATGTACCAAGCATCGGGATGCCAGAACCTTTGGGACTGAAGATGGCTCCCCCAATCCTGGAGAATCAAAAACCCCCGGTACAGGAAGTGGTGACCCTACAGCTGAAAAATAAGAGGAAATGAGACATGCTCCAACAACTAATCCATCGACCTGGGGACAAATAAAACATCTGATACAATGCACCACACGTGTACTGCAAACAACAAAATCTACTAATATTCCTGCAAATTTGTTCTTGACTCTGATGGCTGTCATGGCCTGTGCTTTAGAGGTGAGTGCTGGTAGTAATCATTCTTTTGTTTATTGGGTTTTCATTCCTCACCTACCCTTGCTGCAGGTTGTCAATTGGACTGAAAATGCTCCATTGGTTTATATTATGATTCTATTCATGCCCCACCTCCATGGGGGAATGGACTTTCAGAACACCCAGGTGAGGAAGACCAAGAAGTAAACTTTTCTTTGGGGTATGAGACTCTGCCCTTGTGCATGGGAGCCGAGTCTGCATGTTTGAAAACACACAAACAGGTCTGGGCATAAATTCTTCTGGCAAACAAGGAAACAAGAACTTTGATGTGGGACTGATTTCAGGACTAACATTCTTGGAAAATGAAGAAAATACCATTGACTCTTGGGGGAAGGGGACAGACCCAGACTGTCCAACAAGTTCATATAAACATTATGTTTTCTCACCTGTACAGTGTAGTAGGTATTGTGGACCTCGTGGAAAAATCATATACTTAAATAATCATACTGTGGTTGATTGGACACCTCATGGTAAATTTCTTAACAGTTGTTCTGATGATGTCAGTAAGACTGTTTGTGATGGTATTACTGAGATAGTCTGGAATGGTACATGGCAGGGTGGACAACTTTCTATATTTACTAAACATTAAGGACTAATAGCTTGGCACAAGGGAGGGCTAGCACCCCCATGGCCAAGGTTGCTCAATAAGAAAGGAGTTCCACAAGGTCCAGAACAATGGGAGCTGTGGAAATTGCCATTAGGGATTCAATAAATGTCAACCTGGAAAGGCAATTTTTCAGGATTGAAATATTCCAGAAAATAGGAAAAAAAATGGCTAAAGGGGAAGTGGGAAGGGGAGGGGAAAGGAAATAAGGGAAAAGAAAACATGTGAAAAAAGGAAAAAATGGAAACAAAGTCTTTGTAAATAGGGAAGGGAGAAGGGCGTGAAGGGAGGGCAGGGGTATGGGGAAAAAAATAAGAACCAAGATACATCACATAAAGGTATAAGAACCCAGTGATAAATGTAACTGGATTGTTTGCTTTAAAGGTACCAATAAACTTAATGGGAAAGAAAGGAGAAATACTCCATGTTTGATTACTGGTTTACTTATAATAGTTCCATTTATTTAGCAGGATGTGTTAAGTTACCCTTTGTTCTCACTGTGGGGAATTACAATTTAATGAGACTTTAAAGAGTGTTGAATATAGTAATTGCAAACTATGCACATGTTTGAATACCAGTCTAAATATTAATTTGACCCAAAAGAGTATTTTGATTTTAGAAGCTAGAAAATACATTTGCCTGCCCATAAATTTGAGTTGGCTAAGGGAAGAAATTCCTATGTCAGGATTAATGATTAAAGTTATGCAAGAATTGTTAAAAAGAAATCGACTATTTATTGAAAGGATTGTTGCTACAATCATAGGACTTATTGCCATTGCCACAATGACGGCTGTAGCAGGCACTGGGTTCCAAACCGCCATTCAAACACGTGGCTATGTGCAGAATTGGACAGAAAATTCTCATAAGTGTGGTCAACACAAACTGAAATCGACCAAAAGTTGGAAACTAAAGTTATGGAATTACAACAAACCGTCAAATGGCTGGGAGATCAATTGGTCAATCTCCAAAAACAACTCATGTTAAAATGTGATTGGAATACTACTATTAGAGACAATATACGTGTGGTTTCATCAAATATCATTTACAAGGTATTAAAGGAAATATTAGCTTAGATATAAGCACTCTCCCGAGGGAGATCTTTGACACATTTGATAAAAAACTGCCCTTTATTATGTTAGAGGGATTGGCAAAAGGGATAGCTGAGAGGCTACAGGGCCTCCATCCCAGAGGCTTTGTTCAAAGTTTAACACATAGTATTGGAAGTTTGTTTGTGGTATTGATGATTGTTAGTATTATTGTTCTCATAGGATACTTCCACCTGTGAAGAAAGCTGGGAATTAAATTGCTTAAACAATCCATTCAAGTTATGCTTGCACCACATTTGACTAAAAGAAAAGGGGGAGATGATGGAATTGTCTCAGTGCAGGAGACCACTGGGTGATCTGCAGGTGTATTCACGGAGTTGTTAGGAAGGTCTGACAGCAGGAGATCAAAGGTGATCTCCAGACATGCACTTGCAGTGTCCCAGGCTCTCCCTGTTCCTTGTCGATAAGGGAAGAATGTCTCCCTGAGTGTGTTTATTCAGATGTATGCTTGCCATAGCTTGGTTCCAGAAACAAAATTCACTATTGCCATGTATAACCTCTGTAGTGTTTTAACTTCTATAATGATTAATGTAGCCTGTGACTAGTGACATGTGGCAGCTCGCTGTGTAGGGTATAAAAGGAGGAACAAATAAAGATCTGGGTCTTTGCTCCTCGAAGCATTGACACCCCCCCCATGCCTCGCTATTTTGTGTCTCTCATTTCTTAATAAGTCCTTCTCCCTTAGAGACCCCCAACAGTCTCAGATACAGACTTAACCCTTAAAGAGTTCTGGAAGGAACATTACAACATCCTTTCCTGTGTGGGGTTGCGATATTCTGGGCCAATGTCTCTCTAAGGACACTGAGATCTGCCTGTGTGGAAGAGAGAGACTTTGAGGGCTGTGAAGAGGAGTCTGGAGCCTTCAATTCAATGACTTGAGTTATAACCAGCCCTCAGGAATCAATTGAGTTTGTAAGTCAAGGATCCACTGTATTTCACAGCAGCCCACATGGAATATTCACATGAGCTAATGAATGAGAAAGTGCTGTCAGTCTGAGCACTCAGTGGCATGGTTGCTCTGGGACCATGCAAGTCTCTGTGTGGACCTCACACCGCATGTTAACAGGGTTTCAGAGTTCATCGTTGAGTGATGCCAAAGGGAGCTTAGGTGTACAGAGCACATGATTCTGGAGGGAACATAGATCTACATCACCCTGCACAGGAAAAACAAGGTAGTCAAAGGCCACTGGGGACTACAGAGATTTCAAGCAGAGGAATGGAGAAAGATGTGGCAGAGGAACCAGTTGGCATCAGTCCTAGAATGGGGCCTAAGACTTTGGCCAGGTTATTTAACATCACAGGCCTTGTTTTATTTATCATCCAAGCAGACAAAGTCATACTTGTCCTGTTTGTCTCCCTAACCTTGTGGGGGGTGCGGTGAGTGACACAAAAAGCATGAAGGCACCCAGTAACTTCAGTGGTTCAAGCCCATGCTGGGGACTGGAAAGCAAGTGAGACTTACTTTCAGCAGAGACATGAATGAGGCATTAGAGAAAAGGCTGAGCACTTCAGAGAATGCAAGTGGGGTTGGTCCCCAGATGGGGAGAGGAAGCAATAGTGAGATCAATACTTTGAAAGACCAAGGACTGGTGAGGATTGGCTTGGATTATCAGGAACACAGGTGTGGTAAGAGGATGTCTGTTTCAGGTTGTGGGTAGAGTGGTGTCTTCCCCGGACCACAGTAATCCAGGGCTTGAACACAACATGCAAACCTGGAGCTGCCAGAACTATGATGGTCTGGAGAAGAGGTAATCCTGGATTTGATCTTGGAGAGATGTTTTCCAACCCTAATTTGTTTGTTTGTTTGTTTGTTTTTGATTGGTTGTTTTTTGAACAGAGAGAACCTAGGTAACCCCTGAGGTCCCACAGAAGAGCCTGAAAATCCCTGGCTCAGCTTCACTCCTTTAGTGAGATGAGAATGGAATTCCAGGAAAGAGACGCAATTCTCTGAAGGTCACATGGCAAGTTAGTTGCCAAGTTGCAACTGGAACTGAGGCTTTCTGGTGTCCAGATGTATATCTTATTCTCCCAAACTGGCTGTGTGTGCAGGAAAGAAGAGAGGGGTAAGATTATAGGGTGTGTTTCACAAATGAGAAGATCCCCTAACCTAACATCTTCCCCAGCTGCTAAACCACAAAATACCCCCTTTGCCTACTCATTTATGGGACATCTAGAATTTCAAGGTCGAAGAAGTCACCTAGTGCACCTCCCCTCTCACCGTCTCATGGAAGGGTCTGCTGCACACTCTGGTGACCAAGCACTCACCAGACATGTCCCATGACAGATCAGGTGACACCTGTCTTACTGTAGCTTCCAACCACGTGTCCCAGCACTGCCTGAGTCATGTGAATCCCTGGTCCCCTCCCTCAGGCCAGCCCTTGAATAAAGGAGATGGCTCCCAGTCCTCTTTCCCCAGATGAATTTCCAGGCTACCTCTCGCACTATTCATGATTTTCCAGACTTCTTTCTCTTTTTATTTCCTGGTCCACTACCCTAAGTGTCTCCTCTTTGCTCTTCTCCTGTGTAGCAGTCCAACACTGTGTACAGTATTGCTGGAGTAAAATTTATTGAAGCAGGTTCGGCCCTTCCTCTATCCTGGGGTGCCACACCTCCACCCATGTATCCTCAGATGGCAATGATTTATTTTGCATTTCGTCCCACGTTGCCTAAGACATCACTACTCTACACCTACTCTGCTAGCCCCATCCTTGTTGTGATGCACACAGGCCTGCTGCTTCATTTAAAGATCTAAGTGCAGGGCCTTGTGCTCCTTACTAGGAAACTTTCACTTTGTTGAGTGCAGCCTGCACTTCTTAGCAGGACATTTCTGGATGCCAACTGTGTCTCCTCTGGCATGTTCCTTCCCTGCAAACAGGACTGGAAACAAACAAACAAACAAACAAACAAACAAAAACTTTCCTTGGGCTGGGGATTTAGCTCAGTGGTTCTGCTTCCTGCTTCGCAAGTGTGAGGTCCTGAGTTCAATCCCCGGGCACTGGGCACCCTGTCTAGTACCAACAAAAAAAAACCCTTTCCTCTCTCCAAAGCAAGTCACTGAGCCCTCTGCAGGCCCATCTCTCCCTGGCCCATCTACTGTGTCCTACCCCGGCTCCTTCTCCTGCTCTGAGGGCCCTTGTGGACATAAGGACATGCCAGTACTAGAACATTAGGTGAGGAAAGCAGAACGTCACAGTTTGGAAAGGCCTAGAGAAAAGAAAGGAGATGCGACCGTTTTCAGTAATGGCCTCTGTGCAGAGGGACTAGAAGTGACCCGGAGCTTCCTTACACCCTTTGTCCACCCAATAGTTAACAGGGCCCTTATGTGTGTGTCTCTCAAGTGTTCAACGCTGAGTTTGTGTTATTTGGAAGATCAGAAGAAATAAAGTGAAAAAAAATGAGCATGAACAAAGGCTCTTTCCCAAAGTGAACCAGGCTAAACCCCCAGCATTCTTTGGGAAGCAGATTGCAGGGCCACCTCCTCTTCCACTCTCCAGCCTTCCGCTTGCGTTTCACCTTCCTGCCCGGGGGCACAGAGGCACCCCAACCGCCACACACCCCTCCTTGCACACTGGTCCGGGAAGAGCCTAGACCTTGCTTAGCAGAATAGGACCACGGGTTCGTTTTGGGGTGTAACTCGAAGGCCCGGCCAGCGCTTCAGGTCTTCTGCTTTTGTTTTTGTTTAATGAAAGCGTTTAAGGCTACTTTTGAACCAACTACTTCTAGAAAAGGAGAGAAAAGAGCAAAGGGCAGTTTCCATCCGGTGCAGTATTCGGACACACTCGTAGATGGTGAGGAAAAGGACACAGCCAGGATGATCCATTCGACTTCCCAAGGCCGGATCTGGGATGAAAGGCCAAGGTCCTCCTTTCGCCCTTCTCCGTGAAGTATAAAGGAAATTCTGAGCCAAGCCGGTGCGCAGTGAGGTTTAAAGCCTTCCAAGGCCTAGGCGTAGCCCCGACCTAACCTCCTCTCGCCAGCAGAGGGCGCGCACGGGCCGCGAGAAGAAGGTGCGGTAGCAAGCCCCAGCCGGGAGCCCCGAGTACGGGAAGAGTGGGAGGGAGATCCCGGAGAAAGTGAGCGGGCAGATCCGGAGACCAGGCGGCCACAGCCACCCGGGGCAGCGGGCGGGCGTGAGTGAGACAGAGGGTGGAAGAACGAATTGGATAAATAGAGAGGGCGGGCGGGGAAGAGGGAGAAATGGAAGGTGGAAGCGGAACAGAGGCGGGAGGAGATGAGGCGCGGGGGGCAGGGTGGTGAGATGCGAGCTGGTGGGGTGAGGTACGCGAGGGGTGGGACGGGGGAGTGGGCGGTGGAGGGCGCACGTCGGGGGCTCCCCGCTCTGGCCAGCCCTGCTCTGCCTTCGCTGGACTTCCTCCTTGGCAACCTTTCTGCTCTCCCTCCGTTCCCCTTGAAGAAGGGTCTAGAGCAGCAAAGAATCAGAGAGGAGGCAGCGGGGGGAGCGGGGGAGCTTTAATGGGGCCGAAGGGAATAGAAATACACCGGACCCTTCAGCCACACTGTGGGGAGTGGGGACTCCGGAAACCGTGTCCTGGGGGGAGGCGGGGCTGTGGCCTTTACCAAACCTACTCAAAGTCCCGGGAAGAACGAATGTGGGAGGCTCCCCGGTGCCGGGACCTGGGGCAGCTCCGTGGGGAGGAGAAAAAGTGAAAAAAGATTTTGAATTGGGAAACAAGGGATCATAATGGACGGGGCTTCTAGGAGTGAGAGGTCAGGTGGAGAGAAAAAAGTTTAAGGAAGATCGAGGAGGGCCAGGGATGTAGCTCAGCAGCACTGCGCCTGCCTGGCAAGCCCAAGGTCCGGAGTTCGATCTCCGGTACTGGGTTGGGGGATACAGGAGACCTCCGGTCCCTTCCCAGTTGAGGGCTGGGTGCGGCGGGTGAAATAAAATCCGGGTTTAAGGAACGTGGGGCAAACTCAGGTCCCTCTCCGGGAAGAGGGTAGGATTCAGCAAGGCCCTGGGAGAGGCCGCGCGGGGCGCCCGTCTAGTGGTAGTGACCCCCCAAGTGCGAGGCAGCCGCCACAGCCC
>NW_022900928.1:118837435-118840396 GCF_012274545.1 Fukomys damarensis
GAAGTCGAAGCGGTAGGCGTAGCGCTTGCCGTGCACCTTGCTCATGATGTTCTTGTCATAGTAGTAGCGCAGCGCGCGGCTCAGCTTGTCATAGTTCATGTTGGGCTTGCTCTTGCGCTCGCCCCAGCGCCGCGCCACCTCGTCCGGGTCCGTGAGCTTGAATTCGCCGTGGCCGCCTTCCCACGCGATGCAGCCAGCGTTTGCGCGGTCGGCCAGCAGTTCGAGCAGAAACTGCCACAGCTGGATCTGACCGCTGCCTGCAGGAAAGGGGACAGTCAGCCAGAGGCCAGATGGGAAGGGAGAGGCGGAAAACCAACCCGACGCGGAGGATCCCCGAAAGGGCCCCTCTGGTGGGTGGTGCAGCTGGGCAACTGCTTGGGGAGGGGGCGGATCAGGAAAGCAGTCACCAGCCCCACTTCTGCACAATGGAAGCGTGGATCCAACTTGAAGGTCCTAGCAGCTCAGGTGCATTGTTTCTCCGGAACTGAGGGGAGAGAAGGAGCTTCCTCTCATCCAAGGGGAGTGGGCAGTGGCAGAGAACCAAGGCCCTTGGCTTTCCAAGGTGAGCAAGGGCCCTACCATATCAGACCCTACTTCCTTCCTTGCTGGACGCCCCTGTTCAGGACTGAACCGTACTGGACTGCTCATCTCAGCTGGGCTTCGTCCAGAGATCCAGAAGGGAAGAGTCAGGCAGGTGTGCAGTAGGATGGCTGCAGTCGCTACTGCACAAAGCCCATCTAGTCCCTGACACCTTGTCAGGCAGGAATGAAGAACGGAGGCCCTGTATGCTGGAGAAAATGCCTAGAGGCTCCCTGTCCCACTGGTGCAGCTCCCTGCTAGGGCACTCGAGGCCCCTCTTTTCGGGCCAGGCGGGATTCCCTACGAGGGAAGAGCCCAGATTCCCTGGTGCCTGATGGACAGCGCTGGATAGAGAGAAAACCGAGAAGCATTTGTGCTAGATTCTAGCCTCCTCCTGTTCGTGCTCAATCTCCCTCTGGATTTTGGGATTCCCAGAGGTGGCAAGAATATCTTCCCCCAGATATGCAGTCAGTGAAGGAATTCTTGCCCCCTTGTCTTGAAGCTCAAGGGAACAAACACTTGATACAATTACCCCACTCTCTTTTAGAATAAAGGATTTTCCTCAAATTTGTCTAATTATTGAGTCACATTGAGTCTGGTGAACCCCTTCTCCTATTCAACCACTGACTCAAGCCTCTTTATCCCATGATTTCAACCCTAATCCTTTCAAGCATCTTAAGGTCAGAAGCAAGGGAAGGTTTGGGTTAAAACGTGCACCTGCCAGCATATGCTGTACAACATCAGAGGCTCAGAAACCTGTCTGCATTACATTGGGTATCACCTCCTCCTTCTGCCAAGCTCTTTGTGTGTGAGTGTGGCTTGTGACTTGGGAGATCTAGGGTACTGATGAGAGTGGGGGCTATGGAAAGCAGTTGCCTAGAGCACCAGCTGACAGCAGGGTAATTTGGGGACTCTTGGAGCATCAGCCACCAACCTGGGCACCAACAACAATTACCTGCAGAGGTGGTGGGCAAAGATGAGGAGTCAGGTGGCTCCCACGGGTAAGCAGGAAGCTCGGCAGGGTTTTACGGATTGGGCAGCCCTCCTGGCAGGGGAGTAATTCTCCCGGTTCCCTTGCTCTGCATGTTGTGGCCTTGAGTGTCTGCTGCCAGCAGGGAAAGGGCGCTAAGACCCTCAGCCCTGGCCCCAAAGCCCGGACACACAGCAGAAAAAGATCTGGAGGTGAGGTCCTCTCCCTGGGACTCAGAAAATGCCAGCGCCAAAGGCTGAACAGATGTTTCCCCAGAGGCCTCTCCAGTCAGATTTCTTTCCAGAACCTGGGGTGCACACTACTCACACCCTCTTGGTCAGGCGCCGGTGGCAGGGCTCCTATCAAGGTCCAGGCCTCAGCTCCCACCCACTGCTTTCATCCCGGTCTGCCCAGCGCACTGCCAGCTCACCTTTCTGCACCGCGGGGCTCAGTGGCCCCCAGCTCGGGCTTTTCCCTTCCTTGAAGAGACCGTCTCCGACGGGATCTATGGCGCAGAAGAAAACAGTCAGGTAGACCCGGCGGAAGTCGTGAGCTTGACCGAGAGGGCCCTGGGCCAAGTCTCTAGGGGGCTGCTGTGTTCTGGGGGCCCGGGCCACCCAGCTCCTCCTCCAGGAGTCCAGCCCTGAAGCGTGCTGCTCAGAGCCCCTCCATAGCGCCCGCCAGGAAACGCGTCCAGGAAAAAGGAAATCCGCTTTCTGAAGGGGCCGGCTGGAGCCTTATAAAGCCAAGCAGGGTTTGAGCCAGCCAAGCCTGAGCGAGCAGAGCCCGTGGCTGAGCAGAGGAGGGCGCTTGAAGGGCTTGGCCGGCGAACGCTCGGGGCGCGAAGGTGAGGAGCTGTAAGGGCAGAGGGGCGACGCCGGCAGACCTGTCTCACGCACGGCCCGAGCAGAGTCCTCCACCGCGTGAAGACCCCGACCAGGCTCCTTGGGGCTCCTGAGCCCCCGCATCAACCTCCCAGGCTCCCAGCCTGCTCACCTGGAGTTCTCTAGACCCTGCCCTGAAACCCCAGAGCTCCGTATCTACCTTTAGGGTTTTCCTGCAGGCCCCAAACTGCAATCATCCCTCCACCCGCAACCTGACTGTCCGGATCGCATCCCCTTCCCTTGGGCCGAAGGACCCCTTCCCAAGTCCTAGTTTAGATTCCCCGCCCAGGGTCCTGGTGCCTCCAGCCCCCGGCTGGCCCTGGTACCTGGCAGGTACATGTTGATCAGCAGGGGCTGGGAGGCGCCGCTCTGTCTCATCGCTGCCGGGGACTGGGCGGTGGGAGATGGGGGGGTCGACTGGGGGGTGCGTCAGGCTTAGCGCTTCGGGGCACGGATCCCCGCCCGAGGCGACCGCGGGTGACAGGGAGAAGACAGCGCAGGGTCCAGCAGGGCCTGGCTGGAGGGGGC
>NW_022900928.1:118840654-118853975 GCF_012274545.1 Fukomys damarensis
AGCGCGTTGCTTTTCCGCCTCCCCGACTCTGCAAACAGTGATGGGGGGGACCTGGCCCCACTACGGACCCCCGAGGCCACATCCCCCTCCCCAGAGCCTTCCTCCGGGGCGCTCCCGCCTCTCACTCTTCACTCTCCTCCCCTACCCGCTCCCGGGTTCCCGTCTCCAGGCTGCGTTATCTGCATCTTCACTTTTAAATTTCCGCTTCCCTCCCTCTCGCCTGTCGCCGTGCTCCCGGCTCCGCAGTCGTTGCTCCCTTTATCTCTGCCCCCTTCTCCCTCCTCCTCCCTTCCCACTCTGCTCTTCCCTGGAGACTCGATTGCCTTCCCAGTCTCGCTTTTGCTTTCCCGATTTCCTGACTTTCTTTGTGTCCCCCCCTCAAGGCTTTGCCCCTGGCAACTTCTGAGTGTCCCTCCTTTCCCCTCCCTACCCCTTCTCTAGGTCTCTTCTGCCAGCGGTCTCCACCATTTTTCTCTCCTGCACCCATTGCCCCTCCAGTCTCCTCCCTCCCTCTTTCTCATTCTTTCGGTTCCCAAGAACTGGTTGTGGCCCAGTCTAGGTCAAGCTCCCGAGGCCTTAAGAGAGAGTGTGCTGGCTTTTTCTGGCAGGCTCCTGATTCCCCTTCCACTCCCCTCCGAAGCTACTTATCTTCCACCCTTCCCCACCTCATCCCAGTCTGCCCCACCCTCATACCCACTCCTAAACTTGTTATCCCAAAACCCAGCTCTAGAGGTACAGAGGTCCGCCCATTTAGGGATGTGTACCATACCTGGCTGGACTGGAGTCTCCCGGTACTTGTGGGATTTCCTGGCCCTGCAGAGGTGGACTAAGAAGGGATATTACTGATGGTGGGGCCCAGGGTTGGGAGCCCATCTTCTGCAGCCGTGCCGCCCCTGGTGGCTACAGACAGTTGGTATCTCCAGGGCCTTCTCCCTGCTGGAGACCAGGATGAGGAGCCCTGAGAGTGGGCAGGTCTCTTGCGGGGCTCCTGGAGTTCTGCCACCCTCCATTCACCCTCGCTTGTTAACTGCTGCCTTGTTCATCTTTGATGCTGAAGGGCTCAGAGGATAGAGGAAGGACAGAGTTGGGGAGATGGGGAACACGGAGAGCCCAGGATCCTGGAGGATCCTAGACAGACACAGGTATGGGGGCTTCAGGATTGGACTTGGAATCTGCTAGGAGAAAAAATAAATGTTGGTGTGTCCTCTGAGGACCAAACTCAGACTCTACAGAAGAGGGTCTTGAGGGCCAGGCCAAGTCTCCATGTTGGGCCCTCTTACTGCTTCACAGCTCCTGACAGAAGGAAAGCAGCAAGAGGCCAGGAGCTGGGGCAGCCCAGAGGAAATGGGGTCCACCCACTTTTTGCTCTCAGGAGGTGTCTGAAGCAGAGGGGAGAGGTGGTCAGAGAGGAGAAGAGGTCTACACAGAACAGGACAAGCTTCAATAGCCAGGTTTGGTGCCCAGGCAGACTGAGGGCTCAGGTGCTGAAAGGGAGGCGCACTGGCAAAAGTGTGTGTGTAAGTGTGTGTGTGTGTGTGTGTGTGTGTGTGTGTGTGGTCTCCTCATTCCACACGGATCATGACCTCTTCTGGCACCTCCTACTCTCAGGGCAGCCAGGGTAGAAGCCAAGGACAGAGTCCTTAGCAGTTTTCCTCCTTCACTCTCCTACCTGGCTGGGTCTACAAACCATCAGCCTGCCCAGAATAGAAGACCAGAAGGTAAAAACACTCAGGCCTGACTGGCCTCCTCCACTCCCATTTCCTAGCTGCCTATGGATGTAGGGGTGAAGAGCCTGACCCCTGTCCAGGAAAACCTAAACGATCCATGTTAGCAAATGTTGCCTCCCCCAAGTCCTTCACTGAGGAGGGGGAAACAGAACAGAGGTTGGTGCCCTGTTTGGGGCCCCACTACAGGCTCCCAAAGCCATTTTGTTGATTCTTCCCAGTGACCACATACTCTCCTGGAGGGAGGGCAGCTCCACTGAGGGCAGATGACAACCTCCTGTCATTCACTACCTACTCCCAGAAGCAGGCAGGGGAAGATGAGCTGGTGGACTCTGAATGGCCCAGTTTTGGGTTCTGGGATCAGCTTCTAACTCCCTTGTTTCCTACTTGTGTGATGGAGAGAAGTCACATAACCTCTGTAGCGTACTTTAGGCTCCTTATCTGTAAAATGGAAATTGTAATTCCTGAAACCAGAATAATGAAGTTTATATAACTAACACATGTTAAGTGCTTAGTATAAGTTGCACACACTTAGCTGTTGTTAACATTACTGTTTCCCAGCAGGATGGAGAGAGGTCTGTGACCATCCAGGAATCCCTACATTGCTCTGGAGCCAACAGAAATTTTGGGCGGTGCTGAAGCCTGAGGCTTTTAAATACAGCTCAGGTCAAGCTTCTGCTGAGTCTGGGTTTTTTGTTTGTTTTGTTTTCTTTTCTTTTGTTTGAGGTGGGGTCTCACTATGTAGCCCAGGCCAGTCTCAAACTTGCAGTAATCGTCCTGCCTCAGCTTCCCAAGTGCTGGGATTACAGTTGTGTTCCACTACACCCAGCGAGAGCCTGGATTTTGCATCAAGAGCCCTATGTTCAAATCTTGGCTTGAGATTTGGTGACATCACCAGGCCTCAGTTTCTTCACTAGTGAAATAAATGAAGAATGGAAGGAGCAGCACAGGCTACGGTCTGTACAACCCATTCAAAGGTAAAGCAGAATTCATACTCCACATAGAACTCTGTCCTTGGTCCCTTGACCCAATCCAAGACTCGTGGGGAGGAAGGGGAAACAAGGGCCCTACACTGACTGCTCCTCCAATGCTCTTCTACAACACCACAAACAGTTTCAAGAGTTTCTCATTGAATCCTCATGACAAGCCCTTGAGGCACACAAGGCAGGGATCAATAGCCCAGTTTCCAGGTAAGGGAAATGAGGCTCAGGGATGCTATGTGTTTGGGTCTCAGGTGTTTTGACTTATGGCCCAGGTCTCTCCCACAAAGGGGCAGCCTCCTGGCTTCAAGTCTAAATGCTCTCAGTGTCACTAGGGCTTTCCAAGGATAGGGCAATGATCTGGGCCACCCCTCCCCACTGGGCCTTGGCAACACAAGAATCCCCAAAGGACAGGAGGAGGGGACCCCAAAGGACCACAGGAGGCCCTCTCTTTTGCGGGGTGGGGTATCATTAACTGTGCCAAAGAGGGAAACACACTTGCTCCAAGGCCTCTGATAGTTGCTGCCATACTCAGCCCTGTCATGGCTTGGAGTTCTGCTCACCTGGCTTTAGGAGAGGAGAGAAAGAAAGAATAAAGGGGATGGTTTGTAGTAGCTGAAATGAGAGATATGAATGAACATGATTTGTAAATGCTGTAACTAAATATCATGCCAGGGACTGTTATTTTGACAAAGAGCCTGGAGGCCAGATTCAGAGAGAGAAAGTCTCTCCCTTGGAAGGGCCTGGAAGGCCCCCTAGTTAAAGGGAACTATTGAAAGAGGCTGGCAGATTCCCCATTTGGACAGGGAACCAGGGTGAAGATAACTGAGGAAGATGCTCTGGGCATTAGAGAGGAACCTGACAGAGCTTCTACATAGGGATGGGGAAAGTTTGCCCTGCATGGTGGCACCTGGACCATAGGATGTGTGGAGGCTGACATTCAGCAGTGAGCCCCACTGCGGATATGTGGCCACTCTGACTGCTGTCCTGTCTGGCTTGTGTACATTGTACCCACGATGGTAAGGGTGGAGAGACTGGTTATATTTAATAGGATCCCATGAGATTCTTTCCAGAAATTTCCACTCATCCCCACCAGAGCCATCTTAAACCAGGTTATGCTTTATAGTCAAGGGTCTTGGATCCTGAAGGGAAGGTCAGATTCCGACCCCCAGAAGGATGAGAAGGGATATCATAAAGCGCGACAAGAAGGAGGCAAGAGGAGCAAGCAGATTCAGGATTCTTTATTGAGAGCCTTCAAGGGAGGTGCCTGGGACCGTGGAGCCTAGTGCTGGACTCTCCGAATGGACTGCAGCTGCCCAGCGTGGGCCTGGGTGCCAAACTCACTGTAGTTATGGAACTCCCTGCTATGCTGGTCTTGCTCCAGTACATACTGGTAGCCTCTGTAGCCTGGGTACTGGTAGGCCACCCACCTAGGCGGGGGAGGAAACAGGGTGACGAGGAGGTTCTGCTTCCACCCCACCTTTGTCTTCCATTAGTAGACCTCTGTCTTAGCTCCCAATCCCCAGCTCCAAGGCCATTGCTTTGACTTTCCCTGCCAGGATCCTTTCCTGCCCTGCCTACTGCTCTGGGTCTTCTGACTGATTGATCACCTGCCTCATCCTGTCTTCTATCACAACCTCCGTGGACTCCTCATTCATGTTTTCAACCCCTCCTTCCATCCCTACATTATTTCCCTGGCTCCCATTCTTCATTACCTCCTCCTCCCTCTCCATCCTCACACTTCCTCATGCCAAGGCCCCAACCTCTCTGTGATGTTTCTCAGCACTGGGCTGGATCTGCCTTCCACCCTAGCTCCAGGCCTCATCAGCACCTAAGTGACCACAAATAGGAAGTAAGGTCTTCCCTCAGTGTATTTGATGCAAACCCTCTGCCCTCCCAACACACAGACACACGGAGACCAACGGGGCCCTCTTCTCACCCTTGATCCCTGGACCGAGTTTTAGTCTCATCTTCATGTTGACCCGTGTAACTGTCAGGAGACCCACGGACCCTCACAGCCCCATTTGCACACCGGTGTAGGGAGCTAACAGAGACTGCCCCACCTCCCAGGGCTAAGTGAGGGGGTGGAGAAAAGGAGAAGGACCTTGGCTCACAGCAGGGGGTGCCACTGTCGCTGTCCGTGGTGCTGGCCACTGGCGCCCGGCCTACACCCACCGGCCCACTCTTCCCCAGACTCTGCGGGTGCTGGGAAATGATGCCAAGATCATTTGTCTAGGCTTTGTTTACACGCTCCTGTGCAAGGGCACTGACCTTTCCGGGGCGCCATGGCAGGGCCTGGGCCTAGGAGGCAAGGAAGGAGGGTAAGTGGGCTGCTCTCACCGTGCAGAGCACTGGCCGGAAGGACAGCAGCTGGTTGCTGGGGTGGCCGCTGCTGCCGCTCCAAGCACTCCAGCGAGGATAGTCTCCCTTCTCCAGAATGAACTGCTGTCCCTGGAACTCGGGGCACTCAAAGGTCACCCATCTGGAAAAGAAAGGCATCTGAGAAGGCTCTGCCCGGCCCACTGCTTCCTCCTCCCCGTCCTTCTTGCTTATTGAGTTTGAAAAAACCAGGAAACCCCAATCTCTCTAACCCCAGGCTCTTTCCCTGACTCACCCATCGCGCGGCAATCCAGCCCTTCCTGAGACTGCAGACCCTAAGTTGGCTGCCATCGGGGGTTTGAGGGACCTAGGCTCCCCATTCAGGGGTCCCAGTCACCCAACTAAGCTCTCCCATTTAAGGATTTAGGCACCGTCAGATGTAAGCACCACCCCCCTCCAGCTGTAGTGAAAGGAGCTGCCCCTTTCCCTAGAGCCCCAGCCTGGACCCGGGGAGACCACCGTGGGGCCGACGGGAGGGATTTGGCTTTTCTCTTTGAAGGAAGCGCAGACTTCTAAGCGCACAGAGAAAAACTTAGGGAAGGACTTTACACAGGGGCCATGGATTGTTTCTCACCTTTGTCCCTTTAGCTCGTACGAGGACATTTCTTCCCCACGATTCGTCTTACGACAGATAGCGACTTTTGGAGAGGCCAGGCTAAGGGTTTTCCTATATCGAAGAATCTTCCTCGGAGTTTATAGGGCCGGCATGTGAGGTCCCAATCTCCAAATCTGGGCTGGGGGAGCCCGGCATAGCGCAACCTACCCCAGCCACAGCCGGTGATCACTCACGCGCCGTCTTCCACCTTGACGGAGCGCGCACTGAGCAGGCCTCAGCGCTCGCTGACGTTCTCGAAGTCGCTCAGCAGCCGGCAGAGACGGCCCCGGAAACCCTCCTCGTCCCAGAGGGTGAGGCAGGCGGTCTCCGGGCCGGCGCGGGGTTGCTGCTCCTGCTGCTAATGTGAGGTCCCAATCTCCAAATCTGGGCTGGGGGAGCCCGGCATAGCGCAACCTACCCCAGCCACAGCCGGTGATCACTCACGCGCCGTCTTCCACCTTGACGGAGCGCGCACTGAGCAGGCCTCAGCGCTCGCTGACGTTCTCGAAGTCGCTCAGCAGCCGGCAGAGACGGCCCCGGAAACCCTCCTCGTCCCAGAGGGTGAGGCAGGCGGTCTCCGGGCCGGCGCGGGGTTGCTGCTCCTGCTGCTAAGAACAGGAAGGGCGAACTGCGCGCTCAGCTACCGAGAGCCGCTTTGCTAAACCTGCCCAACCCGGGTGGGGTGTGAGGAACCCGGGGGCTGGGCCCGCCCTGGCTCTGGACACCCGCTGCGCGAGGCTCGCCAGCACCTCGCCCTCTCCGCCCCGGCCCCGGGTATTGGGTATTGACCGGGTGGGCGAGCGCGCACGCGAGGAGAATGGAGAGGCTTTATACCCCGCTCCCTCTCCCTCCGGGATGGGGGGAGCTGAGCCAGCGGAGGGCTGCAGTCCCCATGGTCTCTCCCGGGAGCCGAGCCCTTTCCCGAAGCCGCCGACCTGGCCCCAGCCCGCGGGGATCCCAGCGGAAAGTGCTGAGACGCACGTCGCGAGCGGGAGAGGCCCGGGCTGACTCCGCGCTTCTTTTCTTTGGGGCCTGAGCCGGGCTGGACGCAGCCAGCCTCGGGGCAGAACGCGCCTTCCCTGGCCCAGACCGCCGGGCCCAGAGGAACCAGGGCTCCCCGGCGCCTGGAGTAAGACCGCGCCCTGCCGGATGTCGCGGAAGTTCCTCCCGAGGTCTAAATGCCATCTCTTCTTCAGCCTGAGGTCGAGGCCTCTTGGGGAGATCTAGGGCAGAGGTAGAGAAAGCTCTCCGCAGAAGACTCTCTTCGCTCCCCTAAGTCCTCTTTCCCCTGCAAGATCGGTCCCTTGCGCTGCTTTCCTCCTAAACGTCATTTTCCGATGTTGCTCCGGGCTCCCGGGCCGAGAAGAAGCGGTAATTAGGGCCGGCCGCTAGGCGGCGCTAAACCCAGGAAACATAGCCTGAGCTAGCGCGAGTTTATAGAGCGTTTAGGAATAATAGTAACAAAGGGAGGGGCTAATTTTGGCAGGAAGGGCTTCTCAGCCTTACCTCCTCCCTGACCCGAGTCGGAGCCGGGTCCCCCAGGAAGCTCCAAGGTTTGGAGTTCCCTGTCCTGACGTCTGCTGGAGAGCTATGTCTGTTCCTGAGTGCTCAGTTCTAGCCAGGCTCTCGGTTCAGGCTTTCTAGTGCACTGTCTCAGCTAAATCCTAACTCAGCTCCATAACGTGGGCCCTGTCACTGTCCTGCATGGGCCAGAGGAAGAAGTGAGGGCCAGAAGGGGTCCAGGATGTCGTCAAGGTGTCACAGCTGAGAAGTGGCCCGGCTGAGATGAAGGTCCTAGGTTCCTGCCTCCACTTCCCCAGTACCAAGGTGCTGAGGGGAGAGGAGGACAAGGAGGGAAAAAGCTTGCAGGCGCAAAGAGTAGCTCCAGATTTCCCACCCCCTGCGGCAGAATATCGGAACCATTGTAACTGTCCTTGAGACAGGAGGCTTCTTGCAAAATGGCAAAGTTCTGGCCACAATGTGAGGGGTGAGTGAGAAGGGAACTAATATTTTCTGCTCTCCAGAGCCAAGTGCTTCCTTAATAGACCCACAGGAGCCCAAGGAGGTTGGTTTGTAGTACAAATGTACAAATGGAGGCTGAGGAGGTGCAAGGCCTCACTCAAACTCTATTGTTATGTGTGCTGGATACATAGTAGGTCCTCAATAAAACTTGCTGAGTAAATGAGGAAAATGGTCAAGTGTGGTCCAAGAGAAGGGACGGAGGGGAAATTCTCCAGCAGGAGTGACAGTTTGCCCATGTTACTAACCCCCCACTCCTGATGTCTTGGCTTCCTGAGGATGGGCACAGGGACAGGCTGCACTTGCCTTGGGCCTCTCTTCACTGGGGAGAAATTGCTGTTGGGACTCACACTGGAGCAGATGGGTGCCCTAGAACTGGGCATGGGGTTGAGTCCAAGTTAGAAGGACGTGAGTCGGAGATGAGACAACCACAGCTAGGTTTGACTGCGAGTGGTACCAAGTCTGGTACCCTCTCTTCTGGAGAGGGGCAAGACAAACACAGTTAGTTGGGTATAGTTTCCACCAACTGCACTGAGAGTGGTGACGCACATCTTTAATCCCAGCACTAAGGAGGCTGAGGCAGGAGGTTCACCGTGAGTTCAAGTCCAGCTTTGGCTACATAAACTGTCTCAAACAAAACAAAACAATTTCCACCAAACCACAGGGAATCAAACTACAGAGTGAGGCCAGAGTGAGGCAGTCCTGGACCCTCGGGGTCCTAGCCCTTGCTGTCAGTTTCACAAATCCAGGCTCCGGCAGGCGCGAGGCTTAGGGAATCAGATCTCACACTCCCCCTTGCCCCGCCACTTCTCTATTTCCACCCGACAATTGTGGATTGGGCCACCAGGGGGCGCAGCCAGATTGCGCTGGTCCCAAAGCTGGAGCAGGCGGGGCGAGAATTGGGAGGGGGTGCGGAGGGGCGGGTGGCAAATGCGTCAGGCTGTGCGTGAGCGCTGTGACGCGGCTGGTTGCCGGTCCCAAGGCATTTATGCGGTGCCGGCCTGGGGTCTGGATATGCCCCCGGGTAGGGTCCACCTGGGGACATCTTTCAGTCCCGGTGTTGATTCCAGGACAATATTGTTTTCAGGGAGGGGGCTGGAGGAAAGGTCTCCAACTCCAGGTTGAAATTAGGCATCCCTGCCGGGCCTGGTAGCAAGCCTACGCTATGGAAGGTTGAGATAGGAGGATCGAAAGTTCGAGGGAGAACCTCATTAAGGAGACCCTGTCTCAAAGTGAAAAAAGGGGAGAATGTAGCTGAGTGTGAAGACCCCAGGTTTAATCCCCAGTACGACGCATGCACACACGCACACACACACACACACACTGAAAGGCATCCAGCTGGGATTTGGGGTGGGTTCCTGTGTGTGAGGACTCCATCCCCCCAGTCTGAAGGTCTAATCATGACACCAGCCAGCCTCTCTTTCTGTGCCTTGTTTTCATCCTCAGGAAGATAGTATGGGGTCAGGTCCCCCACGTGGCTTTTAGCTGTAGCAATCTGAAGCCAGCTCTCTCACAAATGGTCACACCACCCACTGCCTCCCAGGTCCCACATCTTCCAAGGCTTCTCCACAGCCTGGAGTCTGAGGGGAAGAAGCCAGGAAGAGGCTTTTCAGGTAGCTGTGGAGCCCTCCCAGTCTCCTTTCCCCAGAAGGCCGGTCCAGCCCTGCACCCCATCCAGCCAACCCCTTGGACCCCTCACCCCCAGCAGCTGTTCCTGTTTGTTTTCCCAGATCGGTTGCACTCAGAGCTTCCTGAAGGATTGAGGCCCAGGTGGCTTTGTTTGCCAGTGTAGTGCTGTCACCCTCACCCCTCAGCATCTACAGAGGTGATATGGAGAGCAGGGAGTTAGAAAAACTCAGCATCCTCAGATCTATACCTCAGAGAGAACTTCAGATCTCACAGGGACCCATCCAGCCCTTCATCTCAGACAGGAAACTTTAAATGGAACAGAGAAACCTATAGGACTCTGTCCTTCCTCCCAAACCATCCCATACAGATCTGTACAGAGCAACACCCAGACCCTACAGAGCTGGAGTCCCAGAACACAACCAGACTCCCTCCCATGCAGGGACATAAAGATTCTATCAAGAAACCCTCAGGCCCAATCCTGAACTCCCACTCAGGTCCCCATCCCAGACGAAGGCCCGAAAATGCCCACTTCCCCCAAGGAGAGCCCCACCCCACCAACAGCCAGACTTCTCAGCACTGCTGACAGCTTAGAAGTGCCGGTGACCATCATCCTGTCCTTGAAGTGTCCCCCCCTCATTTCACTGGGAAATCACCCAGGGCTTTGGAGACGGAAGATGCAAATTCAGTGAATGGTTCCCTCTACCACCCAGTCCCATCACCAGCCCCTCCTTTCCAACTCTGCCCCGCCAGTCCCCGCCCAGGGAACAGGCAGATGAGCTCCTTCCCTGGGGCTGTGCGAGGCTGGTCTCCCGGGTGACAGAGATAACTCCTTCCACAGACTAGCCAGGCCCAGGAGGGAGCCCCACCTGGCCAGACCCATTGTCCCATTCCACCCAAAACAAAACCCCTCTTCTGTGCCCTCAGTAGGGTTGGAGAACTGGCCACCATCCAGGGAGATGGGAGGCAGCTTTCACCACCACCTCCTCTCAGGGATCCAAGGCCACTGGGCTCTTACAGTGAGGTAGGGAGAGGGTACACACTTACATTCATGGTCAAGTGGAGACAGAGTCACCCAGTTACAGGCACACAGATGCAGTCCCATGCACTCCACGTGTGAACATCCAAGTTCTAGGAGTCAACAGAGACCGCGATGTCATACTCATCACTGGCAGACGTTTGTTCGTGCACTTATTCCTCAAATATTTAATAAGATGCACTATGTGCCAGATACTGTATGGGGTGTTGGTTTCACACTCAAGCACGCATGCTTGTGCTTTCATGTGCACACCTACCCATCCCATGTTCACCCAAAGAGGTCTCATCTTAGCCACCCAGCCACCATCATACAGACACTGAAGGACTAAGAGAGTAGGCTCCATGGCTTTGCTGTTGCTTGGGTTCAAATCCCAGCTCCACTACTTATAAATTGGATGATCTTGCATGGTACTTGTCAGTTTTCTTCTCTGCAAGGTGGGAATAATTGTATTAAAGACTTGTGAAGATTTAAATGCATGTCAAGCACAAAACTGCCTGGCGGTAGGCACCCAACAACTGCCAACAAATGTTCACTGTCACAGCTATATTTGCAGTTGTAACTGCTTTTGTCACATGGCTCTCAGCACCACCACCACCTCTGGGCTGGGTTCTGGGGGGATAACATGGCTCTGGGGTCCATAGCTTCCTTCTTAACCAGGTACTGAGGAAGCCAGCAGAGCACTCGGCATGGGCCAGCATTGTGCCTCACCCCCCTTGAGCCACTGCTCTGACCAAAGTCTGACGGGGTCGAGAAAGTGTCATCCTAGGCAGTGTCATTTCCCTCGTTCTCACTCAGGCCTCTGCTCTCCAGGAAAGAACTCTGGGGACTGAAGCCAGAGACCTGGCTTCTGCTCCTGCTGCTTTTCTTGGCACCATACAAGGCCTTTGGCTGGCCATTTCCCCTCTTGGGGCCTCAGCTTTTTGCCTGTAAACTAAGTTGGCTGCTCATCTGGAGGAGCCGCCAGGCCCTGCCTGCTGTGATCCTCATGCTCCTGGGGAAGCCTCCCCCCCTCACCATCCAGCCTCTGCTGGCCCCACCCAACCACCCACCTGGCCCAGCCAGAGTGAGGGGGTGGCTTCCTTGCAGTCTCCATGGGGACTAATCTCCAAGAAGGTCATCAAGGCTCTGGTACAGCCTTGGCTGAATGGGGATTAGCACCTGGGTATAAACCGTCCCCCACCCCCAAACACTGGGCAGCCTCCAAGCCTCCAAGCCCAGTTCCAAGGCTGGGCCAGAATCAGGGCAGCTGCCCCAGATGTTGATCTGCCCAGCTGTGACCAAGAAGCGAGAGAGATGGAGTCAGAACATTCCACTCAGCCCTTGGTGTCTGGCTATGGTGTAGGCTTTGTTCTTTTTCACCTTCTGACCTTCTAACGGGAGGGCAATGGTTCCCAGTGGAGGGGTGTCACTGAATATGACTACCCCAGACCTGGCTGTCCCCATTAGCAGCTCACCTCTGTATGCTCTGTTAAGGGACATGTTTGCACCCCAAGTGCTCCCACTTCCTCCTCACACATTGTGTCCTCCATTGGTGGTGGCCCAACCTCTAAACCTCCTGTTCTCTCACACCATTCCTGTGTGTGCCTCTCTGTTCATCTTCTCTGTGTTCTCTGTCCCCGCCCTCACTGGATGGTGTGTGTGTGTGTGTGTGTGTGTGTGTGTGTGTGTGTGTGTGTGTGTGTGTGTGTGTGTGTGTGTGTGTGATCTCCTTGTACTTCTCACTCTGCATCTGTCTGTCCTTCAGGCTGGGTTCTCAGCCCCCTATCTCCTCCCCCGCCACCACCATTTTTCCTGCCTTCTCCTCACTCCCCCCACAGCTGCTGCACTCCAACTGCTCAGTCCCCTTTCCTCTTCCCCACTACCTGTGCCCTCCTCCACTGGGTGCTGACAGGGATGACAGGAAGCAGGCATGGCTCAGAGCCGGAGGGGGAGGGCAGCCCTGCACAACAGCTGCTGAGCCCCCCCCTGCCAACACCCAGCACCTGCAGGCCTGCTGGGCGCCTGGAGACACCACCCAGGCCAGCCAGGGGAGGAGGGACCTGGGGAGAGGCCATGTCTCTGGTAATGGCAAGGAAATGTGGGCCTGGGGATGGGAAGGGAGTGGAGGTCTACGGGAATCAGGCCCTGGCAAGGGCAGTGGTCTCCACCATCAGGGCAGACCCCAGCTCACTGAGTGGCTTCATCCTTCTTGCCACTCTCCCTCCAAGGACTGCTCCTGAAGGGGAGGATTTTTGTGGTGAAGGCCCAGGATTTGAAATCCCAGCCCCTGCCATTACTGGGGGAAGAGAGAGGACACTTCTGAAGGCATAGGAAATGTGTGGCCAGCTGGGCCAAGCCACTTACAGGTAAATCATTCAGTGCCAGGCAAGGAGGAAGGGTTGGGCCCTAGGATAGAGGACTGTCCAGGGAGGCCAGGATGGGGCTACACACACCCAGTGGGGACCCCTTGTCTTTCTCTGCCCCTGGGGCTGCTCCCGTCCACCCTCTCCCCAGACCACCTGGGATCTGTCAGAGACATCTCCACCCCCCCTTCTAGCACAGGGACTCAGCAGGTCCTTCAGGGACTGGGGCAGTTGGGTGAGGGAGCCCAGCAGAGCAAGCCGGCACCTCCACAATCATCCATTGGGGGTGACTTCGAACCTGGGGGTTATCTCAGCCTGGCTGTGCACATGATGTCTCTCGGTCCTAACAGAGAACCGGGGCTCCTTATTGCTGTCCAAGGGAGACTTCCGCCACCCGAACCTCCAGCTAACTGGCCCTGTCTCTGGCAGGGGCTGGCTCATCCTTGCCGTGCCTCCTGGGGAGAGGGAGTGGAGGACACAAGGAGTGGGAGCAGAGGATGAAGACTCAGCTCTGGCTCAGCCTGACCCCAGGCACTGTGTGGAGCCCTGAGCTTCTGAGCTCCTCCAGCAGGAGGCCAGGGCCTGGGGCAATCTCTGCCCCCCCCCCCCCCCCCCCC
>NW_022900928.1:118854029-118854941 GCF_012274545.1 Fukomys damarensis
CCCCCCCCCCCCCCCCCGCCACAGGCCAGATCACAGCACTCTGGGTAACTGGAAGGGGTCAGCCTGTCCCAAGTTTGGGCTGTGGCTAATGACCCATGGACCCCACCTGTGCTAAGGGTGACTTAGACCCAGACTGCCCCAGCCAACTGCACAGAGCAGGTGTGGATTGTGGAGTTTGGGACTGCTGTGTCTGGGGACCCTGTGTTTGTCCTTTTCGGTCAGTCTCGCACATGAATTAAAAGAGGGACCAGGGCAGTGGCAGGAAGTGAAATTTCGGGATCTTAGCAGCCCCAAACAGATCAGGACTGGGGAAGTGGGTCTCCATGGGTTCATCCCAAAGATTCTCCACACCCCACAGATTTGGCTCCGGCCCTTGGAGGACTTCCATCTTCACGTGGGGGCCCAAAGTTATGGTAGGAGCCCAGGAACCAGGATCAGGAGACAGGGCCGGCCCTCACCCTTGTGGGAGACCAGACTAACCCTCTCTTTCACTGTGCAAACGGGAAACCCAGAGGTTGGGAAATGACTTGCCCAAAGCCACAGAAGTCGCTGGAACAGAGCCGGACTAGAAGCCTCCAGAAGGACATCTGTTCCGGACCACAGCCCCCTCTGCCACTCTCCACCCCGTGGAGCCTGCTGAGCCCGCATTACCCGGAGTCTAGCCGGGCAGCCCAGAATCTGCGGGCGGGCAGGACAGGCGGCGGCCGGATGAGAGCCCCATCTCCCCCAGGAGCGGTGCACATTCTTTGCGACCCATATGGTGGGGATGGTGGCGCCGGCGTCAGACAGGTTTCTGCGTGGTGATCCGGCCGGCCCCGGGGCTGCTGCTGAGAGGTCGCCCCTGCCTCACGCGAGCCGAACGAACAAAACGCTCAGGTCCGGTTTGTGCGAGGGGCTCGTCGCGGGGCGGGA
>NW_022900928.1:118855202-118856386 GCF_012274545.1 Fukomys damarensis
ACACACTCTCTCTCTCTCTCACACCTGTCCGGGCGCCCGTTTGCTCGGGGCAAATATTGACTCGTGGAGGCGGAGCGCCCCCTTCCCTCCCCCGCCCGGACTCGGAGACCGGAGCTCCTCTCTCTGAGGCCTTGGCGGCAAGGGCGGAGGGGAGGGTGCCGGGGACCCGGGCGCCTCTGGAACAACACCAGATGTCACTTTTCCACCCACCTGCCTCTGGGCGGGGAGAGGCGGAGCAGGACAGAGGCTGCGGTGGGGGAGAGAGAGGGCCCAGAGGTGAGTGTCCTGGAGAAGGCGGCCACCTCCTGGTCGGGGACCAAGTCACACTGGGAGTCACTTCGTAGGGTCTAGAGATGACCTGGACCATCCCCCGCAGCCTAGTTCCGCGCCCTCTGGGCATGCCTCAGTTTCCCTTCCTTTCCAGACTCTTAGCAGAGTTCTGGTAGCCCAGCAAATGGTAAGAAGCTGTCTCTCCAGTGCTGAGCCTCGGAGCAGACATACGAGGCAGTAAGAAGAGGTGCCCGTCCTGTCCCTTGACCACCTGTTTCCGCCAACCAGGCCTGGCAGTTGGTTCTTGTACACTAAACCGCGTTCAGAGCGCCCTCCACTGGCCAGACAGGACTCAGCGCTCCGCCGCGAGCGCGGATAACTAATTCTCGCCCACCCGAGTTGTGCAGGAGTGCATCCTCCCAGCCCCAGGACCTGCGGAGTCACCGCCGTCCACCCCGTCCACCCCGTCCACCCCGTCCACCCCAGCCACTTTCCATGTGGCTGAGAGCGCGTGCGTGTTTTCCCGAGTTGCGGGAAATAAAGACCAGGTAGATGCAGAAAAGGGCTAGACGCTTTACTGGCGGGGCGGTGGAGAGGGGTCAGGCGAAATCTAGGGGGGCAGTTCAGAGGGGCTGTGCGAGGGCATCAGCAAAGAGTAGGTGAGACGTGCAACCACGGGTCAGGGTACCGACGCTTGCTGCATCCGCGGCAGCAGATCTGGGGTCGGAGTCCTGGGAGACAGAAAGCCCAGGTGGGGTGGGGGCCAGGCTGCCCGCCGCGCTCCCCTCTCCTGCGGCCCCTAGCGCCTCTCCCTTGAGGCCGCCGGTCCCCACCTGGGCGTGCCGAGGGGCGGCAGGGCAATGATGCGGGGCCGGGAGGTGAGCACCACCTCCCCGCGGCTCGCCTCCACCAGG
>NW_022900928.1:118857391-118858252 GCF_012274545.1 Fukomys damarensis
GAGCACCACCTCCCCGCGGCTCGCCTCCACCAGGATGTTCTGGATCATGTTCTCCAGCAGCGACTCGCGCAGATTGGCGAAGGCGAGAAGTCTACAAGGGGCGAGAGACGCTAGAGCCGCAGGTGGGTCACGGCTTCCCTGGTCCCCTGTGCACAGGGAGCCCCTGGCGGCTGCAGATTCGCAGAACTCGCCGCCCCTCCCCCGGCACCACGGTGCGTCCCGCTGCAATTGCCCAGATGCTCCACGAGTGGCCAAAAGAGTCCAAGTTGCAAGAGACCCGTAAAATCTGTGAGCGTCACACCCAGGCAATGTGGGTGGCATCGCAGAGTCAGATTTAGAGAAAGGCGGTGATGAGGGGGTGCAGAAGGGACTTCGTGGGGCCCAGGGGTTCCCCAGAAAGGACAGAATGCAGCCCCAGGTGACGTTGCCGACTGTCACCTGGTTCCTGTAGTGACAAACTGGGAAATGTTAACAAACACGACTCTGGAAGGAGGAAATGAAGATCATTATTCTGCAAATACTGCCCCAAGGCCATAGGCTACCACATACTGACGTCACTGAACCTGGAGTCAGGAAGTGATGAACGCAGACCAGCCTCCAATACTATTGAACGCTAGGAACCTTCCGTACACAGCCTCCTTGCACATCCTCTTCAGGTCAGACTGCTCACCTCCTTGTGGCCTCCTTCTCATCCTGTTGTCGCTCCTCCTGCTCCAAGACTTTCAGGTCCTGCTGCCATTGCCTTTGTGGGGACTGCTGGGAACTGGGCTGCGGCTGTGATGCACGCTCAGTCCTCGACCAGGGCATCTTCAGGTCCTCCTTCTCCTCCTCCTCCTCCTCCCTCCGTGCCAACCGCACCCA
>NW_022900928.1:118858372-118910854 GCF_012274545.1 Fukomys damarensis
CCTCTGCCTCCTCCTCCTCCTCCTCCTCTTCAGTCTCTTCTTCCTCATTTAGCCCCCCCAGCTCCCCCTCTTCCTTCTCACCCTTCTCCTCTTCTCCCTTTTCCTTCTTCCCCAATCTTTGTTTATCCTTCTCCTGCTCCTTGCCTTTCCTGTCCTCCAAGCTGCTGGAGGGCAGAGGCAGAGTTGGCACTGAGTACAGACTGTTTTGGACCATAAACCTGGCTGACTGCTCATTCCAGAACTGGCAGAAGTAAGGCACCTGTTCCACCAGGCTTTGGTCCACAGCCTTGTGGAAGTTCTTGTCTTCTAGCAGGCCCCTGGGTGGCAGAGAGAAGGAGATGGGCTTCAGTGAGGGGCCTTGCAAGCCCTGAGGAGCCTGGCTTCAGGGCTTCTCAAGAGAAAACTCTTGCCTACTGTTTTCACGAAGTAGGGAGTGGTCAGTCAGTTGCCCCCTTCTTCCTTTCTTTGGAAAAGAGGCATCTTTGGGCCCCATGGATTCTTAGAAGCAAACATGATATAGATGAGACAGAGATAGCCGTTGTGAATGACACAGATAAGGGCCCCAGGGAGAGATGGGGAACTGGGTCCATTTCTCATCTAGTACCCAGGGACAGGCAGAACTCAGGTCTCAGCCCCAAGGATCTCTCTATCAGCCCCATTAGAGCTGTACTCTCTGGAAGATCCTGGCCCACAATTAGAGGGACCTTGCAAGGATGTTCTATTTCTCAAGAAAGAATGTGCTGGTCCAGGGATTTAGCTCAGCGGTTCTGCCACCTGCCTCAAAAGCACAAGGACCTGAGTTCGATCCCAGGTACCAAAAAGAAAAGAAAAGAAAGAATGTGTTAGAATTTAAGGGGCTTTGGTGCACGGAGCTGGAGAGTGCGGGTACCTGATGATGGTGGTGAGGCAGTCAACAAGGAGTTGTTTCTTCTGCTTAGAAACGGAGCCCTCATTTTTAGGGGAGTCTTCTTCAGGAGCATCTGACTCTCCCCTGTGGGTCTTCCTCTTTGGCAGATCCCTAGGATAGGCCATGATACTCTGAGTGGCTGCAACAGTGCTACTGCATTCAGGGAGCCACATCCAGCCCTCAGGTCAGTGCAGAACCTAGACAGGCTCCAAGTTGGGGGGTGGTGGAAAGGTGGGTGTCACCAGAGGGCACTGGCTGCTTTGTCTCCAGCCTCAGAAAGGCCTCAGCAGTAATGTGGGTTTTTTGGGTCAAGCAGTATTCAATGAGTCCCTCTGTCCCTGTCCTTGCTTCAGCCCTCAACAAAGGTTGGTTCTGGGCAGCCCCCACTCTGGAATGAGGGGACTGAGGCTAGAGGATGGAGATCTGTGACTCCCCAAGACTTTACCAGTGCAAGAAGTGGCAGGGAAACTCTGAGAAAAAGTTGGCCAGGAAGTAGTCGGTGGCATGGGCTCTGGCAGTGAGGCCCAGGCTGAGCATGTCTGGCATGGGTAGCTGAGGGCATGGCCAGGACGTCTCTTCCTTTGTGAGCCGCAGATTCCAGCTGGCTGGCCGGCTGAGGGACTGCTGGTTCGTGATGGGGGGCAGCGTCTTTGGGAAAGGGACAAGCGTGGATGACAGAGGCTTGGGGATCACTTCTCATCACCGATGGGTTCTTTGGCCTAGCCCCCAACCAGGCCTTCTGGGGCACATGGGGTATGGTTCTATCCATTGGCACCTTCGCCTTTCCCTTCTAGGAGGCAGCACCAGGGGTTGGAAGTATCTCTGGGAACAAGCAAGGACACTCCCAAGTTATCCGAAAAAGATGGGCCTGGGCTCATGGACTCACCTTATACCTCCTCACAGGGTCACAGGCTGTACAGTATGCTCTCTTCTGTGGAAGCAGAGACTCTTGCTGAAGATGCAGGCCTGGGCCACATCTGTCCTTCCAACCCCTCCCTGGCATATCAAGGGCCCGAAACCAGCTCTGGTTCAAAGCTCTCTTGCGTTCTTCCCAGTCACACCCTATTCTAGAATCTTCCCTGGGGAAGCACTTACTGTAGAGAGAGAGAGGCAGTGTTGCTACCCAAGTGAAGGAAAGAGAAGAAAATGCCACCAGATGTGAGCAGGCTAGAGTTAAACCAGACAAGGAAGCAGTGAACACAGATACCTCCTCTGTCTCTGCCTCATTCTCCCAGGAAGGGATCTGTAGTCAAACTGGCCAGAGCTCAGAGGGAGCAGGGCCTTTCTGGGAGCTCAGGGTGGTGGACTCAGAGGAGACTGAGGGGCAAGAACCCCAGTATGGAAAGGCTGTAACATCAGGGAGGCACCAAATGGGAATTTTGTGTTCAGTACTGGACACTCCATAGCCCATGTTTGGGGACTCTCACAGATGGGCTCTGTTGTAGCCCACCTCATGACATTGCTACAGAGCAGATTATTTCACTTGCCTTAAAACTATTTTAAATCTTTTATTTCATTTAAAAAAGGGGAACAAATGCTACAAAAAGTCTTTCACTGCTCGGTTACTCAGCTTTAACAATTAGGAATTTATGGCCAATTTGTCCCACCTGTCCTCCACCTCTGCATTATCTTGAAGCAAATCCCAGATTCCTATTACCCTCATTTCACAGCACTAAAACTGGGCAAAGTTAGGAATCAAACCCTGGTATGATCTGTTTCCAGAGTATGCACCTGAGGCAACTATTCCACAGTGTCCGCCATCAGAGGGTGAGCTCTGGGTGGCTTCCTGTGTCCCCTGTACCTAGTACATAGCAGTCACTCATGGTAAGCAGACTTCTTTACCCCAAGTCACCGTGGATGGCTATGAAGGTGCCATGTGAGCCCAGTGAATGGGACCTAAGCTCTTAGGGCAGTTTCGCATGAAGGGCCACCTCAGCCACTGCTTCTGTCCCCCAGGTGTGTGAGGCCCTCGGAGCCTTCCTTACCTCCACTTTCCTGTCTGTGATGGTGAACTCCACCTCCTGTCGCTCCTTCTCATCCTTCCACTCCTGCAGCTCCTTGTTGTATTGTCTCATGAGTTCCTGCCGGTACACCTGCGCCCAGTGCAAGGCAAGAGCAGGTCAGGTCTGGAGGGTCTCAGCCGGGGCTTGACCCGGGCTTGTACTGTGGGTGCCCACCCTCTCAATGGCTGGCTCCTGCCTCCCTGGGGGTCTGTGATCTCAGAGTCTCCCCCAACCCAGGGCTGGGAGCTGTACCTCCCCTCCTCTCCTCTCTGTGGCTGGTTCCTACCTTGCATACCAGGTCCACACTGTAGGAGCTGGCGTGCACTGAGGCCTTCAGAGTTACCACCAAGGGGACTGTCTCCTCGGGGGCCACCTCTCCTGTCGTGGGACTCACAGATATCTGTTAAGAAAGGAGTTTCTGGAGTTTTGCAGGAATGGGATTGGATGGGATAGAATGGGACAAGATGGGACAGAAGGAGATGAGGTGGGACAAGACGGGAGGGGATGGGACAGGATGGCATGAAATAGGATGGAGTGAGATAGGCCAGGGTGGGATGAGTCTAGGTGCCTGCTGGAGGTTCTGATTTTGGGGGCACAAGGACTCGTACCTCCCCAAAGTGCAGAGGCCTTGGCTGCCAGGCAAAGATGACCGTCTCATTCTTGGAGATGTTGTTGAGAAAGAGGAGGCGGCTGCACTTGCTCTGCACAGGGATGTTTCCCAGGGAGATATGAGGCTGGGACAGGAAGACATTCTGCCAGTAGAGACAACAGAACAGAACTCTGGGAGGGGAAGAAATAATAACCACACATTCACTACCAGTTACTGAGTACTTTTGACTGTCTAGGTACCGTTAAGAGCTTCCCGTGCATCTTACCCTTCTAGTGGACTCAGGACATGGGTTCGTGTCTGCCCTGCTGTTCCCTTTGACAGATATGCTATGAGGTTCAGAGAGTATAAATGAGTTTCCTAAATGCCTCTCACATGCAGAGGTGAGATAAAGCCAGACAGCTCACTCAAAAGTCCATGATGTAAATAAATTTGGAAGGATTGAGTAAAAATTAGCTTAGAGGAGCTAGAACTAAAGCCAACATAATTTGAGTCTCAGGTGCATAGTTGTAAATACACGGATGAACAGCTGGCATCTTCACTGAGCACAGAACAGGAGCTGTGGGTGGACAAGTATGGAAAGACCATGCAGAAGGGCCACTGAGTGCTTCCAGAGCTCGGGCTTTGTCTGGCTCTTCTCTGGTCCCTGGGGCTTTCACAGTGCTCATCCTGGAGTTAGGAGGGTCTGAACGGAAGGGCGGGCATTCGGATAGTGATTGGATGGATGGGCCCATAGCCGGCTGGCTGGCAGGTTGGATACACAGATCAGTAAGTGAGTAGAGAGATGCATGCAAGGATAGTACGTGGATGCGTGGGTGGATGAATGAATGGATTAGGCTTCCCATCAATGAGAAGTATGTGAACTAAAGGTAGTATCATTGACCTCTGTTATCTTTCAACAAAATCCCCCTAGGTATGAAGATAATAAATAGAATAGTAGGACTTCTTTCCAAACCTCCAGCACCCCTATTTCTCTCCCCAAAGAGGTTGGATTGAGACCCTGCAGCAGGGGAGCAACTTCAGCAGGGACACATGTGGGCACTAGGTGGCAGGATAAGCCTCTCATGGAGCTGGTGCTCCCTCCTAAATCCAGAGGAAGGATGGCTCCTGGTCTCACTCTTACATCCCTGCCTCCTCATCCCCCTCACTTCCTCCCCAGCCTTCCCATCTCTCTGTACTGGCTACTCAGGATTCCAAGGCCTCATTCAAAGCCTCAGGCCTTTCCAGTTCCCTTTTCTCCCACCTGTTCAGGAACCATCAGCCTAGAGTACATGGAGCTGTTGTCCCATGAGGAGATGTTGTGGAACAGGGCTGTGTCCCCCATGACATGAGGGTCATAGCCCACTCCCTGGAAACGGATGAGGGCTGAGTTCCATCCCACGATGTGTATGGGCACATCCACCTGGGAAGTAAGGATGGAGTGGTAGGGACCGGCTAGAGCAAGGCCTGGCGAGGAAGCCATGGCTCCAGTCCTCACCCTATATATCCAGGCTGCTGCTCACCATGTAGGTCTTGGCCTCAATGGGTGAAAAGATCCATAAGACCTGAGTGGTGGTGCCTGGCTGGATCTCTCCTTTAGGGTTGAGGCAGCAGAAGATGGGATGATCAAAATTTTTTTCCTGAATGTGTGACAGGATGCTGGTCTGGACCTCATATGTCACAGGCACTGAGCCACCATTGTACAACTCATAAATCTGTGGGAAAGGGGGTGGAATAAAGAGATCTCCATACCAGCCCAGGACTGCAGGCCAGAGAGCCCAAGACTATATTCATTACGAGAGGGCAGATTGAGCCCCATGATGTCACCCTGAGAGTCCCTGAGCTCCTCTAACAACCTTAGGGCTTGATCATCTAAGAAGGATGCAGCTGTATATTTGGCTGTGACATTTTAGGTTAATCTGTAATCTTATTTGGAAAGGTGTAGCTTACCTTATTTGCCTTCAGCTTACCTTTGTCTAGTTCTAAGGGAACCCTACTGTGAGTGTCCTCAGTGTTAGGATTTAGATTTAGGGCAAAGCCCATGTAGGAACCATCCAGCCCTTTCATCATTTTATGGGCTCTCATTCTAGTCCCCCATGAAGACTTTCTCTGTCTGCCATTAGAGGAAGTTCTGCTCAATGCAAGTAATGGGATGGAAGGAAGGTCCGAGGTCCTCAAGACTGACTCCAGAGAACGTCCTGGGAGAAGCAGTGGTCTTTTGGCCCAATCCTTCTTTTTAGAGGTGAGGAAAACTGAAGCCAGGGAGAGTAAAGAGTTCATCTGGAATGTTCGTGAACCCCTTTCCTTGTTCTCCTTGGTCTCCAGGACTGCCATTATGGGCTGACTGTTTGCCTCCCCTCTAAAAAAATTCATGTTAAAACCTAATCCCCAATGCAACAATATTAAAAGGTGGGGTCTTTAGGAGGTGAATAGGTCATGAGGGTGGAACTCTCATGAGAGAGCTTAGTGCCCTAGTAAAAGCCCAAAGGAGCCTGTTTGCTTCTTCCACCATGTGAGGACACAGTGAGAAAATACCATCTACGAGCCAGGAGGACAAGCCCTGCAAACACCACACCTGCCTGGGCCTCCTCTTGGACTTTCCAGCCTTTAGAATGGTAAGAAATAAATTTCTGTTCTTTATGAGCCATTCAGTCTATGGTAACTTGTTATAGCAGCCAGAATGAATGAAGACAACTGCGATTAACCTCTACTGCCAAGAGCTCTTGGTTGTCTCACAGGAATCTCAAACTCGGCCAAAACCAAAGTCCTCTCTTGGAACTTAACTCCCCCCTGCCCCAATTTATCTCCTTTCCACGAATAGTACTACCCGTCCCCTGCAGCTCAACCTGGATGTCTCTGTCCCAGCCTTGAGTCAGGGAAGCTGGCAGGTTGGCACATGGTGTATAGATCTGAACACAGCTCAGGGCTGGGAGACTCCCTCTCAGGACCAGGAAGCCCATTCCTTGGCCTCTGGGCTGAAAAACTAGAGACCCCTGCCCAGAAACACAAGGGGCTTCTACATGGGTAGAGATTTCACAGCTGCGAAATGTGTCTGAGGCTATTCTGCCCCCTTCTGGGAGAGTTCTGATATACATTTTCAGAACAAAGGTACCAGATTCCCTCCAATCAATAGAGAAAAGCTCACGATTCCCAAGGATCCACGTCCCGGGTCCATCACATATCCTTGGAGCCATGACTTCCAAACGGTGGCTTGGCCTTATTACTGAGCATTCTGTGCCAGGTTAGTAGGTCATAGCCAGCATTTTAAAAATGGAACAGAGTAAAGTAAAAAAGAAAGCAGCATTCATTGCATGTGATAGCCTACATATATATTTGTGATATTTCTGTTTTGCTTGCCGATGTGTGTAAATAGTGCCATGTAAGCCACATAAATATAAAATGTATTAGTATGGTTCATGGTCAAATTAGTTTGAAGAGTCATGTGCCAGAGGAGAAAAGTCACCCATTTTTGCATGAAAACTGAGTCTGGCAAAAGAGAACTGAAGCCTCTTGCCTAGGGTCTTCCCACTCATCTAGTCTGGGGGTTCAACCTGCCAACCCTACCTCTGAGATGCTTCTGGAGGGCGGTGTCTTTGTCACCCTGTCAAGGGACAACACAGACACGCAGAGATAAGCACTGAACCCTCTTGGCAACCAGGATGATCCAGCCCACTGACCTGCCGCGGGGGGAGCATGTCACCGATGGAGACAGGCATGAACTGGTGAGTGGTGGAGGTGAAATGCACATACTTCTGCTCCGGCTTCACTGTCACGCCTACGAAATTTAGCTGTAAATGAAACGCCTAATGGGTAGCAACTTTGGCAAGAAGTGCATATGCAGCAGAGAGATCTGGACCCCAGCTCCCAGGGGAGCCCTGTGCCGTGCTCCTCTTGGTTGTCCAGCAAGCCCATCCTCAAGCCTGCGACCAGGAGGGCAGGACCAGAATGCTGGGGCCTCACCAGGATCTCCCGGCCGTGGGACACCTTGAAGAGCACGGGGAGGCGATCAGTGCCGATGAACAGGTGGCTAAAAGGGAGGAGACACATCCAGAAGTGAATTTTTGATCCCTGGTGCAAGTGAGAGAACAAATGGACATGATATGCCTGGGGCTTTGAGCCACCCTGGGAGCAGCTTTCCCCTGAGTTGGAACAGTGCAAGAAGGGCATTAGGCCGCCCCACCATGTGGGAAGAAGGTTCCCCCACAGGGTGCCCATTTGAATTGTTCTGGAGCTCCACAGTGCAAGGCCAGGGGACCTCAGAGAACAGAAGAGCAGGGCAGGGGATGGAGAAGCACCTGTATTTGAACTCCACAATCTGCTCCTGCCCAGGGCTCAGGCTCCCAGCCTTGGGGCTGATAGAGAAGATGTGATTGTCCTCTATGCGCATTTGGTGGAGCTCAGTGCAGTCAAACTCTACTTGCTCTGCCCATGGTTCCAAACCAATCCGCTGGTCACTGGGAAAGAGGAAGGCCCTGCAGAGGGGTGCGAAGCAAGGGGCAGTAGTGATGTGCAAAGAATGGGCCAGGCAGAGGGTCAGGAGTACACCAAGCTCTGAGCTCCGAGCCCTGCAGGACAGATGGGGACCTGTCATGCGCCCTGCACTCCATCCCCATGCCTGGCTGAGGGATGTGGCTGGTATGGATTCTCATTCCCTAATGGCCCCCAAACCTTGGAACAGAAGCATGGCCACAGTGGCTAAAGGAGAAGTAAAGATTGGGGCCTCTTCTGTGGGTGCCAGGGGTTGAGTGGGTTGCTAGTTATAGAGGGCCATTTAGAGTAGGACGCTAACCCATCTTTGATATAGCTCTTAGGAAGGGGCCAGTTGAGGCTCCTGGAAATGCTGGCAGGGCAGCCTGTCCAGAGGCCCCTGAGAGGGAGATTGCTGAGGCTACCTCAGGCACAGCCAGCTTGGATAGCACTTTTTTTGTATGTGTGGTGTTAAGAGATTGAATTCAGAGTCTTCACACTAACCCTTCTTTTTTTTTGGTACTGGGGATCGAACTCAGGTCCTCATGCTTGTGAAGCAGGCGGTGGAACCACTGAACTAAATCCCCAGCCCCACACTAACCCTTCTTTATTTTGAAACAGAGTCTCACTAACTTGACCACACTGGGCTTGAGTCTGTGATCCTCCTGCCTCAGCCTCCCAAAATGCTGGGCATGCACCGCCATGTCCAACTGGCACTATTTTAACAAGCAAGGGTGTATAGAGTAAATGCCATGCAAGTGCTCATACCAAAGGAAAGTAGACAATATGCTTAGCTGACAAAACGAGTGACAGAGGGTCCCGAGGTCATAGTTTAAAAGGAGAATCCTTTGCTCTCAGTTCTGAGATGCCTCAGAACTGGCTCTAGCAGAAAACTAGGCCAACAATGTAAACAAAGAACAATCCAGAAAAGAAAAAGAGATTCAGGGCAGGAGAAAGAGGAAGAAGAACAGCACTATGCCTGCCTCGCAAGCACAAGGTCCTAAGTTTGATCCCCGGTACAAAAAAAAAAAAAAAAAAAAAAAGAGGAGAAAAGGGCGGGTGGGCTGAAAAACTTCAACAGGAGGCGGAAAAATGGAGGAATTGGTCTCAAATTTTTTTACATTGGAAATGTTAAGGACAAGTTATAGCAAATGCTATTAAGTTTTAAAAGAACAGAAACCCTGAAATATACAAACATAGGCAGGAGAGAAGGAAATGCTTCAACATTTTGGAAGTAGTTTTAGAAGCATCTATTAGAAAAAAAGTGTATGCCCTTTGACCTAGAAATTCCATTCTGGGGGAATTAACCTGCAGCAATAAAAGTATACACCACACACACACACACACACACACACACACACACACACACACACACGGTATTCATTACAACTTTTTTTTTTTTTTGCAGTGGCAAAAAATGCAACTGGGAAAACCCACAGAGGTTTAGCCAGGAGAATAAACAGAAAGCGCAAAAGTGAACAGGTGACACTGACCAGCACATGTGACATCTGTAGGAACCCTTTGCTTAATGCAAGATTCGAGACATCCCGGGGCCAAGTGGAGCAGAGGCATCTGCAGGAGGAGCAGTATGGCTCCCAGCTTCCTGGGGGGCTCCCCTTCCCACTTGGGGAAGTCCTCCCTGCCGCCTCCTCCCAGCCAAGTCTCCAGTCTGACCGGTCCTGGCAGGAATAAAGCCTGTCTGTTCTGTCTGAGCTCAGCAGAGACAGGCGAGAATTTGTAAAAATAGCCTTCTAAGAAATTGAAAGGAAACTCAACAACACAGAAGGCACTGGAGAGCCAGGCCCCTCGGAAACCTGCAGAAGCATGGCCTGCCTTCCTGTACCTCAAATGATCCCCTGCTGTCAGGCACGCTGCCTGGGCTTCCTCCCACCTTGGTTTTCAGCAGCCTGGACCCTCTCCACAGAGAGCGTGAGCTGAGCTGCTGCTACCCAAACACACAGCATCCGTGACTCCCTAAATGCCCTGCGCCACTCCAGGAGCCGACGCCCTCGGCTTGGCTTCGGGCCTGCTTCAGAGCCCAGTGAATGGCAGAGCTGGAGAGGCAGCCAGGCCTCACGTCCCAGACCAGCTGCCCTGCCAAGCTGCCACAGTGACTCTGAGCCGGAAGCCCTGGGGTACTCACAGCCCTGCCCTTCTCAGACAGACCCACCTCACCTCAAGAGCCAGTTTCACTGTCTCACTCCCCCTCGGAGGGTGGGAAGGGGGCAATCAGAGCACACCTGACACTGCAGCCTCCACCCTCCCTTGGCCCCCGCCCCCCAGGACTTCCTCTGCTTCGGTGGGCAGGTTTCCCATCACAGATGTCCCTGCCAGTGGGTTCCCACTCTCTCCCGCCCTCCCGTCACGCCTGGGCTGGGGACCCTCCTTTTCCACCTCTCACTAGCCAGGCAAAATTGGAAGTCACCTAAAGGACGTTTACCAGGAAATCCAGGCGCATGGCAGAGGCAGGGAGGAGGCACAAGAGCAAGCCCTGGCATGGGGACAGGATGTGGACTGGGCACCAGGGCTGGGCCCCATGGGACAAAGGTGGGGCACAGGGAGGTGGAGCACCAGGCCTGGCCCCCTGTGGCTGAAGTAGAATCTGCCAGGCGGCCAGCACCTAGATATTCCTGGTATTCATGAGCCCCTCAGAGCTGTCTTACTAACAGTGTAAGCAGGGAGCTGGAGTTGGACGCAGAAGGGTTTGAACCTGGCTCTGCCTATTAATAGCTGAGAGGCCTTGGCCGAATGCTGAGCCTGCTGAGCTTCAGCCCTCTCTCGGCTGGGAACCTCTGCAGATGGAAGCTGGCAAAACACAGTGCCTGCTGTGCAGCAGGGCTGAATAACTGCTTCTCATTCATTCAGTCATTAAGACAGCTACACCAGTATTTTTTTGTTTGTTTGTTTTTTTGAGACAGGGTCTCACTATGTAGTTGGGACTGACCTGGAACTCACTATGTAGCCCAGGCTGGTCTTGAACTCACAGCGATCCTCCTGCCTCAAGCCTCCCCAGTGCTGGGATTACAGGAATGCGCCACCACACCCAGCTAGCTACACCAGTCTTAATCAGAGCAAGTCCACTCTGTCCTGAGTCCATTAACACATGGGTCACAGTGACAGGTCCCAAGTGCTTCTGGACCTGCTGGGCTCCCATACTCCATCATCAGGGAGGGGCCCACTCCTGGCAGACACCCATCCAGCAGGTCTCCCATTGACAAGAGGAAGTGGCTCTTCTACCCTCCTGACCTCTAGGGCCAACCCCAAGCCCCTCCAGGCCAGCCATACCAGTCCAAGGGCACCACTCCACTGTTCTTCATGGCCAGGAGCACCACAGAGGGCTGGGCCTTGAGGGGCGCCGCTCCAAAATTGAAGTCAAGTTTCAAAGGAGTATAGACCGGGGGGATCTGAGTCATGCTGTAAAGCAGAGAAAGCCCTGGGTTCAGAGCTGGGGATGGGGATAGGGTGGGGCTCTCCCAAGGATGGCTGGCTTGGGCACGCCTCATCCCCTCAAAGGTAGGGATCAGAGAATCTGGGGCTCAGAGGCAGGGATGGGCCAACTCTTCAGACCTCCAGTCTCTTCCAGGGAGGGGTAAGAACTTGGGGTCCCCTCCCCCAGAGACGGGAAGCAGCTTCTTGGACAGGCCTGGTGCTGGGCATGGGAAGACAGCTCCGTGAACATCCCCAAAAAGCCCCACTCCCTCTGGCCCAGCTCACCTGTGCCGGGTGGGCACCTTGTAGGTGAGCTCACAGGGGGTGGGGTCACACGCCAAGTAACTATTAAGGGTGTCCAGAGAGAAGAGGTGCCACAGGTGCTTCCGGGTGATGCCCTCCGCCCCGCCCATGGGGCAGGCATCCAGGATGGAGAGTAAGGGGTACACGGCCAGCAGGGAGACTTGACACAGCTCCTGCTTCTCACCAACCTTGTTATCTGGGGGCACATGTGTGGGAGAGAGGAGAGTGCTCACCTCCCTCTCAGAGCAATGCCTCAGGCTCTGGGACAGTTCCAAGGGCGGCCAACCATTACCTGCTATTTTTCTGTGCCAGGTACAGTCCTAAGTACTTGACACACATCTTTGCATTTAATGGGCACCGTGGTTTTAAAACTAATTTTCAGCAACAGTTTTATTGAGGCATGATTTATTTACTGTAAAATCTACCCTTTTAACACATGTAAGCCAGTGATTTTTGTATATGCATAGAGTTGCGCAACCATCTCCACTATCTAATTTTAGAAAGTTTCCATCACCTGCAGAAGACAGCAGCGCTAATTAGACATCACTTCCCCACTTACCCCTCCCGGCAACCAGGCATCTACTTTCTGCCTGTCTGTTTTTGTCTATTCTAGACGTTTCATATAAATGGAACCATTATGTGTGGCTTTTGTGACTGGCTCCTTTTAACTCAGGATCATGTTTTCAAACTTCCTCTATGTGGTAGCACATGTCATTATTTCATCCCCCCCCTTTTTTTTGGCCTGTATGCCATTGCTATCCCCATTTTATGAGGAAATTGAGGCACAAGAAGGTGAACAGCTTGCTAAAACTACCCAACTACTAAGTGCTGGATCAAATCCCATTGAGTCAGGATTCTTCTGGTGCCTGCTCAACTTCCTGCTTGCCACAGGGCAGGTTAATAACAGTTTCGTTTGATTGAGAAGAAAGCTGAGGCCCAGCAAGGCTGAGGATCTAAGATCCCACTGGAAATCAGCACATTCCCTAGCCTTTCGAAGCTCAGGCACAGGTGTGTATGGACACTCACACAGAGGCGGCACCCACAGCAGACACCCAAAGGCACAGTCTGGCACACCCCTGCTCTGTCTGTGGCACACCCCAGCCCTGCCTCACACTGTTCTTCCCCTTCCCTTCTGTCCTCCCTGGCCCTGACTCTCCATGCTGAGTGCCCAGGTACCTCTGTGGGACAGGAGAGAGTAGCTGATGGTCCAGGAGTACTGCGACCTGTATTTGGGGCAGGCAGTCAGGCTGATGGTGTCCCGGGAGTGCGGTGGCATGCTCCCCTCAGAATGGTCCAGCTGCAGAGCTGCTCAGGGGTGGTACAAGTAGGGTCAGTGGGCAGAGGCGGCCTGGCCTCTTCTGCTCCATCTCACATACCCTCCTTGGGCCAGCACAACCCTGGCCCTGAGTCAGGAAACGGAGCAGAACCCTCCTCCCAGGCTGGGACAGAGGGGACCACACTTCTCTGTGTCATTGGCACCTGCTAAGCACTTTTCCCCACCTAGCAGCCCTGTGAGGGAGTTGGGTGTCATTTCACAGCCGAGGAAGCTGAGGCTCAGAGAGTCCTAGTCACGTGCCCAAGGCACACAGCTATGAAGTGGAAACACTGGGATTTAAACTCTTCTTAATCTAACACAGCCATGGTGTAGTATCCTGTCTTAGGCAATAGCCCTGGACACCCCCCCTGCTGCATTTACTGCTATGTCCCCTGACCCCAGTCCAGCCCAGCTCCAGTACCCGGCGGATCACGGTCAAGGCCCTCGGGGCTACGCTGCTCCAGGTATAGGCGGTAGTAGAGGGCGCAGTTGCCATTGTTCAGGAGCACCAGATTCCTGGACTGCTTGCTGTCCACCAGTAGGGTCCCAAAGTCCAGCTCCTTTGCCTCTGCCTGAAGCCACAGCCAAAAGCTGCTGAGGGACCCCTAGTCCCCCAGCCCTGCTGTCTGGCCCCATCCTCTGAGCATCCCCCAAGCAAGGGCAGGTCCAGAGGTCCAGGCAGGGGAGACGGAAGGCTTCTTCCCTTGCCCTCTTCCAGTTGGGCACCTGGAGCCTTTCCTCCCCCACCCCACCCCCCACCACCAGGGCCTCCCACTCACAGAGAGGCTGCTGGTGACACCCAAGCCCACCAGTCGGACCATGTAGTGCGTAGTGGCAGGGGGCTTGGCATCTGGGGGCAGGCCAGCTTCCCAGACCCACATCCCTACTCGGAACAGGTATTTTGTCTCCTCCAATGGGCTGAAGATCCATGTCAGCGTCTGGGGTCACAGAGATGGTCGCTGTATGGGGGCCTCCAGAATGCCCTTGCCCTGGGGCTTCTGGCTGGTGAAGGTCCCATTGCAGGGTGTCAAGCTTTAGTCACACTTCCTGAGTATCTACCCTGACCCAGGCACTCTACATACATCATAGAGCATGTTATTTCCCTAAGCCCCTCCACCCTGATCTCCTGATCCTCACGACAGGTCAGTGGTATTATTTTCAAGGATTGTTTTGTAATGAGAAACTGGAGAAGTCCAGTAACTGGTCCAGGGTCAGACAGCTGGTGAGGGTAGGGGCAGGGGTGGGAATGCTCAAGGCCAACTCCTGAGTCAGTCTGATCCCTTCTGTCACTACTTACTGTCCTTGGGCTCTTAGGGAAGCCATGTGTTGGGTCTTGCTCCAAGTCAATTGGCCTGTAAGGCCCTAGACTAGGGATAAGATACGCTGTTCTGGGTCCCAGGCTGTGTCCCCCTTCATGCTTCAGTTGCACCTCTTGGAATCCCCTTCCTCACCCTTTACGGAGGGCCACCCAGTTGACCCCAAGTCCAGCTACTACTCCAAGCCACGCTACCAGTAATCTACAGCTTTGGGGCCTGTGGATGATGGAGCATGGACATGTGCTGGGCCCTGATGTCAGAAACTGATTCCATTCCCCGCTCTGCACTTCTTAACCTTGATCTTAGCAAAGGACTTTTCCCCCAAGTCTCAGTTCACTGTGGAATGGGGTGAGGGAGGTGGTGACAATACCTCCTCGCAGTTAGGGGAGGGGATTGTGGATGGAAGGGTTAGGTGAGCATCACAGCCAGTGAAAGCCACAAGTGACAGAGGATGAAGGTGAAGGGAGGGGCCCTCCCTCTCCCACCCGTAGCAATGGGCCAGGGCACTCACAAGACGCTCATTGGGCTGGATCACCCCCTTAGAGGGCTCGACGGCCAAAGTCTTTTGGTGTTGCTGGGAGACCCTCCACTCAAACTCCAGAGGCAGGCGTGAGGGGTTGTGGAAGGTGAAGGGGCTGGTGGAGGAGCAGCCCGCCCAGGTGGGTTTGAAGAAGACACATTTACAGGTGTCCAGCTTCAGCTGCAATGGCTCCTCTCTACTTTGCATGCTCACCTCCTGGGCCAAAGGAAGGAGGGCAGTGCCTGACCTCACCTTGTGAGCTGGCTTCCCTCCACACCCAGGAAGCCATAAGTGGGCAGCAAAGGCCATCTGCCAACCTGGGTATGGCAGCCTCTGACACAAGCAGACAGGAAGGAACTCAGGGACTGAGAGGGGAGGGGACAGACCATTTTGTGGGCTCAGTCATGGGTACCCCATCCAGACCCTACATCTGGGCTGCCTCCAAGCACCTCTCTCCCACTTGCAGGAGTGAGTCTGGGGCCTCTGTATCCTCAGTGTTGGTCCTAGACTCCATAAGAGGGATGAGCAAGGCCCTGAGGGGTGGCAGAGTTGTTCATAGATGAGCCAAGGGCTTTCCCCCTGGGATACGACTTTGTGGACTCCTGAAGGCCAACCCCAGATCAAGAAGTTTTGGATTATGGATGATTCCAACCCCCCCGCCTCCTACCTTGAGATACTGGGAGCCAAAATTGAACTCCAGGTAGAAAATGTGCTGCTTCCAGGAGGTACCCTTGGGGTAGGTGCTGATGAGGAAGATCTGGTGGGCCCTGGGGGCTATGAGGCCCGTGGTGGGCCGCAGGGTGATGTCTGAACTGCTGTTGGGGGTCAGGCTGAAGGTCAGCAACATGGAGCCTTTGTTGACCAGGAGCAGGCTGCGGTAGGAGGGCTTGCCAGGGGACACTGCTGGAAATAGCTAGGGGTCGGAGAGAAGAGGAAGAATAGAGGAACTCTGCTCAGATTCCCATCCTCCAAGTACACACTCAGGATGTACGTCTGTTTGGGCAGGGTTGTCCCCCAGGAGATCCACAATGCCTGCTTACAGCACAGCTGACACCCTGGGAGTAGGGAGGTGAAAGAAACCATAGCCTGGCTCAGAGAATGCACGTCCTCGGGAGACCTCCAAATACGGATATGGGGTGGCCCTGTGTATCGGAGCAACATAGGCCTCCAAGGTCTGTTATGTTTAGAGGAGAGGTCATTTCAGTCCACAGTGTCTTCACCCTTGGGAGAACTATTTTCCGAGATCCGGGTCCAGTAGCTCGAGGGTCTGCAGCTCCTTCTATGTGATTCTCATGCAGGTTGCTAAAGGGAGCCCACCTCAAATCCCAGCTCACACACTCTCCTTGAGGATCCAGGGTGTGGCCAGCCCTAGGCTAAGAGCTGGGCAGGCTACGAAACACAAGGCTCACAGTCCCTGACCCAAGTTCCTACCTATCTAGGGCAACAAATGCAAGTGCATGAGTGGGTGTGGGAGCAACAGGGCTGGCCTCTGCTGCACTCTGGGAAAGGCTGCAGACCATGGGAGAGGGGAGGAGCCAAGGGAGAGGACAGGGGAGCTGCGGACCCCGTGAGCTGGGAAGGGGCGGCCTGTGAGCTGGACTGGGGGGTGGGGGGTTGAAGGGCAGAAGTGTAGCTGGTGGGGGGAATGGAATCACCCCAAGCCACTGTCTCCAGATGGTACCTTTCCATCAAAAAGACTGATGAAAAAGCTGTGGGTAGCGATAGGAACTAGGAGGAGCCACAGAGGCCAAACCAGACCTGGGCACTGGCAGCCCGGCCCCCAGCTGAGCTTCTCAGCCCAATATTATCATACTTCTCAGGCTAGACAGGCCCTCCAAGGACCTTGGGAAAGGCCTAGGAATTCTGACTCCTGAGGAGTGCGCCCCAAGGGCTCCTGGTTTGAGCTGCTGTATCCCTAGAGTCCAGCCTAGGATTTGGTGCCTTCGGTGTGCTCAATAAACAAGGCATCAATCAAAGAAGGAGCAGGGGGGTTTTAAACCTGAGAGAGCAGTTTAGTGAGTATTTCAGATGGAGCAGGGAGGGGCTGGTGTCCAACTCTCCTTCTGGTCTCCTTCTCCTCCTCCTCAACTGCTGTTGGTTCCATGCTCACCTTGGGCACGTCCAGGAAATACTGGGGGATGTGATGCTCCAAGGCAGCACCATAGCTGTGGCCTCGCGCCCACACTGTCAGACACCAGGATGGGCACACAGTGCAGTCCTCCTCAATGTTGTTGTAGCTCTGCAGGACCTGCAGGGAGCCAACCCCATGCTGAAGCTCAGGGCCCGCATCCACTGTGGAAGGCAGCCCCCCCACCCCCCGTCTCTGCTCCTGCCCCAGTGCTGCAGGCATAGAAAGGAAAAGACAGTGCTGAGAGGAGCAGCCATGCCCAGTTCCTCCTGCATGAGCCAGGGCCTGTACTGAGCACTTGCAAACCCTCTCTGGATTCCCCACAGCTGCCTGGGAGGAGGGTGGGGCAGGATGTGAAAGCAGCATTCATTCTGTAGAAATGAGCCCTAGAAGCGGAGAAGCACTGGCCAATGGAAATATAACAGGAGCCACAAATGCCAGCCGCAAATGTGATTTTTAAATGTCTTAATGGCTGCATGAAGAAAGTAAAACATGTGAGATTAATTTCAATAATCTTTTACTGAACCTGATTCAAAATCTTATCATTCTAACATATAATGGATATAAAATTATTAAGGAGATATTTTATATTCTTTTCACTTTAAGTCTTTGAAATCTGTGTCTTTTATACTTTACAGCACATCTCTTTGGACCAGCCCACTTGTCAAGTGCCCAGTGGCTACATGTGGCCAGTGGCTGATTAATCGGACAGCATAGGTTTAGTGCTGTAATCTAAAACTCAGATGTGCTCAGCCTTAGCCAAGCCAGGAGTCTGTACCTTATCCCTACAAACCTGCACATTCCCCCACTGCCAAGACACCAGAAGGGAGGCAAGTAAACACTCCGCTTTGGAAAGCCTCCTCAAGAGCTTGGATGAGGCCTCAATTTTATAGGTGAGAACACCTGGGCCAGAAACATTTAGAAACTTGCCCAGGGTCACATAGCTGGTAAGTGGTTGACCTTGAATGCACAGCTTTATCTTCTCTTCTCTGGCCCAGCACCAGGCAGAGCTGGGAAGGAAAAGCAGGGCTGTCTGCGGGGGTGGGGGAAGCGGGGACACAGGGACTAAGAGGTTAGGCTGCACGGCAAGGCTGGGGACAGCCTGTCCCCTGAGGTCCCTGGCCAAGGGAAACTGTGCTAGAAAACCCCTCCCCTGACACACCTCATATCCTGTACCCCTTCTCTGTCCCCAGGCCTGGTTCCTGCCCGCAGACAGATCCTTTAACACAGTGATCCCCAACCTTTTTGGTACAGGTTTCATGAAAGATTTTTCCATGCATAGGGTTGGGGGATAGTGTTGATGATTCAAATACATTATAGTATATAGTGACATAATTATACAGCTTGCCATAATGCAGAATTAGTAAGAGCCCAGATCTTGTTTTTCTGCAACTAGATGGTCCCACCTGTGGGTGACAGGAGATAACCCAAAGTGTGTGACTTATATCCAGGCTACTCCATAATCTCACTTTGTTTGCTGTCACTACAGAAAACCCTGCTTCACAAAGGTAGGATGTTGGAAATGGAAGCAGGTTGATGATCAGTGCTTTTGTGGCAATCTTGGGAAGTTCTGCCTTGGCTTTAATCCAGAATATATGGGGGGATGGGGATTTAGCTCAGTGGCACTGCGCCTGCCTTGCAAGTGCAAGGTCCTGAGTTTGAGCCCCGGTACCTCAAAAAACAGAATATATGGAGATTTATCTGCCAACTTGAAAACAGTTGTCATTCTCCCCTGGAGTGACAAACTAAGTTCGTTGAGCAGGCTGAATATGTCATGTGAGTAAGCAGTTTTTGTGATTCATTCTTTGTCACTTAAACATGCTGCTAGTGATGATCATTTTGAGCAGCTCTCATAGTTTAAAACTTCTGGCCAGTGAAGTACCTTTAGAAAACCATCTCACTTCTGTGTATGAGAAGACTGTTCTGCATCCATCCCCTCACGGAGTTGTGCAAAGAGACCTGAGTTAAGGACACGTACTTTAATGAGCCTGAGAGCATTAATTACAACCTGCAAAATGTTGTTAATTTCAGGTGACATTTTTCAGCTAGCCAGAATTTCTCTATGGATGACACAGAGCTAGATTCACGATCAGAAGCCGCCTTTGACCTGCGTAGTGGCAGCTACTCTGCTCAGGCATACACTCATACAAAGTGATCATTCAAAGGCCTGACTTGTTCTGCAGCTGTGGTGTTGGTTGGCAACAAAAATGCCAGTAAGGTATCTTCATGCAACCCTCTTGAAAAATATATTGCACAAAAACAAGCATTGTTGCATCGTTGAAAATATCAGTAGACTCATCAACCTGGATTGCACACCATGGTACTCTCTAATCCTAACAACTGTGCCGCAGTCTCCTTCGCTATTTTATCAGTTGGCCTTGTTGTAGTGCTAGCTGAAAGAGGAACAGGTACCACTTTCTGAATTGCAGTCTCTCCTGAAAGTTCACAACAAATGTCCTTCGCAGCAGGTGAGATCGACTCTTCACCCATGGTAAAAGGCTCTTTAGCCACTAGGAATGATGCTGTCAGTGCAGACACATTTGATGAAGTGGTGGCTTTCAATAATTACTTTTATTCTTTGTGTCCATTTTCTTTTTTCTTTTGAAAAACTCCAAAGGCTTTGTCTCTTAACACATGGTGCTTGGTCTCCATGTGGCAAAGTGGCTTTAAAGGTTTCATAGCTTTGCTGGATAACCAGTCACCATATATTTTTTAAGTGGGCTTGGAGAATGTGAATCACCTGCTGCAGTGAGCCCATAATTTAAGTAGGTCTCTTGGTATCTTCTTTTTAATGCAACTTTCTTTTTGTCAGCAGTCTTAGAATCTTCTGCTGTCTCATCATTGGGTCTTCCCCCTTTTCAAAGAAGCCCTCAAGTGATGTTTCTATTTTACTTATTTTGGCCAGGGCTTGCTTGTGGGCTACCAAAACTCACAGAGACAAGTACACAGTGTGGGAAAGGGTCACGGATGGAAGTGGTAGATAACATAATGGGCAGGCCATGTGTGGACTAAAATAAGTGTTAGGTTCTGCCTTAAAGCTCACCACCACATGCAGCTGTACAACTGAAGTCCATAAACTCACTTGCCTCTTTACAGCCTGCCACCTGATGCAGCTTAATTGTCAACTGCACCTCACTAATGGGGTTTGATATGAGTCTGCAAGCAATTGATTTATGATGGTCTCTGTGCAGTCAAACCTCTCTCTGCTGATGTTAATCTGTACGTGCAGCTGCTCCCCAGCACTAGCATCATCCCCTCAGCTCCACCTCAGATCACAAGCATTGGATTCTCATGAGAGCACATAACCTAGGTCCCTTGCATGTGCAGTTGGTGTCCAAGTTCATGCTCTTAAGAGAATCTAATGCTGCCACTGACCTGGCAGGAGGCAGAGCTCAGGTGGTGATTCCAGTGATGGAAAGTGGCTGTAAATACAGATGAAGCTTTATTTGCCTGCTGCTGTGCCACCTGGTTCCTATCAGGACACAGTACCAGTCTGAGGCCTGGAGGTTGAGGACCCCTGCTTTAAAGGGACCACTTTCTACTTCAAGAACTACAAGAGAAGCCAGGGAAACCCTAGTCAAGAGCAGATACATTTGGTGAAATGGTGGCTTTCAATAATTCCCGGGCACCAAATTTTCCCAAAAACCTTGATCCAGGCCTGGTTCTTCCTCAGAGAAGAAGGAGGCCACACATGAATGAGACACAACAAGAGGCACAGAGCTGGGTCATGATCCTGGGAGGGTCAAAGCAATGGGGGCTGCTATCCAGTCCAAGAGAAAGCAGGAGAATCCCAGCATGGAAGGTAGAGCCCTGCAGCACCTTCTGTCGTCCATCCCCACCCTGCCTTTCAGGCTCCAGGCAGATCACTGCCTTCCCAACTCATCGGAATACACACCTTATAGACAGCGAAGGCCTCCAGCTCCACAGCATAGAGGCAGTTGGGCTGAGGTGGCTGGAAGTGCAGGCGCATGGCCATGGACTTGAGTGGGGGCACATCAAAGGTGTCTGGGGTCACCCAGAAGGGGCAGTCAGATCTGCGTGTCCAGACCACTGTAATCTTGCCTTTGGTGTGGTTTCTTAGGCACAGTGGGGCAGGGGTGGGGGCCTCAGGCCCAGGGCAGCCACCAAAATCCACCTCAGCTGGCTCTATACTGACAGGTGGGGGAAAGATGGCCATGTCTCTGGTGCCATCGAAGAAATACTCCATCATAGGGGGGATACAGGGGTACTGCGGGGCTTTTGTTCCCTCCAGGTCCTGTATGGGAGAGACAGGGGTGGGCCCAGCTGCCATTTTTCCTGCCACTCCCCTCCTTCTGCTCCTCCTCCCTTGACAAGGCTTCAGAAGGTCCACACAGGTCACCCCAACGTCAGTGGTGTCCACAGACCTTCAAGGACACAGGACTGCCCAAGAATTACAGAAGGCTGGGAAGGGTATGCCCCCCAGGAGCTGGAGCAACTGAAGCCCAGAGGGATCCAGATACCTTGGGGGGAAGCATGAGGGCCCCATCGCTGTCCCGCTGCAGCATTCTCTCCTTCAGCATAGCAGCCAGGATGTCAGGAGGGTAGAGTGTCAGGCCTCGAGCCAGGTGTGTGCGATACCAGGTGAGGTGCTGAGGTGTCAGGACGGCCGGCTTGGTGCTGTCCGAGTGGCAGGTTCCAATCAGGTCCAGGAACAGTGGGTCCTGCAACATTTGTTGGTGTGCAGTGGGGTGCAGGAGAAATGGTAGGGCAAGTGAGTTGGTCTAAGGACAGATGCTTGGCAGACAAGATGAACAAACAGCAAGACAGAGGCTAGGGTGCCTTGACAGCTGCCTGGCTAGCTGAGAGTCCAACAGGACAGGAGAAGAATAGGCAGCCCTCCGAATGGGACACTCAGCCACTGCCTGCCTTTCTTCTCCCTGTACATGGCACGTGGGCATTCTACTGCCCATCCGACAGGCAGCCAGGAGCCCACAGGACCAGCCTCAGGCCCTCCTTCAGGGAGCAGAAACCAGGTAAGTTCTGTCCTCCTGATGCAAGGCTTCCCTGAGCCCCTACCGCACCTGCATGAGAACTAGAAAAGGGTCCTCTCAGCTGAGGAACACAGGCCAGAGCCCAGGCACCAGCTCTGTAGGTGCTAGATTTCAACCCCACCCTGTTATCTTAGCTAGGCACCCAGGGGTCGGTGCACCTTGTGTCTGACCTTACCCTGGGCCCTGTGGTCAGGGTCTAACTTCAGAGCTCCCTGCCCTTCATGTTTTGTGGGATGATATCCACACCTCTCTCCCCTCAGCTCACTGGCATCAGCAGCCTCTGGCTTGGCAGCAGTCAGGGTGAGTTTGCCACCCTCTCCTGGCTGAGTGAGTCCTTGTGTGCTCCTGGCCACATTCTACTTCCAAAAGCCCACTCGGGGGTCTTCAAGGAGAATGACCCAGGCAGGCAGCCACATGAGTTCCAGAACACGGGGGTGTGCCTAGCACACCTTGTCTTCATCGCTCTTCTCCTCACCTGTGTCCCCTTCCCCACCACTCACCTGGTGGTGGATGAGACAGGCCACTCGGCGAAAGCAGATGATGGGGTGGGTGGGCTGGAAGGCACAGTGCAGGGTCATGCGGGCCTTGCCCACCAGAGTCCCGAAGTGGGGCCTGATGCTGAAGATGCTCTCCTGGCAGTCAATGGCAAACTGGAAGTGGGCCGTGCAGTCTGACTGGTTCTCAATCCACAGGGTCTGCTCCGAGTGCTCTCTGAGGTTGACCCAGCCGAAGCTGACACAGTAGTGCTGCAGGGACACAGCAGGACCTGGGCATAAGAGACAGGTCCCTGTGAGCGTGCCGTGTCACCTAGGTGTCTCAGAAAGGGTCCCTCTGCTGGGAGTACCCCTCCCTGGAGGATGCCTGAAGATAGATGGGCAGAATGGATAGGCCCCTGGCCCCTGTAATGCGAGTGGAGCGCCACAATTTCTAGGGGTGATGACAGGATGGTATTGCCATGTTCAAAATGATTCCCCACTGGCCCACCAGGGGGCACCAGACACTCAGGCTGAGGGGCCTGGAGAAAGGCCTTTTAGGACCAGACGTGGAGCTCTTGGGAATCCAGTGTGGGCTACTAAAGTGTGGTGTCCAGGGGTAGCCAGTACCTGTACTGAAACCAACAACTTGGAGCAGGGTTTGGGAGGCACCACCAGAAGGAGTGATGGAGAAGTAGTCCATAGTTTTGCTGTCCAGGGTCTTGGGATGGAAGAAAATTGACACGTGTTTCTTCTCTCCTGGGGGCACGATGCCATGGCCCGTGGAGCATGAGAAGGCCTGGTCTTTGGCCAGCATGTCTGGGGCCATTTTAATCTTGAAGAGGGCATTCACCTGTAGGGCCAGGTTTGGAGCAAAGGGCAAGATCACAGGGTCAGTCTGTGCATGGTACCAAGGAGCCCAGTCGAAGGGTGAAGCAGATGGCATCCAGCTTATGCCCACTGGCTAGTGAGTGGGGGGTGAAGGAGCCTCCACTAGGGGGAAGAAGGGGCCAAGCCATGTGCCCCACCTCGGGCCACCCAGGAGGAAGCACTTGTTCTTTCTTCCAAAGACACTTTGGGGTACAGCTATGGTCCTGGGCTTAGGACACTCTTGGGGCTTCTCTGGGAGGTGGGGATACCTGAACCCAGCCCCAGCTAGGAGACAGAAATGCAGGTTTTAGACAGCTGTTGACAAGTATGCACATCAACACACATGTGTTATGCAAGGCTTCAGGTCAGAGAGGTGGAGAAAAGGGAGGTATTCTGTAAATGGGATGCACTTGAAGGGCAGCCAGGCCTAGGGTCCCTGAGCTCTGTCTCCTCCCCCCTGGGCCCTGTGCATACCACAGATGGGTTATACAGCTTGATTTGCCTCTCAGCAGTACATCCCACGGCAACAGAGCCAAAGTGTAACAGCTTCTGGGAGCCCTCAGCATCCTGGTCCTCGGCTTGCTTGTGCCTAATGCTTACCAGCAGCTGGGCACATTTAGCTGGGGCAGAGATGGGGGAGTCTTGGAAGGAACCCACTTGGGCCTGAGGCCCCAGTTGAACACCCCCTAACAGGCATGTGTTCCAGGGAAAAGCTAGTCTGACACACGAAAGAGGGGGAAAAAAAAAAGGCAAGACTTGGGTGCTGAGGGGAAAGTGAGAGGCTAAAAGAGGCCCTACAGGGCCAAACCAGGGCAAAAGCTAGGGACATGTGTAGGCCTGGAGACCCAGGCAGGGGCAGTGGCTGGGCTTTGGGCCTCACCTATAGCCTGCAGCTGAATGCTGCTCTTTTGCCTGCTGCCCGCCCCATACCAGCACGTGGCCTCAACTTCATGGACGACAGCTATGAGGGGCTGGAAGGTCACTTTGATCCGACAGGCCAGGCCTGGCTCCAGTAGCCCTGTGGTGGGGAGTATCTGGAAAGGGCTAGGAAACTCCCAATTGAAGAAGGTGGGCAGGTCCCTAGGGGGAGGTAGGGATGGGTCAGGCAGAGAGGCTCTGGACAGCCAACTCCACTTCGCACAGAACATGCTCATCTCCCCGGCTCCCAGAACCCTCTTCCCGGAATGCCCTCCTGCCACTGCTGGGCCTCAGCCTTCCCCCCTCACCCCACATTGTCCAGGCAGAACCAGGCCTCAGCTGTGTCCCCAAGTGCACACATGGGCAGCTGCAGGCATGGTGGGCAGACCAGCTTGTGGTAGGGCAGGGTGGCCCTCAGTTCCACACTGAACATCCCCTCTTCTTTCTCCAACCACAGCTGGTCCGTGTACTCCTTCTGCAGGGCAGGGGAAGAGGGAGAGGAATCAGGGGTCAGTGGTACCCAGGTGGTACTCGACCACACATTCTACCCACCTTCAGGCATCCCTCCAACACCTCCCCTGGCAGGTGGGCTATGCCGAGGGCCACCATCCCTTCCTATACTCCCGTACTGAGTTAGTGTCAGAGATTAGGGCCACTGTTGTGGGGAACAAAGAATTGTGAGGCGCAGGGTATGGTGGCATATACCTGTGTAATCCCAGATACTTGGGAGGCTGAGGTAGGAAGATCACTTGAATCCAGGGGTTTGAGGCCAGCCTGGACAATACAGTGAGACTCACCCCCATCCCACCCCTGTCTCAGCACAATTTTTTGCAAAGAATTTTGGGAGATTTATGGGGATTTAAATGGCAATACAGTATTATAGACTTTAGCCCCCAGTATCTGGGGCGTGCAGCCTTCTGTGTCAGGAGATCAGGGCCTGAGCCTCCAGGAGGACTTCCAGAAAAGGAGATGTGGCTATAGCTGGCACCATGTGTGCGTAACAGGGCACTCCCTGCTGCTTGGTCCTGCTTCCTGCTCTGAGGTCTCTGCTCCCGTGCCCTTCCCACAACCCACTGCTCGCCTGGTGGACTTTACCTCTTCCAGAGGCCGGAAGACAATAGGGAGCATGAGGGTTATACCGGGGCTCAGAAAGATGGGCTGAGGGATGACCGTGAAAAAGAACTTGGTCTTGGGAGGCCTGCAGGAAGGAGCCAGAGGATGAGCACTTCGGATCCGAGTTGGAACAATGAGAGGAGGCAGAAAGACTGGAGAAGTCCTAGAGCCAAGGGGGCGGGAGTCCTTGAGGCCACAGAGAAAAAGGTGAAAAGTACATGGTGTGGGACACACACATGGGGCTGATCACCAGAGGAACCACCTCCCCACCTCCTCATAGACCTTCACCCGGAACAGAAAGGAACAGCACTTGTGCCTCTGATGGGGACACTGCATGGCCTGTGAAGACCGAGCTGGGGACAGGTCACCCTGGTTTAACAGAATCCCTGAGCACTGAGCCAGGAAACCAAGGCCAGGGAGGGAGGTGCCAGGGATGTGGAGCTGCAGGCCCCCAGTGAAGGTGAACATCACAGATGCTGCAGACTCTTCAAGTATTAATAAGGAGACAATGTTGTCAACAACTCCACACCAACCAAGGTTTAGGTTTAGATGAAATAAATACATTGCTAGGAAAATCTAACTCACCAAACTGACTCAAGAATTATACAATAAACTTTACGGCCACCCTAAAATCTTCAAAGAAATGGAATATGTAGTCAAAAATCTTACCACAATGAAAATAAGAGGCCAGATGGTTTCATAGCAAGTCTTATCAAAAGGTTAAAAACAATGCCAAGCCACCTTGGAGTGCTCACCTGAAATCCCAGTACTCTGAGAGGCTGAGGCAGGAGGATCATAAATTCAGGCCTAGCCTGAGTAACTTAACAACTTAGAGATATCCTGTCTCAACATAAAAAAAAATTTTTTTTAAGGGCCAGAAATGTAACAGTGAAAAGGAAGAAGAAGAAGAGGAAGAAGAAGAAGAGGAAGAGGAAGAAGAGGAAGAGGAAGAAGAAGAAGAAGATTTCAGTCTTAAACTCTTCCAGATAATATAAAATGAAGAACATGCTTCACCATATCCTTTGAAAGCATCATAATGTTGCTGCAAAAACCTGACAGAGGCAGGAGAAGAAATAAAAATTATAGACCAAGCTTAGAGACAAAATATCACCAAGAAGAATTTAGCAAAGTATAGAAAGCATTTTCAGTCACATCCACTGGGATTATTCCAAAAATACATGGCTGGTTTAACACAGGAAATTGGTTACTATGATGTACCATATTAACAAGGGGATCAAGTGATAATTTCAATTTAAAAATTAGATAGACTTCAACATGTCCATGAGAAAAACACTCATAGCAAAATGTGGATAGAAGAGAATGCCCTTACCTTCCCTACAAAAAAAAAGAAAAAGAAAAAGAAAAGAAAGAAAAAAATAACCAACAGGAAATACCCAGCTTAATGATAAGGCACTGCAATGTTTCACTTTGAGATCATGAATAAAAGCAGAGGGCCTTTTAAAAACACTTCTGTTCAGTGCTTTTCTTTTTCTTTTCTTTTTCTTTTTTTTTTTTGGTACCAGGGATCGAACTCGGGTCCTTGTGCTTGCAAGGCAGGCAGCAGAACCACTGAGCTAAATCCTCAGCCCCTTCAGTGCTTTTCTTGAACAGTGGAGTAAAGAAAGACAGAGAAAGAAAAAGTACAAAAATTGGAAAGGAGAAAAGAAAAATGCCATTTTCCATATGAAATACAAATGTGCAGGTAGGAAAAAAAAAAGACAACAAATAAATTGATAGACTTACTAAGCGGCTTTTCCAGACTGCTGGATACAATGCCCATACATAAAGTTAATAACATTTAAAAAAAATTAACAACAAACAGAGAATTAAAACAATTTTAAGATATATCACATCTAATATCATCATCAAAAACACTAACTACTTGGGAATAAAGCTGACTTATATTGTGCGTGATATTTATGGAGAAACTTTAAACTTTACTGAAAGATACAAAGAAATTCAATAAATCCTCTGTAGGGATCCATTGTATTTGTGGATTGAAAGATTCAGTATTTTAATGACGTCTGTTCCCCCCAAACTGATCTCAGAGGTTCAATTAAATCCTAATAAAAAGTTTTTAGGTGTATATTTGATGAGCTGTCATGAAAATTAAATGAAAATTCAAAGGGTCAAGAATAGCCAAGGTAATCCTGAAGGGGAAAGAAGTCGGAGGACTTAACACTACCAGACATCAATATTTACTATTAGTGTAATCATTAATTCAGGCCAAAACTGGTCCAGGTGTGAACAAGTAATAGAACAAGGGAACAAAACAAAGAGTCCACATAGAAAGTATGAACTTTTCAGTAAATGATGTTTAGATATTTAGACATTCAATTCTGGAAAAATATGTCATTGGGTGCCTACCTCCATTCACAAAAAAGAATTCCATAAGGACAAACATGAACGCCAAAACTATATATTTTTTAGAAAATATAGTAATAGGAAAATATCCTAATGGCTTTCAGTTAAAAAAAAGGACCCAGGGATTTAAGACTTCTTTTAAAAGCAACAACCATGAAAGAAAAAAAATTAACTCTGATTTCTTTGAAATTAAGAACATCTACACTGCTAAAGACACAATAGAGGAAAAGACAAGTCACAAGGTGAGAGAAGATTTTCACAGCACATAATTGACAAAGGATTAGTATCCAGGATAAGAATTCTTATTTTTTAAAAAAATAGAGGACTTGGAGGAGCAAGAAAACGAGAAGGAAGTGGAAGAGGAACAATTTAATAAAAAATGGTCACAAAAAGACTTCAGCATGAATTTCACAAATGAAGAAATGCAAATGTTCAATAACCTCTGAAAAGGCACCCAGCCTCCTTAATCAATAATGAGGGAAACGAAGATTAAAACTACAGGTTACCATCATAGGCGAAAATTTACAACCTCAACAACAGCACTTATTGGTAAGGACATAGAAGAATGGAAACTCTCATGGCAGAAATATGAACAGATCGAACTTCAGAGAACAGTTTACTTTTATCTACAAAAAGTGAACATGTATGTCCTAAGCTTCAGCAATTCTACTCCTATGTCTATACCCCAGAAAAATTCTTGTACCTGTGCAATTGGTACCGGTTCCAAGCTGGTTGGTGACAGTCTCAAACTTGAGACAACCCAAACATCCCTCAACAGAGGAAGAGATGAACACAGTAGGGTATGGGCATACACTGGAACATTTACCACGATGACCCAGAATGAACCATAGCTGCTCATGAACAAGTCTTACAGGCATAACTGAGTAAAAGAAATTACACAGCTGGCGAATCCACTTGAGAAAAGCAGGGAGATGGTTCGCATACAAGGAAGGATGGTGGTTCTCTTTGTGGATGGGGAGGGAGGGTGTGCCCACCGTGGTAGGCCAGGATGGGGAAGATACCGGTCACTATTCCATGACTGAATGTGGTCACTCAAATCCCACTTCATAGAATTCTTCTAACTGTATATGTTTTGAATACTCTTCCGATTTTATGCGACATTTGTAAAGTTGTTTTTAAAGGAAGTCTGGTCTGGGGCTTGAGAGCTCAGGGGCTGGGTCAATGGTCCCTCCGTCTGGTACCTGTACTTCATCTTCTGGATTTTCGAGGTGAGGTTTTTCAGAACCAGGTTCCTTGAGGTCTCCTTCCCCAGCTCCCAGCCTTTCCACCGCAGTTCCTTGGGTACCTCAATGCCCCAGACGACCCTCTTCTTCACTCTGTCCTGCTTCTTAGGGAAGCACACTTGAGTGTTTATGGGGCTGGAAGGCTGTCAAAGCAGCAGGAAAAGAGGAAAAGGAAGGTTTTGTGAGCAGGGCAGGGCACAGAGACCCAGAGAATGACCATGAGGTCCCTGCCTCCAGCAAGGAGTGAATGATGACACCTCTCACACTAGAGATTTCCCCTGAAGACAGCAGGTGAGAAGCAGGCAAATCTGAAGTCACACATTACTTTCTTCCAAGTCACCGGAATGATTTGCTCATGAGAGCACTGGTCACCGAAGGGCCACCATCCAGCCACTCCATCCAGCACACAAATGCAGCCTTTGCTGGTTGGTTCTGGTTCTCATGTAACCTCAGATACCTTTCTTTCTTTCTTTTTTTTTTGTACTGGGGATCAAACTCATTTGCAAGGCAGGTGGTGGAACCACTGAGCCAAGTCCCCCACCCTCAGATACCTTTCCCTCTGCGTCACCATCATCATCTCCTCCCAACACACACACTTCCCGCTCCTTCTCCTCCTCCTGCTCTTCACTTCTCCTAGCTGCAATGTTCTATCCCAGGACTTTTCCAGACCATAGGATGCACCATAGTTCCTCCCCCATTCTTCAGCTGATTAGTCCATGACCAAGACCACCCATGGCCTTGTGCTGGGCATCTCTGAATGCTGTTCTTGGCCATGTTGGAGAAGCAATGTGCCTGTGTTTCCCTGCCTGTAGTGGACAAGTTCTTCATAGGCTGATCCATGACACCTATCTACAGGGTGTGGTAAAAGTGTACAGTGAATGTTTAAATTTTTAAAAAATGTATTACACTGAAAAAAAACCCACACTGCCGTAATCCCTCTCAGAATTCCTCCCTTGCCCCCAACGCACTCACTGCATTGTTCTTGTCACATTTTCTTTTCAAAATAAAGTTTTAAAAAGAAAAATATCTTGTGATTTTTCTGAAGCAGTTCTGGGAGTTCTTTCACAAGTGTCTTTACCAGCTGTGATTAAAAAAAAAAATACAATGAAAGCTGCTGTCAAGTGACATCCAAAGAAAAGGCAGATTCATAAAAATATTATGTGTCCTCATCCACCTTATTCACCTGATCTGGCACCAAAGGACTTGCAGTTCTTCTCCAAAGTCAAAATGACCATGACAGGTAATGTTTTCATTTTTTTTTTTTTTTGGTTTTTTGAGTCAGGGTCTCACCTTGTAGTTGAGACTGACCTGGAACTCACTATGTAGCCCAGGATGGTCTCGGACTCACAGTGATCCTCCTGCCTCAGCCTCCTGAGTGCTGGGATTACAGGCGTGCACCACCATGCCCGGCTTACACAGGTAATGTTTTCAATGGATTCGGGATCTCAAGACAGCCAGGACAGCATAGCTAAAGACACTCTCAAAAGAGGGCTTCTGGAACTGCTTTGGAAAGTGGCAAAACAATAGGATTAGGATGTTTGAAGTGAGAAGGAATATTTTGAGGGGTGTCAATGGTGATGTGCCTTGTACTGTAACACAATTTCTTTTTACAATGTAAACAATCACCTTATTTTTAAAATCCCATTATGTGTCTAAGGAAGGGAAAAGATGGAACCCCCTGGGGCAGCAGGTGGATGAGGGTGGAACCAAGTACTTCTTCCTGCCGTGGCCACTGCTGTGCTACTCGGCTCACTGCCCTTTCATCTTTGACCAAGTATTGCTTGTCAACTGTTACATCACACAAGGATGCACTCATCCATTCAACAAGTATTTGTTGACTATTATATGCCAGACACTGTGCTAGGTGCTAAGACTACAATGGTGAACAAGACTGACAAATCCCTTCTCTCTTGGACACTACATTCTCAATTTCAATATTACAGAGAGCGTCAGATGGTCTCTGCGTCAGATGGTTCTTGATTGTCCATGCAGCAAGGGTGACATGGATGAGGGTGGGTAATTTACTATAAATATCAGTTGCTGCATCAGTCAGAGCCCAACCGGGAAAGCAGAGGCCACCCTTGTGTTTAAAACACGGCTTTAATGCACAGGCAGGGGCAACGAAGTAACCCAGGGTTAGCACCTTCAGGAATCTAGCACCACACCCAGGAGAGGACAGGCCATCAGGTTATTGGAGCCCTGAGGCCTGCCTGGAAGAAAACAGAATCACAAGGAAGATGAAGCTGCTGATACATCATACCAAGCACAGAGAGGAAAAGAAATACCTAGCTTCTCCGTTTCATTCAACTAGCAATCTCCTGCCTGCTCAGAGCAGAGGAGAAAAGGCCCAGTAGGCACAGGTGGAGTGTGAGACACCTTCCACTGACCCCCCAGTCCACAGGGAAGAGAATGCAAAGCCCATCACATCTAAGGAAGCACAGGACACCCACACAGCGCAGACACATGCTGCTCCAAACACAAGTCATCCTCTCTGGTCAGACCCCGGACAGCTGCACTGTCACACAGAATCACAGCAGTTGCAAAAAGTAAACAACATTCACATATTGGTCAGACCCCAAACCATAGGGGTCAAGGCCAAAAGAGTTTTGTGAATGAGGAAACACTGGCTACCAGGACAGCCTCCAGGTTGCACCTCCCAGAAGCCCCTCATGGCACACTCACTGCTGCTGGCACTCCAGTCTAACTGAGCCTCTGTCTATGCAGAGTGCTGAGTATGGATGGGAGAGGCAACTCTTTCAGATTCCCAACTCACTTCCTGGCATCCATGCCCTGCCTGGCCCCACCACACCCCGTTCCACTGCCCTTACCAGGTCCTCACCTGGGCACTGACATTGCTGCTGCAAGCACTCATGACCATGCTGCTGCCATTGATGGTGGGAACAACCGTTGTGCTGGCACTCAGGCATGATCCACCGGAGCTCACGGTACAGTCCCCACTATCTGTGGGCCTCATGATGGGCTTGGGATTGCCCAGGTGGGAGCTGGGCACCTGAAACATGAATCTGAGAGAAGCACTCTAGCTAAGCCAGGAGCTCCTGCCAGACCCAGCTGGGAGCCAAGCTGGGAGAGAACAGGTGAAATAGGAAAGACATAACAAGAGGGCAATAGTGAGACTTCCAGTGATCATCACTGAGATGGAGAAGAGGGCTTATTTCCCAGGTCTGGGAAGAAGCACAAGGTGGCACATGAGAAATGAGAAATGCGAAAAAAAGATCTAGGGCCTTCCTGAGTGGTGAGTCACTAGGCTCCCAAGAAAGGCACTCAAAAGAAGGGTCTTGGATGAGCCAGGAGGATTGTTGTGAGTTCGAAACCAACCTGGGCTACATAGTGAGTTCCAGGTCAGTCTCAACTACATAGTGAGACCCTGTCTAAAAAAAAAAAAAGCCAAAAAAAAATAGAAGGTTCTTGGAGAAGGCCCACCTCCTTATGCTTCTCCAGGACCACACTTGATATCACTACATCTTCAATGTGAGTCACAGAAATACACTTACATTACCTTTAGCTACCTTTACTCTCTAGCCTCCTCTGAATATGTGTTGCCTGCTGTGAGAAGAGGAATAAGGAGCAAATGAGATTAACAGGTTCTTGGTATTCTGGATTTCCTCTTCATCAACCATACCCTGTAGTCCATGTTTAAAGTAAACATTCACTAAAAAATGGATTAAAGAATAAATGAATCTGGGTGTGGTGGCACATGCCACTTGCAGTCCTAGTACTCAGAGGCTGAGGCAGAAGGATCGTAAGTTCAAGAACACCTGGGCAACTAAGTGACTTAGCAAAACTCAGTCTCAAAATAAAAAATACAAAAAAGGGGCTGGGGATGTAGCTCAGTGTGAAAGTTCTAAGTTCAATCCCCAGTACTGCAAAAATGAATGAATACAGTGGTGCCACCGACTCCCTCATAATTGCAAGGTCCTGAGTTTGATCCCCAATACAAAAACAAAACAAAATAAAACAAAACAGAAAACGAATATGCCACCTGCCTTGCAAGTTCAAGGATCCAAGTTCAATCCCTGGTACCAAAAAATAAAAAAGTTAAAAATGAATGAATAAACAAACCCTGAGCAGAGAGGTCCCTGGATGGACTGCAGTTGAAAATTATATGCAAACATATGTGTGCATGACATGCAAAGTATACGCAAGATGCCACGTATACATACAGGGGCTGTTTTCCAGGAACAGCATCTACATCTAATCCCTATGACAGTTTGTGGTTATATGTGGCTTGTGTTTAACTTACCCTAAAATTTACCTTTAGGAATTTATATACTTTCTGCAAACACTCTCCCATTTCCTCCTTCCTTATCCAGCACAAAAGATTCTGTTGACTCAGTTGTTCCTAGAAGGTTCTCCAAACCCTCTGGAGGGGGTCATCTTGGATTCCTTCACTCACTCATTCACAAAGCATTTACCAAGTGCCTGCCTCGTAGCAGGCACTGTGCTACACACAGGACAAGACAGGCAAAGTTCTTACCTTCAGTTGTAAAGTGGATGCTCAAATGGAATCCAAGAAACACAAGCTGGGGAGGCAGGGAGGAGAGTCCTATTAGTTTTGTGCCACTATGGTTTTGCAGTCCTGTTCCTACTCACTGATTTCTTTGACTTCAGAGGATTCTACAGAAAGCTCCTGCCTTAGGGTTCTGAAAGAAGTCTCCAGTCAACACGTGAAATTATCCTAGAGAGTGTATAGAGGAGATGTGAGATGATGGAGTAGTAGGCTCCACGTTTAATCCCATACTGCTCAGCTTAGATTCTCTGACTTTCCCTGCTGTAGTAGTCCACTCCAGGCTTGTGGGGGTGGGGCAAGAGGGGGATACTAGCTCTAGGGCAAGGGAAGGAGACTCCCCAGACTCTCTCGGGGATAGGCAAGTTTCTCCACCTTCTGGTGCCTCAGTCTCCCCTATCAAAAGAGGGTTGTCCCATTTCACGCAGTTACTTGAAGCTTGAATGATATAGGGGATTTGAAGAAGCATTAAACAAACCTATGTTACTATAATTAATAATCATAACTTACACTTCCATTTCTGAATCATAGTAAAGAGACCAGATAATTGTGGGGGTGGGGTGGGGAGGTTAAGCCAATTTTCTAATTTCAAAGACTTAGGAAAATATATCACTAGATGCCTTTATTTGGATAATTTCCGACCTTAACAATTCCCAAGATGATTAGTGAAAAAGTGAGTGGCGGGTCCACGTGTAAGCTGAGGAAAAATAGGTAAAATGAAGGAAACAAAATATACTTAGAGCTGTTCCTCCTTTGTTTTCGGGACCTCCGGTCTGATCGACCACGTCCAAGTCGCAGTCCCACAGGGTTCTATGTGAAGATGGAGGAGACCCTTGGCCACGATGTCCCAGAGAAGGCAGTCTTCCAGGACAAATACCTTCTCCCTGGCCACTCGCTGCGGAACTCACAGCGCCGCCATGTTATTGTCTCCATAGATACAGGACGCGCAGGAAACAGCGTCTTCTGGTATCCCAAGGCAACGACGGCAACTCCAGTGAGTCAAGGCGCAGAGGCGCGAATGCACTGCCCCAGGATTTTTTTCTTGAGCTTTATATTTGCGGTGGTGGAGATTGAACCCAGGGCCTCTTTCGTTTTAGAGACGCGACCTACCATTAAACTACACTCCTGGCTCTGCTACTCAAGTTTAGTCTCCATAGTGCTCAGTTTTGTTGCCTGAACTTTCCTGCTATGGTAGTCTGCGGGCTTTTTACTAGTCGTGATATGGAATTATTTATATATGTTCCCTTAATTGCCAGAATCATGACTTTTTTATTTTGTTGGACTTGACACCGAATGTGAGTCATTCCTGTCCTCTCCCACATGCGGTGTTGTCACAGGATCAGAACTTCATTTCTGTGATTACAACTGTTAACTTGAAAGCAGCCCTCAGTTATTTCTTACTTGAATATTGCTTTGCAAATGGATTCCTTGCTGGTGTCTTTGGTGTCATCTCCCAGCATTTCTTCTGGCCCAGCAACTAGACAAATTAACTGTTTCGAAGAGATCTGAAGGTTAGTGTAGAAAGAAATTCTTACACATAAAGAGGAGTTTTAGAAGCCCATTTGTTCATTTGTCCATGTGTGCTTTGGGGGAGGAAGGCTCTTATTTGGCAAAGACCCTTAGGAAGGTGAAATTGAAAATCTCGAAGTTCATTAAAAATGCTTCACTGTGAGTGGGGAATTTAGCTCAGTGGTTCCAGCACCTGCTTCACAAGTACAAGGCCCTGAGTTCAATCCCCGGTACCACAAAAAAAAAAAAAAAAAAAAAAAAAAAAAAAAAAAAAAAAAAAAAAAAAAAAAAAAAAAAAAAAGAAAAGCAAAGAAAAAAGAAAAGAAAAGAAAGAAAGAAAAAAGTTTCACTGCTTCCAGCAGTGATCCAGTTTCTTCTCTGAGTGAAGAAGGAGTGTGTGGTTATGGGGATACAGCTTAGTGAGTCTAGGGGTAACCCTAGAAAATAAATTCTCATTTTGGAAGTTTGGGAATTGACTTGTGAAAAGGGGAAGATAGACTGGCTGGCAAAGGGACCTGAGTTGGCCTGGGAGAACACGTGGACAGAGGCAGGCAAGACTGGAGGGAATGGGTGAGACCAGGGGGCCGGTTGAGTGATACTGTATAATCAGCCTGGAATTTTCCTGAGATCAAGGAACATGGAGCTCAGTGAGTGTTTCACTGCTTTTAATGGGATTCTCAGAATCTGCAACCTGTACTTTGGACACAATGGCTTTTATTCTGTTTACAGTTTCTATAATGATTTCCTTTTTGCATTTCCCCCATGTTCTTTGTGAAGTGAACAGCCTGGCTCAGATGGATCTTAGGGACAAGAAAGGGACCTTTCCATTTTTCGGCCAAAAAGAAATAGAGAGCATTGAGTTTAGGAGCTGGGTTTGGTAAAGACCTTAGAAATCCCACTAAGAAAACTCTGACAGGGAAGGAAATCTCATCCGAGGGGCACTGCACCCTTACACTCACAGTGGGGGAGTCTCCCTCCACAGTTCTCCCCTGCTCACATTTGATGGATTACGGACTTGGGGTGATGAAAGGAGATAGCTCCTGATGCTGGCCCTTGTGGTCTCTGCTTCCTTGTGGTTCCAGTGGCCTCCTGGTATCTCTGCAGCTCAACTGATATGGAGACTTCCAGGGTCGCCTCTGCCTGCCTTCTCGACTTTGCCCAGGGAGACAAACCACATGGGTTAGGGTTAGGGTTAGGGTTAGAGTTAAGCACAGCTGAGAGCTGAGCCTGAGAAAGAGGAAGCAGAATTTGGACCTGCATCATAAGTCACCTTTTTTGATGCACCTGGAACCTGTGGGAGATAACAGGTATTGGGTCCCAGTAATCGTGTCTTCCTTGGACTCAAAAAAAAAAAAAAAGGCCACAGTAGGAGATAATGTTTGGTTTAAGGCTCTGCACAGAGATGAGCAGTAATTCATAAAACTGATGAGGAACAAGATGTGGGAGAAAGGAAAAAGGATGGTGGGAGACATACTTAGACCCTCTGGCCTAGCAGCTTGGGCCAAGGGAGAAGAGAGACAAAGCACACTCGGTGATGAGGGCTTCCTTGCACATAAAAATATATTTGCTGAGTGGTGTTTTCAGATACCTTCTCATGCCCCATGATGTCTGTGTAATCCTGATCAGGGAAATCATGGGGACCTGGGACTAATCTTGACCATTGCTGGCTGTATGGCCTTGGAAGTTTTCTCATATTCCTTGGGGATAATTTTCAAAATTCCATACGAAGATTAAGTTAAGCTGATTCAGTGAGTACACACACACACAAACACACAAGGAGGTCAATCTTTTTTTTTAATCTTTCTTTCTTTTTCTTTTTTTTGAGACAAGGTCTCACTATGTAGTTGAGACTGACCTGGAACTCACTATGTAGCCAAGCTGGTCTTGAACTCACAGCGATCCTCCTGCCTCAGCCTCCCAAGTGCTGGGATTACAGGTGTGCGCCACCACACCTGGCTTGCTTGCTTGCTTGCTTGCTTTCTTTCTCTCTTTCTTTCTTTCTTTCATACTGGGGATCAAACTCGGGACCTTGAGCTTGTGAGGCAGGCAGTGGAACCACTCAGCTAAATTCCTGGCCCGAGGTCACTCTTTAAATGTGAGGTTGCCACAAATGAACCACTCAGCTTTCTGAGAACCTTCTCTTCCTGCCAGCTCCCAGCTTCTCTAAGCACAGTTGGAGCAGGGACAGGTCTTCCTCCTTTCCATACCCTCCTCGGTTTCTCCAAGGAGGAGGCTGCCTTGCTGCTCTGAGATGGAGAAAGATAAAAGAAGATGCTGTGTTGTTCTGTTGTCCAGTTGACAAGTTCACCCAGCTCCAGCACTTTATAGCATCTTCTCCTGCTTCCTTTCTCTCTGAGATTCTGGCTGCATTTGGATTGTTGATCATGGAACCAGGTCTACATCCAAGATGTACTGGAGGAAGGAACTGTGGAGGTGAGCCCTGTCACAGAAGTTCCTGGCCTCAGAAATGGGTGGGGTAAGTTTCCTCAATCCAGCCTGGAGTGGAGCGAAAGAGAAGGTAAAGGGCCATTGGGATATCTCAGAGCTGGAACTCAGAGCATGCATTAGAGGGCCAGAGTCCTCTGTAGCTGCTGGAGTACAAAGGCATCAAGAGATTGGTGGCACTTTCAGCATGAAAAGGATGCCAGGGCACAAAACTGGCAGGGGTTTGAGGGTAGATAGATCTATGGCCATAGAATTCAAAGAAAATTATTCTAACCTGCCTGGAAGTACCATAGGGCTTTCTAACTCTCTTGAGTAAACCTGGGCTTCCTAGATAACTTTCTCTCTCTATTCATTGTCCCTACCACAGGGTAGAAAGACACACAGGCCGATAGCAAGGAACACAGGGAAAAGGAGATGAAGTTTGATCTCAAAAGGCTCAAGTTCAAGTCCTGGTTCCACTTTTAAAAGTTAGGTATGCCAGGCAAATTGTTAACCTCCCCAGGCCTCATGTTTCTGATCTGTAAAATGGAAATTTAAGGGGATAGTATTAAAGAACTTAAAAACTGATACAGTAAAAAAAAAGTTGATAAAGTACAGGTACTTACATAGGTCAGTGGATACCAGATAGCCTTAGAGACAGAACATTGTCCTGGAAATCCACACTGTGCCAGGCTTAACTCTTTACTTCTTGTGTCATGAGAAATACTGGGATATGGAAACAGGCCTGGGAGAGCAACCATGGCAGTGGGGGGCTCAATAACTGTTTTGTTTTTCAGTAACGGGGATCAAACTCAGGACCTTGCACTTTCCAGGCAGGTACAGTGCCCATGAGCTACGTCTACGGTCCTCAATACCTGTTTAACAATTGATACCAACTGGTATCTGTTTAAAGAATTGACAGCCAATATAGCTATAGAATACTAGTTACAAGCCAGGTGTGTGGACAAATCCCCACCTCATTACCTATTGCACAGTTATTTATTTCAACAGAGTCTCCCAAACTTGAAGTCTCTGACTTTTGATTGCACTTAGTCAATGGAAGATCTGTCACTACATCTAACTATTCATTTCCTTCCTATCTGAGCAGGGCTCTGTCTCTGTGATAGCTTTCCCCGCAGTCCTCATTCTTCCCATCTCTTGCCTCCACCACTGCGCCTGTATGGAGAGGTGCCAGCACCACGGACAGCTCCAGCATTGCCACATTCCCTTCCTCCTTTTGTCTTGTATCCCTCTTCCCTCAGCCACTCCAGCCCAGAGACCTTGCAGTGTAAACTGAATAAGGGCAACCCTGGGAAGGCAGCACGGTGGAGAGGTTGGGAAGGAAGCCTGGAGCCGTCAAACTGTATTTGAGTTCCAACTCCATCTCCTGTCAGCTGTACGAACCTGCTCCTTCATTTCTGTAAGACCCAGGGAAAACTTTAACATCTCCCTCAGTAGTTGTGAGGTTTAAGTAGATTAAAACTTAAGGAACTTAGCCTAGTTCATTGTAGTTCTGAGTAAATGAAAACCACCATTATCCTGTGACTTTCCACCCTATTTCATTCCTCCAGCCCTTTTTCCAATCCATTTCTGACCAGGGTTTGAGTAAAGATGTCATAACATGACCATTGCTTGGACTCAGGTGTGGTAAGGAAGCCCATCTTTGGTCCATAAGATTCATGTCATCACTAGACTTTTTTTAATACTTAATTTTTTTGTACCAGGGATCAAACTCAGAACTTTGCACTTGCAAGGCAGGCATCAGCACCACTGAGCTAAATCTCCAGCCCATAACACTTAAAAGTTTTTGAGAACCAGGCACGGTGACACATACCTAAAATGCCCAGCACTTAGGACACTGAAGTATGAGGGTTGCCACAAGTTCCAGGCCAGCATGGATGACAAAGTGAGTTCAAGGCCAGTCTCAACTGCCCATTAAGACCCTATCTCAAAAAAATTTTGTTTTGTAGTTAATTTTAGATGTACAAAAGAGTCACAAAAACAGAGTTCTCATAAACACTTCTCCAAGTTTCCTCTTGGATTAATGTCTTACAATGACCATATAATGTTTACCAAAACTAAGAAGTTAACCCTAGTGCTCTAAACACTACTAACAGAAGTACAGAATTTAAGATTTTACAAGTTCGTCTGTGTATCTCTTTTCTTCCCAGTGTCTAAGCCAGGATCTCACCAGGCACTTACTTGTTGTGCCTCCTTGGTATCCTCCACTCTGGGGCATTTCTTGAGTCTTTCTTTGCTTTTCATGATCTTGATGATCTTGAAGAATACTGTCAGTTATTTTGCAGAACATTTTCTTTACCTGCATTTACCTCCTAGCTTCTTGTTGTTAGAGTAAGGTTTTCAACCCAGAGGTGATATGGCCTTTTCAGAATATCACATCAGAGGGCACACGGTGTTAGCATGCATTGTTGTAATCTTGAACAATTAGCTGAAACAGGATTCTCCACTCTAAAGTTGCTGTTTCTCCTATTTATTAGATTTTGATCTTGCCCATTTTTGCTTCTTTAGGATTAAGACATGGAGACCAAGAATCCTGTCCTGGAAACTTCCCCCTCCCTGTACTCCCAACAGCACCACTAAGCCACAGTTACTGCTCTGAGATTTCCCAAATCTAGCATTCAGAAGTTTGTGGAGAAGCCAGATGCTGGAACATCTGGATTTATTCAGGCAAAAAGTGCTTTCTGGTTCATCTCCATAGACTTCTTGCCAAGACCCTGCATTTTCTTCCTGCAGCACCACTGTGGGCAAATGTGGCCAGCAACTGCTCTGAGGAATTGTCAACTTCTTTCCCAGGTCTGGCCCAACCTTTAAGCACTTTCTTCAACACTGAACATGTGAGTTTCTAAAATCTCTCATAACATTTATTCCCACTTTCTAACTCCTTCCAACCAACTTCCACAAGCTTCCTTCCTTCCAGAACCACCGCAAGGCTCTTCACTCCTGCTCAAGAGTTTGCCATCCCCAGACATCCTGCCAGAAGACCAAGCGCATTTTCCCATGCACTGAGTGTGGAGAGATGTGTTCCCGCCTCCTTCCCTTGGCCTCCACTCCATCTCCATCTCGCCAATGTACTGTATTTCACTTCAGTGTCTTCTCACACTGCCTTCAGATGATTAGAGCACATCACATCTCCTTCAGCTTCACTGCTCCTCTGTTTATCAAAAACCTTTGTACAAAATTCTGTTAAAGGCCTTCAGGAAGCCTCAGGAGATGTCTTTGCCTATTTGCCCTTTGTCTGGTAACCTGTGCTGTATGAGAAATTACTCCAAACAACCTTTTCATTTTCTTAGGGTTTTGTGGGTGAGGAGGTCAGGCCTTGGCCAGGCAGGTCTAGCTGCGGGGTCCCTAATGCAGTTGCAGTCAGATGCTGGGTGTCCCGATGGTGCAGTTCTGTGGCTGACAGTCGGCTAGGCCGTGGACTGTGACACCTGTGTGTAGGACACAGGCACAGACTCAAGGCAGAGCTACACAAAAGCTGTAAGGCCATTTACCACTCAAACTCAGACCAGATTCAAGGCCGACACCGCCGAAGAGTCTGCTGACATTTTTTAACCACCATACACTCTGTCCTGAGTCCCTTCAAAGAGCCTAGGGGGTTATTCCTCTGGGACCACCTTCTCTAACAGGGTTTGGCCATTCCCAGCCTTTAGACCGAACGTGGGAGTGCCTTCCTCTACTTCCCCTTGGATGAGAACTCATCAGTTCTTGCCTTTCTGGTTTGCTGCTGCAGGGAACCTGGGCTCTCATCTGGATTTTACCAATGTAAGATTTTGGGGAAATGACTTCATGTTTCTGGACCTCAATCTCTTCATGTGCAAAGTAAGAATTAGTACTAACCTGACCTCCCTGACTTTTAGGACTAACAAAGATGATGTAGATAGCACACATCTAGCGCACTTAGCCCATGATGGATGTTCCAGAAGATGGAAAAGTGAGCATAGGTAAGTTGCTTCCCTCTGGATTTATTCATCACTGAGACAGGGATAATGATTCTTCCATCCTGCTTCCCAGAGGGATGAGAGAGGTCATAAGTGAGACACAGAGGAGATCAGACCCTGTCCCCACCCGCTCAAGAAGTGCCCCTGGCCTGTGCCTAGCTGGGACGATGCGTGCGTGCCAGGCTGGCGGGAGCGGCTGAGGGCGGGGCTGCTATCTACTGCACTTGGCCTTATCAGATCCCGGCTGGCTAAACTCCACCTGGGGAACAAAGAGGCTTTTAAAACCGAGCTTGGGTGTGGGACTTGGGGCCCAGCCCCAGGAGGTGCAGCCACCTCTGTATCAGAGGGCACCTTGTGAGGGAGTTGTGGCAACTAGGGAAGTCTGCCTGCCAGGGGCACCCTCCCAAGGTGGGAAGCCGGGCCTGTGCTCTCCCTCCAAGGGCCTGCCAGGACCCCCCCCAGCCCCTGCCTCAGGGCACAGCGTCCCTCCTCCCCACCCTACCCCAGGGTATCTTCATTTCCTTTCTGGCAGGTCTAGCTCATTGAAACTGTTTGTCAAACGTGCCTGGAACATTGCCCTCCTCGCATGTGCTCCTAAGGATCCACTCACCTGAGGCTTTCCAAAGGCCTTTAACAGAATTTGCTACAGAATTTGCTCTGTTTAGAAACAGAGGAGTAGCAAAGCTGAAGGAGATGTGAAGCAAGTGAAATACAATACAATGGGGAGATGGAGATGGAGGTGGAGGCCAAGGGAAGGAGGCGGGAACACATCTCTCCACACTCAGTGCATGGGAAAATGTGCTTGCTCTTCTGGCAGGATGTCTGGGGATGGCAAACTCTTGAGCTGGAGTGAAGAGCCTTGAGGTGATTCTGGAAGGAAGGAAGGAAGCTTGTGGATGTTGATAGGAAAGAGTTACACCCCTGAAGGCCCAGCCCACAGCTTTCAGTTGAGGGCACCTATTTCTGGTTTCCTCACATGGGTCCCAGGTGCTAGCAACAGGCTTGCTGCCTAAAAGACCATTGCTTTGGGTTCAGCTTAACACCAAGTCACTCCCTGTCAGTATATGTGCTGCCAAAGCGAGCAGTAGCCACTCCCTGTCAGAAACCTTCCTGCAGGTATCATTCTGAGGCATGTGGGTATGAGGTGCAATGATTGAAGTTTTCCAAGCAAGAGAGAGGAGACTACCAGGACAGCTTGGGGTGGCACAGTCTGTAGGGTCACCTGAGTGCCCTAGGTCCCTCTAACGAGTGCAGTTGGCCCACGCAGCTGTAGAGCTCCCAGCTGGGAAGTCCCCCCGCACTTTGTCTCCTGCATAACAAACAGCTCTCCAGGTCTCCTCCAGGACTTCAGCCCAGGTCTTCCCTTTACTAGACTGGGCTATCAAGGGGCTCCACTTATTCCTTCCCCATGTACTTCCAAAGTGTTGGGAAGGTGCTATGGTTTGAATATGTCCCCCAAAGTTACAAGCTGGAAACTTACTCTCGAGTACAACAGTGTTGAGGGGTGGGTCTTTAACAGGCCATCGGGTCATGGGGCTCTGCCCTTGGGAATGGATTCATGCCAATATGGTGGGAGTGGGTTGGTTATCACAGGAATGGGCTCCTGATGAAAGGATGAGTTTCCTCCTTCCTTTTGCTTGCTCAAACTCTTGCTGTTCTCCCTCCACAGGATGATGCAGCACAAAGTCCTTCTCTAGATGCCAGTACCTTGATATTGGACACCTCAGTCTCCAGCATTCTGTTTTAGAGGTGCTAAATGGACAAAGAAGGGGTTGGAGCAAGGCAGGCAGAGTGAGCTGGAGCCTAGCCGGTCCTTGAACCCAGGCAAACCAGACTTTGGCAACAGGACATCTATATGGGAAAGCTCCGGAGAGCACTCTTGCAGGTGCAGCTACTAAGGCTGAAGAAGAGCAAAGGTCAAGACTGCTAGGGGTGAGAGATCTGGGTTTCTTTGTTTAGAAATCTCAAAGCTGACTTGAGCCTTTTCCTACGCTCACACCTTCAATCCTTCTGTTGCCTAAATAATTGTCTTATCATCTGCCACATTGTTTCTGTCCCCATGGCCACCTCCTCAGTCTAGACTCTCCCATTAGTGGGCTCCTACTTCCATATTGCCCCCTCTACTCTGGCTCCATACTGTAGCCAGGGAAGCTTGCAGAAACTATCTGGCCATGAGCCTCCCGCTCTTCAGACCCTCCAGGTGCTTCCAGGCCACTGGTGGCAAAACCATGGCACACGTGGGAACCAGCCACCCCAGCCACTGAGCATCAGATAACAGTTGCTTTGTTTTGTTTTGTTTTTTTCTAAACTAAAACCTCAGTACTCAGGTTTAATTGCAGTATGGCACTTTATCATAAATAAATGGGTTTTGGGTTGCACTCAGTCTCTAAGGGGTTCACCATCACTGACCCAGGCACTCAGCACTGAGGCCACATTTTCTGAACCCAGGCTCTGTGTCATCCTAGTCCTGCTACCTTTCCATCACAGTTTTCGCCAAGCCACATTCATGCTTACGGTTTTGCATTGCTGGTGCACTCAGGCCTCTAAACCTTAGACTATGCCCATTTATTTATTTAGTTAGTTATTTAGTGAGTTACAGTACTGAATTGAATGTAGGACCTCACATATGCTAACCAAGCACTTTCACTGAGCCATCTCCAAAGCCTCCTCCCCTCCTTTTGGTGGACTGAACCCAGAACCTTCCCACTGAACTATATCCCCAACGGCCAGCCCCTTCTTTTAAAAATCTTTTATTATGAGACAGGCTCTCCCTGAGCTGCTAACTTTCCCAGGCTGGGCTCGAACTTGCAGTCTTCTTGCCTGATGCTCCTAGGGTTCTGGGATTGCAAGTGTACACCACTGTGACTCCATCCTTCTTCCTTCCTGTTAGACAAACTCCTTTTGCCCCAGCTATGGCATCCTCACCATCCAAAAGCCACTTCCTGGTCCACCTCAACTCCCAAACCCAACCCCATAAGGTTTCACTCGCAGCATATAGTACAAGATATGGATGTCTGTCTCCAACCCTTCCCCTTCCCTACTTGCTTTCATGGAGAGCAGCCAGGCCTCTTCCTCCACTCAGACACAGGCCCAACAGAGGAGTGTCCCATCAACAGTGGTGGCTGAGCTGAGCTCCGTCAGCAGCTACCTGCACCCGGTGCGGGTGAAACCACCTCTGGGCCTCACATCATTGAGGCTGGTCATTGCACTGTGGCTGTGAAGGATGGCTTTCTGGCCTCGCTCCTCATATCCCTGTCCCTCCACCTCCTCAGATGGGGGAGGACAGGATCCCTGGAAAAGCTATAGGGCTCACTCCACCACCTTCTGTTTCTTTTTCTTTCTGTTTGCTCCCACTTCAGTGCTGAGAATCAAACCTAGAGCTTTGTACATGCTAAAAAGATGCTCTACCATTGAGCCCCAGCTCCACTTTATTTTTTCTAAAATTGCTCTTTTGAGGGCCTGAATTCAGTTTTTTAAAAAACGTTTTCTGTTGTTTTCTCTTCTTTTTTTTTTGCCAAATCTTTGAAGCTTTCTTGGTCTGAATGGGTTCCCTGAGGAGGTGAAAGATCTGGGGACACCAAATGGCCTTGCGTCTTCTGCACTCCATAGGAAAGTCAGTTTCAGATACCACTCCCCCTCTTTCCCTCTCTCTCCTTCCCCCATGACCTGGAGAATCATCTCCACGACATGGAGAATCCATTTTTACTACTGTCGATGACAATCTGATCTCTTAAGTAGACTGTCTACAGGAAGAAAATGTACAAATGGATAGACAAAAGCATCTTGACCTTCACCTTATGTTTCTCCCAATGAATGAGTTCATGGACATTTTGGTCAGTGAGAATCTACTATACAGAGATGGGTCCTCTCTGACAAAGCAGATTTCCAGACCTGAAATGCTGAGTGTGACCTTCCAGAAAGGACCCAACCTCACTGAGGAACAACTTTGTGGTAAACTACAGACGCAAGAGCCTAACTGGAAGGTTTCCAGTCCTCCCTCTGCCACTTGCTGCATAATCTTGGGTATGCTCCTATGTGGAAAATGTTACTATTTAAGTGTATGCCACAGGAGATCTAGAATAATGCCTAGCAATGACTAGTCTTCATTAAGTGGTAGCAGTTAGTATTATAGCTGGTGGGGATCTATTTTCCCAGATGGCACAAACTCCAGGTAATGCTGTTTTCTCTGGAACTTTCCTCTATGGAGCAGATTTCCTCTATGGAGGTGGAGGGCAAAAATTCTGCAGATTTATCTGCCATCACTTCCACCACAATGCTCTCTGTGAAAGGGTAGAGTCTGAACAACAGCATGCTTTAACAGCTGTCTTCCTGTGGCAGGTCGGCAATGCCAACTTCCACAGTATTCCATGGTCTCCCTGACCTAGTTCAACTTGGCTTGACCTAGGATCTTAGATAATCTGTAGTAGTACCAGAAAATTTGCTTTGTGATTGAGGGACTGAGAGAAAGTGAGAGGGACTGGTGTTATCCTGTGTTGGCAATAAACTGGGTCTTCTCTAGACTAAGCAATGTTTCTCAAAGTGTAGTTCACACACCGCCTGGGGTGTTGCAAAGTAAGTTTTGGGGTCTCACACGGGATCTATTAAAGCAGTATCCTAGAAATGAGGTCAAGAAACAAGCTGCCCAGGTAATTCTGAGGTTTGCTAACTCCTTACCCCTTTAGGGGTTTCCAACTTATTCAAGAAGTCAGAATGTGACACAAGATAAATGTGAATTCTCCAGTATTTTCACACCACATTACATTACCAACAAGGAACAGTTAGAAAGGCAGGCCCCAAGAACTGGAGTAAGCAGGAAAACCACCTTGAGTAGGGCACACTGACAGTGTTTGGTATGTGAAGGGACCATGGATTAGCTACCTCAGTTCTCTCTCCAGTCCACCCATGTTTAGGACAGACTTTGGGGTCTGTGTACAAAGCCCTCCCAATTCCCCAATTCAGAGCACAGCTTTCTGCTGGAACTTTGCAGAGCTACTGGATGAGAGGGGGCTTGCAGACAGGGTGGGAACGCTGGAAGTTTGTCCTTGGAGGAAGGCACTGAAGAGGACAGCAAACTCCTCAGTGCTAAGGAGAAAAGCAAGCCTTTTGCCTTCCTCAAAACTGTGTCAGCCCATTTAGTATCCTGGACTCAGTGGCTCTAACAACTTAAATAATTTTTATTACAAAAGGAAAGAAAAACCAAAACATCCCCAAAATGCTCCCGTGGGCTTCCCCCTCTGTGACAATAAATAAGGTGGGGGAGACTGACTAGAGGAGAGGGTGGAGGTCATGGTTCAGCAGAAAATGGAGCTTATCCTAGGCAGGAGTGGCAAGGACATCCAGCCTCCCTTCCCCTGGCCCAGGTACTATGGTCACATTGGCCAGAACATACAGCTCTACCCACTGACAGTGACAGTCCTGGGATGTATCTGAGGAGTGTGGCCAGAGGGAAGAACACGTCTCTGGATGGCCAGGCTGGCTGTGCCAACCTTGTGGCCTTCTCAGTTCCTGGCAGTAATGAGTCCAGTCAGCTCCCTCCTGGCTCCCAGGGAATCTAGCAGCATCAACTGAGGTGCAAGCCCACCTATGGGCAGAATCTTTTGCTACTGTGGTCTGTTACCAACAGTGAAGTCAGAAACCCAGGCCCCAAGAAAGACTGGAGTAAGTGGTCCAAAGACAGATGATATGGACCCTCCTCATGGTGGGAGGCAGGGTGTGAAAATTGTAGTGATGGTTGGGTCTCAAGATCTCTAAGATAGAAGGATACCCTACCCCCTGCCAGCTCACTATACCAAGATGGGAACGGGGATGGTGGCTTTGTCCACTTGAGTCTCAATGGTGTATCACCACTGTGAGGGACATGGTGGGGCCCAGTGCTCCCAGCTCAAGTCTCTTCTAGAGCCACAGCTCTTCTGGTGGGGAGGCCTTTGGATCCAGCATGGCAGTTTCAGGAGGGCTGTGATGGGGTCCTCTCAGCTCCCTGCCCCAGACATGCCCAGTGGGTGGAAGCTGCTTTCTTCCAGTAAGAGATACCCCAGTCGGTACAGCAGCTGAGGGTACCAGTGCACACCCTCTCCAAGAGTCCAGCTGCCCCACACCAAGCTGGGGAAGAGTCGCAGGGGCCAGAAGGCCATCTGAGCCAGGTGGTGGTCAGCCACGGCTGCAAAGCAAGAAGCCACCACATCCTCAACCACCAGGGTCCCATGCCTTGTGAGTGGAGCATAGGCCCCAAGGGCCACATGTGTGGAGACAGCTGCCACTCGGGCAGGCTGCAGGCCTGGCATCCCTGCCACCAGCACATACTGGCCAGGTTGCACATAGCTGGCAAAGGTGGCCCGGAAGTGGGCTGGTGGTTCTGTGTGATTGTCAGCAGTGAAGAGCAGGTGGGCAGGGGTGAGTGCCAGGCGGCGTGGAGGGTCCCGCGTCTCGATGACCTGGAAAACCCTCTGCCTGTCTGGCTCACGGTCCAGGAAAATGAGCACGTCACTGAAGATGGGGTTCCCATCCTCCCCCATAGCCAGCACTCGATCTCCTGGCCTCACAGCTGATAGGGCCACGCGGGCCCCGCTCTCTAGGCGCACTTGGGCTCCAGCAGGGAAGCAGCCACCCGTCTTGGCTGCTGCAGAGTGCTCTGTGGGAAGAAGGGACAGGAAGGGGTTACTACTGGAGAGTTGGGATTCCCAGGCACAGCACCCCTCCCCTAGCCACCCTAGCCCAGCCAGAACTTCTCTCACTCCCTAAGAGCCCCCATCACCATATCCCAACCCCCTGCTCTCCATTTGCCCCCCATGCAACCCAACAATTTGTACAATGGGGCTCCAGGACCCAGTGGGTGAGAGGGACAGGGCCTCCTGTAGGTGATGTCCCCACCTGTTCACATCAGAGCAGTTCCATGAAGCTGCCAGAGGCCAGTGGCCAGCTGAGCCAGGCATTGGTCAGCTGTAGCTAGACCCTAGGAAAGCCACATCCCATGCAGAGGGAAGTCACTTAGTTCCTCTGGGGTCTGTCATTATTGTTCACCCCTTGCTCACACGTTTTTTCCAAAAAAAGTATCACCACCCCTGGACTGATACAGCAAGCTCTGCGACAGAGCTGACTCTTAGAGTCTATGGAAGGGAGAGGAAGGCCAGCTCAAAGGGCAAATACAGACTCCTGTGCAGCCTCAGAGTTAATGGTCAGGGATAGGTCAAGGGCAAGGAAAAAGTCATCGTCTTCAGTTCATGTTCTTGGTTCCAGTGCCAGAACAGAACACAGTGGCAGCAGCAGGTAGGAGAGAACAGTATTTGGGTCAGGAGTAATGAATGAAAGAGGCCACTTGGGGAGCTGGCCCTGGGCAATGTTTACAGGTGAAAGGGAGTTGTGACTCCAGGTAGCACTGTTGGTGGAGGAGGTGTGGAGCAGGAGGTTCAGGCTGTGGCTGGGGGTCAGTGCGGGACAACCACAGTGAGTCCAGGGAAGGTCAGGATCACCAAAAGGCAGGCCTGGTCTCATGTGCTGCATCTGTGAGTGCAATTTCTACAGGGGTGTGGGGTGGAGGGCTAAGTCCGTGGTCAGGGAGGGCTGGAGGGGATCCACATAGGAACCAGGTGAAACATCTGTGACTGGGTTGAGTGTGGGCGACAAGGATCTGAGAGACTTTAGGAAAGCGGGTGAGGCTCCCATGCTTGTCAATTCTAATCAACAAGGCAGCCAATCTGGGAAAATCCACTTTATTGAGTCCACTTTTATTTTGACTCTCTTGGCTAGCTCTGCCCCCAAATGTCCAGCTTCAGGGATCTGGGGAAGAGGTCGGGGACGCCTGCGCCCCCTGGGAGGCCTGACCTGCAGCTGGGCGATGGTTGTGAACCTCTGGCTCCTGGTCAGGCATACCGGTGTCTGAGCACACTCAGGCCCTGGCCCCACCGGTGCCCTGTTGTGCATAAGCTGTGTGGGGAGGTGGTGCCTGCCAGCCTGGCTTCCTCCATCTGTCCAGCTTGGTCTGTCTTGCACATCTTGTGGCAGGCTCTGGACTGTGGACCCCCAGGTCAACACGAAGAGGCACTGGGACAGACCCTGTCTTCCCAGGCTCAAATCATATCATGACACTAACAGGTGTGGGAGGCACAGGAGGTTGTGAGCAGCTGCAGGGAGCGCCGCGGACGTCTTCCTCTTCCCCAGGATCCCCGCCTCCATCCCCTAGCGGACATCTTCGCAGTCTTGGCCCTGGCAGTCACTGTACTGACTGCCCACTCCCTGCGGCCCCGGCCCCGGGCCCAGACCCCCGGCAGCGGCTCACCGGACTTGACGGAGCAATGCACATGAGCCTTGGACTCATAATACACCCAGTCGAAGCCGGCCTCCACTGCCAAGCGCGCCAGCAGTCCGTACTTATTGCGGTCGCGGTCTGAGGTGGTGATGTCCACGGCACGGCCCTCGTAGTGCAAGGACTCCTCTGAGTGGTGGCCGTCCTCATCCCAGCCTTCGGTCACCCGCAGCTTCACGCCGGGCCACTGATTCATGACAGAGATGGCCAGCGAGTTCAGGCGGTCCTTGCAGCGCTGAGGGAGGAACGCGCGAGGCGGAGTTAGCGGAAGGAGCCCGATCCAGCGCCGATAGGCCGCAGACTCTCCCACCGCACCCACTCCAGTCGGAAAACCAGGGAGCGTCTCTGTCCTTCTCCCTTAGGAACACAGAGCCCTAAAGTGTCCCCTCCCATTCTAGCATCAGACGCCCCGGGCACCAAGAATCTGGAGGATGCCCGGAGGCACACACCCTCTGGTAGGCGGAGCTCCCTTCCCTCCTGTGTTCTATCACCCCTTCTCGGGGTTGGTCCCTCCGCAGATGGGACTAAACTTTTCCAGTTTAGGGTGCCTCTGACTCGCCAAGACCCAAGGGCGGGTTGCGACGGAGATGGAGGAGCCAGCCGACTGCCTGAGGCTGGCCTGATAGGCATGCAAGGCCCTAGGTCCCCAGTAGGTGTCACTGCAACCTCAGGGCTGAGGCCCGGGGCGACCGGCCCTGGAGGCGCGGCAGGTGCCGAGTGCCGAGGGCGGGCGGAGAATGTGTTATTGGAGGGGAATCCCAGCCCCGCCGGGAACACTTCGAGGGCCACAGAGCGTTCCTGCTGCGACTCTCAGGACCCCAAGCTCTCCGGCACTGGGGACGGCAGATACTCGAACAGAAAACCAGAAGCTGGTGGGCTAGGTCCTCCAGCCTAGGGGACAGCGACGCGTAGCGTCTTCTTTTGGAGGGGCGTGCACGATTCAGGATCTCAAAGCCCTCAGAATCTCCGCGTGAGCTGCCCCCGTTTGTAAAGAGACCAGAGAAACCGAGCCTTTGATCTCAGGGAGCTGGCTGCACAGCCTCACGATCCTTCTTTCAGGGGATGAGAGTAGAGCTGCGTGCTAGGGAACAGACCGGACAGAAGTCCGTAGTTGTTGCCTCCCCACGTGGAGGGGGCCCCAGAGCCCGAAGGACTATGCAGCTGAGGGATGTGGGCGCAGGAGCGTGGTCTCTTCCCAGCAGGGGGCCTTACAGCAGTCCTTGTGTCCCAGGTATGAGGCCTGTGCAAGGGCGGACAGCCCATGTCTCAACTCCCCCTACCCCACGGAGTCTGGGCCCCACAGACCCTTGGACTGCACCTCCCAGGCGCTGAGAACCAAAGGCCAGGCTGGTCCTCCCGGTGCACAGCCGGGCTTGAGGGCGCTCCCTGCCCAGAGAGGGAGCTCTGTGTGCTCCTTCCAGGATCTTGATGCCCGGCTTCTGTCCCCCAACTGGTGTCTGCTGGAGATTCCAGCTCCCGCCCCTCCGTCTCCACTACCCCCTCCCTCGGGTGCAGAGCCTGGGAGCTCGCTGTCAATGATTGCCCAGCCTGTGGTCCCCTCCGTCTCCACTACCCCCTCCCTCGGGTGCAGAGCCTGGGAGCTCGCTGTCAATGATTGCCCAGCCTGTGGCCCGGATCCTTATCTGCATTCCTCGGCGCCCGGCCCGGCCCGGCCACCAGCCAACCTTCGCCCCGACAGCGGCCGGCCGGCCCCGGCGCCAGGGCGCATGCTGAAGGCCGTGGTTTAGCTGCTCTTCCTAAAGCTAGCTGCCTGCTAGCGGGCAAAGAGCCTGGAGACCCTAGAGGAAGGGAGCGTAGGTCTCTCTCTGCACACGCGGCATCAGGGAAGGACATTTGTGCCACAGCGCTCCACACGCGCAGAGATCATGGTTCTGCTGCCAGCCACCTATGGTTCTGCTGCTGCCCCTCTCTTCCAATTCTTCCTGTCCCCTCCACCAAGCCTAAGGACACCCTCCCCTCAAGTTCGGTCACAGAGCCCAAATGCCCAGCACTCCGCCCTTTACCCGCAGCAGACCACTTAGCTTAGCTCTGGGGACAGACACGTGGGCTTGCCCGGCAGTTCCCTTTCCCACCTCCACCTGGCTGCTCAACTCTTCCCTGCTGTTCTTTAACCTCAGCCGGGACCCTGCTCCTGGAGGAGCTGCGCAGCGAACCTAGATCGCCTGGAGCTTCTTTGCCTCGAGGGTGCCAAGTGGCTTTGAAATGAAAAGGGCGCCACCGAGAGGAAGAGTAGGCCGGGAGAGACTGAGTGGGCCCCAGAGGCGCAGGCGGCAGTAGGGTTGAGGTACCTTCGGGTACCGCGGCTGGCGTGAGCTGCCAGCACTCCGGACAGAGAGGGCGCCGCCGCCCTGCCGAGCTGTGGGGCTTGGCAGTGGGAAGGTTCTCACAGTCTCACAGACTCCAGCCAGGCTCAGGGATGCCGACTTGCGGCCCGGACCCCTGATCGGCCTGTGTTGGGCAGAAGGCAGCTGGGCTTGGTGAGAGGGGCAGGTGCCAGGGGGCGTGCCAGGCAGTTGAGAAAAGGTGCCAGGGGGGCAGGTGGCCTTGCTGCGGCGGCGCGCTGGGAGGGCGGATCGCGCTCACCTGGGTCATGAGGCGGTCGGCACCCGTGTTCTCCTCGTCCTTGAAGATGATGTCGGGGTTGTAGTTGGGGGTGAGCTCCTTGAAGCGCTCGGAGCTGCGTGCGATCTTGCCTTCATAGCGCCCGCTGGCGCCGAGGGTCTTCTCGGGCACGTTGGGGCTGAACTGCTTGTAGGCGAGTGGCACGAGTTTACGCG
>NW_022900928.1:118911509-118997532 GCF_012274545.1 Fukomys damarensis
GGTGCCCCGCCAGGTGTAAACCTCCAGGACAGGAGCTGCCACCCCCACGGAGACCGCAACCCACGGCGCGGCCGGAGGCAAGGGGCGGGGGTCAGTGGCCGGACCGCACAGCCGCCTACGCTGTCCCCTGCGGGGAAGCAAACCCAAAAGGCAGGAGGCCGCTCCTAACCTGGTGCTCCACCCTGGAGCTGGGCTCTATATCAACCCGGTGCACAGTAAACCTCCAGGACAGGAGCTGCCACCCCCACGGAGACCGCAACCCACGGCGCGGCCGGAGGCAAGGGGCGGGGGTCAGTGGCCGGACCGCACAGCCGCCTACGCTGTCCCCTGCGGGGAAGCAAACCCAAAAGGCAGGAGGCCGCTCCTAACCTGGTGCTCCACCCTGGAGCTGGGCTCTATATCAACCCGGTGCACATCCCACGGTCTGCGGGGGTATGAAACAAGGTGGGCAGTTCAGCCTTTTGAAGAGCTGAGTGGGTTTCTGAATTGGAAACCTTTGAAACAAGCAAGACAGAGTTGCAAAGAGAGAGGCCAAGAGAAGAAAAGCTAAAGCAGAATAGCCAGGAACCAGGACCATGGATCACACTGCTCCTGTTCAAGAGGAGCAGCCGAAATCTCAGGAACACCAGCTCGCTAAGAACCGAAAGGATCCAAAGCCACCACCTACGGGCTCGGAGAAACTCTCTCAGCTTCACTTTACAAATAAAAAAGGACGGAAGAAATGGAGGTAGCAGTGAAGTGGGTTGTGTATTTTAGTAGGACATTCAGGAAAGCTGAATGAATTAGGATCCATTCTGCCAAAACAAGAAAAGGCAAGTGTTAAAAAAAAAAAAAAGCAAAACCCACCATCACCACAATACCAAACTGTATGATTTGGTTGCAATATAGTCTACACATTCAATAAAGATAGAAGTAAAGGGACAAGAAATAAAAAAGTTTAAAATTCTTATTATACCTACATTAATGTATTTTGTTGGTTCTTATGAGCCTAGGACATGGGAGCTATTAGATATTATTATACTGTGCTCTGCTTGTGTTACCTAACTTAAGCTCACAACAGCCAAATAAACTATTATCCCTGTTTTAGAAAGGGTATTGAAATTCTGGGGAATGGGACTTCCTGGAACCAAGGCAGAGACACTGACTCTCTGCTCCATGCAGGTCTCATCCCTCCAGCACCCCTGAGGTTGTGGGCTAAGATAGCTTTTCATAGATTTGCTCACATTCTCTGGAACTGTTTTGTGGAGGCCAATTCAGGATTGGAAGGGATGCAAAATCCAAGCCCTTGATATTGTAGAAAAAGGAACCGAGGGCCACAGATGGAGATGGCTCCACCAGGAGTGGAGTGGCAACTGTAACCTGGAAAGTGAGCAGATAGCCTCCTTGTCTCCCCTAAGCTACCTCCCACACCATGTCTTTTCTTACATCAGCATTCATATTCTGTGTTTCCTAGTCATCAATGAATGTTGCTTTCCCTTGACATTGTTCCCACTGCTTTAACTTGTAATTTCCAGGGTTGGAGGACCATCCTTGCATTATTCTCATCCCCTTTCTCCCTGTTCCCCTTTGATTTCTGAGGCCTGGTACTTGACAGATCCATACCTCCCAAACCAAACAGGGGCTCTCTGTTTTGATGAGGCTCCAAAAAGGAACCCCCATAGGCTTCTGAGGTCATCCATCTAAGTTTTAATAATAATTTTCCAGAGAAGTTTGGCCTTAAAGCCAATTGTTCTTCTTCCCTCCCTCTCTAATGCAAATGCTTTCCCTCTTTTTATGACATTAGAGATTAGGGCCATTGTCCTGCTTAGTATCCCTAAGCATGGTTTTGGAATTCACTTTCAGTCTTCTTTTCTCCAAGTGAAAAAACATTGCTTTAAGATTCTCACAGAGATTCTAATTTATAGTTCTGCTATTTGTCCTCTCGTTTCTACTCTCTTAAACTGTGGTTCTTATCCTTCTGAAACAAAGCTGCGAATATCTGATGTCAAATAAGAATTATATATACATTGTGTTAGCCACTTTCTTCACTGCTGAGACACAACACCTGACACCCACGACTTAGATGAGGAAAAGTTTCTTTTGGCTCACATTTTGTAGAAGTTTTGCTCCACTACCAGCTGGCTCCAAGGCAGGGCAGCATGGTAGTGGGCAAGGCAGAGGAGATGCAGCTCAAGGCATGGTGGTAGGAAAACAGAGAGTTAAGGGAAGAGCAGGTGAGGGAGAAAAGCTCCTCCAGGCCAAGACTCCAAGGACTCCCTTTTTGGGCCAAACTCAATCTTCCATCATCACATTTAGCTATAAGTCATCAGTGGATTAATCTACTGAAGAATATCATGGCCCCAGGATACAATCACCCCAACCCTCCCCCCAGGAGCACATGAAGCTTTGAGGGAACTTCTAGACATAAACCATACCATGCAGCATGTAGTACGGTGAGCCGGGCATCAGATGTGCTACTGCAGAGTGCCACCTCAATGGCTGAGACTGGGCTTCACTTAGATTCTCTTTGCCAGGATGACCTCTTTAGACCAATGTTTGAGGTGTGCACTGAAAGAAACACATGAGAGTTTAGAAGTTACCAAATCTTGTGCCAGGTACAAGTACCCTAGTACATCTCCATGATCATCCTCTGTGTGAACTTTTGTGTGCATGCATGTGTGTGTGTGTGTGTGTGTGTGTGTGTGTGTGTGTGTGTGTGAGTGATGGGGACTGAGCCCAGGGCCTCAAACATGCTAAGCTCTACCACCAAACTACATCTCCAGCCCCTGGCCTGGCAGTTAGGATTCTCCTTTTACAAATCTATACTTCCAAGCTCTAGAAGAAAAGTTACTTTGCCTGTGGTCCAACACCTAAAACTCCAGGCTAATCGTGTCCTAATTCCATAGTCTCCTAGATCAAATCCATCTTATCTACTTATCTACTCTTCTGTACTTGTTTATGAGTGGTGTTTGTGGGCTTGTAATTGCCTTTTGTTTTAATGGCTCATCTGAAGGTCAAACAATAAATTCCTTGAGGACAATAACTGCATGTTCCACTTTGCTTTTTATACTCCAAAGCAATCCTCTTTTTCTTAAAACACAGTGGTTCTGCATCTCAAATGTAGATCGGCATCAGTTCACTCTTCTCGTCAGTAGATACAGCACTAGACCTTCTCCAGTGGGAGAAGGGAGAAGGGAAGGTGAGATGGGAAGCATTATCCCTTCTACAGCAGTGACCACCAGCACTTGATCTAAGTCAGGTCCTAAAGAGCTTTGGCTGCCTAGCCTCTTGGTAGGAGCAGGGTGGCTTTTGAACGGGGCCAGTGCCTTAGACTTAGCAAAGCCTGACTCCTCTGATCACTGCCAGCAGTAAAACTGGAACTGAACTGAGCCACTCAAGAGGCACCAATAGTGCAGGACAACTCCTGACCCTGTCATCAGGAGCCTGTGACAGTGACAGAGCTCATCAAGGCATCTCATAGCTGAGTCCAGAGCCTGTTGGTGAAACCACTTTCTTCTCTTGCCTTTAGATCCTGTCCATGACCTCTATTTATAAAAGAACAAAGAAAAGCTACTTCCTTCAGAGTATAATTCATTTCTTGCTACAAAAGTGAAAGTTGGAAAAATAGGTTGTGAAAGGAGAAAAATACACAATAGGACCTAACAATTTCAATATGCTTAGTAGACTAACTACCATATTAGTATTTTTAGTCACTCTGAATTTAACACTATAGTACAAATGGAGCATACTTATAGTGTATAACTGAGGTAGTAAAAGCAAAAAGAGATAACTGATATATTAATGTATGAGTACACACATATATATATTCACATACGCATATACACATATTGCATAGATCCATATTTCCTTGCCGGGAAGTCTTTTTTCTCCTTATCCTGTCACTTGACCAGATGGATCCATCTCTTAGCCCAAGAGTGCTTAGCCACAACCTGACAAGTTTCAGGAATGCAGTTGGTCAAACGCCCTCCAATGACTCAGTGTACAGCAGCCCTAAATCAGTAGAAACAGCCCCAGACCTGGAGGTGGCGGACCTGTACCCGGACACTATTTTTGCTACCTTCTACCTGTGGGGTTTTAGGCAATCACATGGACCTCTCTGAATTTCAGTTTTCTCATCTGTAAAATGAAAATAGTATCACCTACCTCATAGGGTCTTGGAGAGGGCCAAAAGTACAAATTACCAAGTACCAGTGTTATGGGTAAGTCACTTTTATCCTCTGCTGGGTTCACCAGGGTGGCAGCAGTCCTCTGATTTTTATTACCTGGCAAGGGGGTGCACATCTGGATGGTTGAGTGTGTGCACCCCCAACCAGCTGAGGTGACTAGGAGGCCCCTCATCTTTCTATTCAGGAGCACCTTCCTTGACAAGGTACTATAATAGCACACAGGGAAAGAGAATGCCATTAGCAAAGTAGAAGATGCAGTTATTGTCTTCAAGGAATTTACTATTTAACCTTCAGATGAATCATTAATAAAGAGAATGACAAGGCCACAAACACCAGTCATAAATGAGTACAGAAGAGTAGATAAATAGATAAGATGAATTTGATTAAGAAGAACAGGGAATTGAGAAACGATTAGCCTGGGGATAGACACCTCTGGGTGAAAACAGTTTTGAAAGAGGGAAAGGAATGACAGCAAAGAGTGGCAAAGAATGGCAAAAAATGATGAGGATCCTCAGGAAACATTGTGGGACAAGGCAGATGACAGCCTATGTAGGATGAGGAGCCCGGGGAGATGACATCATAAAGGGGAACGTGCCATTTCACAAACTTTCTCACAAGCCTTCCAAAGTTGACACCTTTCTCTTAATTTTACAAGTGAAGGAAGCATCTGGTGCGGAGCCCAGAACTAGCACGTGAGGGAGTAAGGAGTCGGAATTCAGAACTGTGAGGCCCTTCGATGACACGGTTTCTTGGAGAGTGACTCCTAGTGCAATGCCACCGGGTTGCTGACCTCGGTGCATGTCAATCATTTTCCCTTCGAAATCCAGGTGAATTGTTTTTCCCCTGCAAGAGTTGTTACATTTGGGGGCTTTTAAAAGCTCAGGCTCTGACCATTTCCCCACCTGGTTGGACCACTTTGACTTCTATTGTTTAATTTTTTTGAAAAGGTTAGCAACTCCGATAAATTTGGCCCATATGCAAGCATGCTTGTGTTTTAAGCCTCAGATCAGTCCAGAACATGGTTAGAGATCCAATTAAAGCCACTCAAAACTAACAATGGTTTGAAAGCTAGCTATTGATTAGAAATGGGAATGTCAAGTTACCTTTCCCAAACAATAAGCTCATTACAAGGCACTTCAGAGAGAGTCAGGCATTAAAGACCTTGCTTTGATGACTTTGAAAAGGTAGAGAAAGGCAACAGAATTAGCCATAGAGGGAGTGTTTGCCCAGGTTAGAAACTAAAGATGGTGGGAAACTCTTATCTTACAGACAGACATTCACAGAGAGAAAGATATGCATGTAAATGTATTTCTGTATACAAGTTATAACATGTTTATTAATGGGCTTTATTTCCACTCCAGTATCTCTATTGGGTAAGTAACTATTTGCTTAATAGAAAATCTTGGAAAATAGTTCAGTGAATGTTCAATAAAGGGGAGGGGGAGGTGGCTATGATTCTCTTAATACCCAAGTGAATCAACTGTTAGCTTTCTGAAACTGGATTTATATGAATTCACCCATGCTGTTATCCAGTCCCTCCTGGTAGAGATGGCACCCTATGTATGCTAGGGATCAAAAGCCAAAGAACCTAAAAAGTGTGCAGTCAATTGCTGTGTGCATGTGTGTGTGTGTGTGTGTGCATGTACATGTGTGTACACGTGTGTTACTTGTATATTACCAGGAATTGATCTTAGGGCACTTGCAGGAAGCTATATCCTTAATTTTTTTCTTTCTATTTTTTTAGTGTGACACAGGGTCTCTCTAATTTGCTAGGTTGCCCAGGATAGGAACTTGCAGTCTTCCTGACTCAGCTTCCCAGACTGCTAGGATTACAGATATGTGCCACCACACCTGGCTAATCACTTGCTTTTTAATAGCTTATATTCTTACAAAATAACAAGTTCATTCCATTATGGTGATAGGCAACAAAATAGTGTTAACCCTCATTCCCACCCTACAACGGATTGCCCAAAGCAAAACCAACCAAACAAAAAGATTATACTGTACTGGCTTATATCCACAGATCAGTCAGATTTATAACTAAATCTGCCTAAGATACTGCTGAGAGGAAAAGGGGTATGTGTGGGAGTATGTTAATATTTCTTTCTTTCCTTCTTTTTGTTGTTTTTTGTTTTTAAGACAAGGTCTCACTATATAATTCAGCCTGGCTTTGAACTTCTGGCAATCCTCCTGCCTCAGCATCCCAAGTGCTGGGATCACAGGCATGCACCACCATGCCTAGCTCTATTTCTTGTCTTTGTTTGTTTTGGGACCAAGGATCGAACTCGGGTCCTTGCGCTTGTGAGGCAGGTGGTGGCTCTATTTCTTGATTTATTCATTCAACAAAAAATTTATGAGTGCCTATGAAATGCAAGACTTTGTTCCAGGTGCTTGAGATACAAGAGGACAAAAGATAAAAAAGACAATTAAAAAAAGAAAAGAAAACCAAAAACCAAAATCCCTGCTTTATTCTAGAGGGGAGTCACTGGGAAGACAGACAATTAAGAACATAAAAATGGAAAAAAATTAAAATGAGTAAAATATGTATGTTAGAAGGGAATAAGGGAGGAGTATGAGCAAACACACAAAAGGGTGAAAGGCCTGAGGGCAGCTTGCGGGACAGGAAGGGTAGCAGGTAGCTTGCTCCTTTGTGTGTAGCAGTTCATGTAATCACTGAGAAGTGCAGTTTCAGCAAAGACGTGTCAGAGGTGGAGGGTTCACCCCAGGGGATGTGGAGGGGAAGAACACCTTGGCAGGCAGAACAGTGTAGGGCCCTGACATGCTTGGCGGGGTACAGATACAAAGTAAAGAAATGATTGTGACTGAAGTAGACAAAGTTAAGGGGAAAATGGGTGAGTGAACTTGACCTTCTATGCTCTGCTCACCAGGGTGTTTTCCATACTTTTTATCAACAGCTTGGGTTGAAGATAATTTACTCTTTAAAGAGATTTATGTATCTTTTAAAGAGACATACAAATATGAATGTGCACAACATAGTTCAATAAGTGCAGTTAACAAAATAGTGTTCATACGTAGGATTCTTTAAAATGAAACACACGCACGTGCACACACACACACACACACACACACACACAAAGACAAAGACAGAGACAGAGAGAAACAGAAAGAGGTGGCACATGCCTATAATCTCAGCACTGTGGAAGGCTGAGGCAGGAGGATCACAGGTTTGATCCCAGCCTGGGTAATTTAGTTAACTTAGTATGACATTGTCTCAAAGAAAAATAAAACATTTTTTAAAAAAGAAAAGAAAAAGGTTGAGCTCTGTTTGGGAAGACTGGGTTCATTTCCCAATACTGGCCCCCCAAATCTCATGTTCTATCATTCTCTCTCTGTCTCTCGCCCCAGCCCATACTGGCACTGGTGATTGAACCCAGGGTCTTCACCTTGAGCTACATCCCCAAGGTTTTATATTTTTATTTTGAAATAAGTTCTCAAGTTCTCACAGAGTTGCTAAAATTTGCTAAATTTCCCAGGCTGGGCTTAACTTTGTGATCCTTCTGCCTCATCCTCTCAGAGTGCTGGAATTACAGGTGTGTACTACCACCATGCTTAGCTATAACACTTATTTTCTGTTTCATACTCTTGAAAGAAATTTGGGAGGAAAAAAACTCATTAAATATCAACTTTGGATTGTAGACTTGTTGAAAACAGGAAGAATGTCTTTATGGCCATACAGCAAGCAACACAATGTCTTGGATGGTGAGGATGCCAGCAAATAAGCACTCCACATATAATTTGAGTTAACGCATGTTTAATTATTCCTGTTTAATTATTTCTTATTAAATATAAGTTTTTCTATCTATTACAAACACCTTGCCCATGCACAAACATATGCCATTCCTTTGAATTTCTTTGTAGTGACCTGGAATGTTTTCCAGTTGGATTTTCCAATTTGCGATTCAAATCTATGAACATAAGGCTTATAACCAATGTAGCTTCTCTCATCCCACTTCCTGGTCAGGAATACAACCCAGTTCTCTAGAGCATCCGTGGAGATCTTTCTTGTATCGAATTCTTCCCATTAGTTCTCCAAATTGTGTAAGTGCTTTCCATCATCTTAAGATCGTTTTGGCATCAGCTTCTCTACTGCTTCAGCTGATGACTGTCGTTATTTTAGGGATTCCCACCCAGAAGTATGCATGTGTCTCAGATCCTCACTCACAGGAACTCCTTCCCAGATGTCCTCTGGTGAGAAGCCCAGTTCTACCATACAGTCCTTGTTCACAGTGGCTTTGATGACTGGCCCCACAGGCACCATACCATCCTTGGATCATCACCCTCAGTGAGAAACAACCCTGAGGGTTCTCTGCTGTTGTTCCACCCCAACCCTATATGACTGGCTTGATACAGTTTCGCTTGGCACCAGTCTTTATTTTCATTCTTCAAATCCTAAAAATATACATGCACTTTGACCATTCAATAGTCCACAGGGCTGCACCCGGGCCTCACTGTACTTCACCTCATTGATGGTGACACCTCCGAAAGCAGCGTGGCTGCAACCTGTGGCTGGCGCCTCTGGGATGCATGCTAGCAAGATACAAACTCAGCGTTGCCCACTGAACCATCTGGGTGGCCCAGTGTGTACAAGAATCTTCCCTATCTCTTTGATGAACACATTACCACATTACGGGTCCCTTTAACACAATCCAGACACTGCAACTTTTGTTTGTTGATTCAAAATTGTACAGTGTATTCTTCTTAAATTAGCTACTCCTTTTGTCCTGCTATTATAATTATTCAAAATATCTACATTAAATTGTACATATTAAAGAGACTTAACACAGTAAGCAGCATCAGCAGCAGAAAACCACACAAGTTGAGTCTCAGCATCACCTTCACATACATTTAGAGTATTGGTACTAATATTGCTGTTACATTAGGTTACTAATAAAAGAGAAAATCTTTATGACCAACTCCTCTTCTCCCATCCAGTGCCTTCCCACTCCTCCCGTGTGACAGAGGACAACTGGTATTGCTTTTTGCCCCGAAAGCACCAGGCAGCAATAATAAATTAAACTGGCAGTTGCTTCTCACAAGCAGTGGTCTTTTTCTGTCTTGAATAAGGGACTTCTTTACCACCCATGATTCTTGACCAAAGATCTATACCTGTGGGGTTTCCTATCAGCCCCAGCCCCTCTTACCACCCTCTGTTCACTCTTCAAGGCCTGGGGAGGGAGGGAAAAGGCAGGATGGAGGGTCAGTCAAGAGGACTGTCCTTCCCTTACTCCATTCTCCTCTTGCCTGTCACCGATTTCAGACCTGTCGTCGATCCTATCAGGGGTCCATAAAGCTGAGAGGACTCTGGCCCAGGAGAGGGGGGTAGGGGTTAGGCAAACAGGCCAAGGAGGCAGTTGGTTGAAATTTAACCACAATATTCTCAGTCTCTATTGTTTTGAGTGAGGCCCAATATTTCCACAGCAGGATTATAGGATCTGATTAACCATGTTAGACAACAATGCTGAGCTGGGATGGGCTTCCCCTTCCAGCTGCCAATATGAAAAAGTAAACAGAACACCCAGATTTCATAAGGGACTCCCAGCAGCTCCAAGCCCGATTCCCCATTTCCAACCCTACCACTGTTTGGGCCCAAAGTGAGAGAAGGAATAGTGTAGCATTGCATGCTCCTTTAACTACTGGCCCTTGGCCCAGCAGGACAAGTAATCCTGGCACAATCTTCCCAGGTGAGTCAATGGCACTGTGCTCCCCACACCCTGGAGTTCTTTCAATGCCTCTTCCGGGTTCCCCTGGTAGGCTGGTCCAGATAGTCAGGAATCTGTGAGAGTTGAGTGCCCAGAGGCCAGTGCTCATTCAAAGGGGTCCAAGGGTGTGGAAGGTAGCAAAAGATCGGTTGGGCCCTGGATAGAAAAACAGGAGGTGGAACTTACCAGCTCAAGAGAGCAATTGAGCATTTACTAGAACACTCTGGTTCTACAAAATGGCATCCACGTGCCAGGGTAGAGAAATGAGAGCTCAGAACTGAGGGGACACATAGAGGACCACCATAGAGACTCAAAAGATGGGCAAACATTCCACCAAGTGTTCTGAGATGAAAAGACAGATGGCCTCCCAGATTCTCAGAAACAGAGGGGTTCCCTGCAGCCCCTGTCCCTCACACAGACAATCTACCAGTAAGTTACCCTCTCCCTGCTGGATGTTTCCTCTCAGGATGGGGTCTTCAGAGGCCCGGGCCAGGAGAACAAGGAAGGGATCTAGAGCAACAAGGAGCCCTGGACAAGAGAACGCAGTAGGGGCTTCCTGAGAGTCACAGCTACTGGTGACCCCCCAACATGTGTGCTCCCTCCTCCTCCTCCTGTGAGTATCTAAGGGCCTAGGATAATCCATTATACTTTGCCGGCCCATGCATTTATGGATGTTGGTGACAGGGATTAGCAACCACCGTTCTTGAGCTCAGTTTGATGGCTTCCTTGCAATATGTCCCTCCTTTTGAACGTTTCTTCAGGAAAATTAGAACACAAATTTCTCCAGGGCAAAGCTTAGAAAAACATATTTGAGGTAACATAAAGTTGTGTAGCACAATGGCAACATTTTCTAATTTAGGGTTAAAAACTGACCTTCTTCTCATGGAATAAAAGGAAGGAAAAAAAGAAAAACCCAGAGGAAGTGTATCTATTAACAGAAACTACGTTAATAGCACAATGTCGAAAAGTAAGAAAACAGATAAAGTAAGCTCAGGAGAGGAGGGTTCCTATGTGGATTCAGATTTGCCCTATACTCTTTGGAGCAGCTCTTCTTCGTTTTTGTAAGTAGGAGATAATGAGGAGCAACATAGATGTAAGAAAGAAGCTGACCCCGGTGAGGAAATCAGGTATGGGAGCCGATCCAGGACTGGAGAGGCACAGCTTCTCACATCACCCAAAGGGGCTCCTGCGTATCTCCCAAGAGGCCCAGGCTAGGGAAATGGTTTGGAAATGGGACATTTAAAAGAACAGCAAAGAAGGCTGGGGATCTAGCTCAGTGGTTCCAGCACCTGCCTCACAGGTGCAAGGTCCCGATTTCGATCCCCGTACAAAACAAACAAACCAACCAACCAAAAAATAAACAGCAAAGAAAGGAGTCCACATTACCCCAGGATTAAAAACAAGAAGCAGTAGGCCTGAATATGGGGCAGGGGGCATCTCTTCGATGCCCAGGGCTCGCTGTCCATGCCCAGCAGCAGCCTTGGAAGGACCTTGGTCTCACCAAACTAGACTCTGCCAGTCGAGAGCACAGGAGCACAGACCTCTGTCCTCATCACTAAATGCTCTAGGAATTCCAGAGCCAGCACCTTGGAAGTCGGTGTATGCCTTGGAAACAGTCCTTGACCAGGGACACTGGGGACAGGGGAAAAGAATGGCTGTGGAGGGATTTTCCACGGCTCCACTTGGGCTCTACATTTAAACACTACTGGAAAAGCACCCTGTGAGGCATGAGATAAGGTGCTACCCAACTGGAGTGTGGAGGGGAGGATTTCTTTCCCAGCAAAGAGCCATGGTCCTAGCTGGCTGCCCCATCTCAGCTGACAGCCCCGTGGACCAACCAGCGAGGCCAAGTAGGCCTTGCAACCTAGGTGGCGCTATTTCTCTACTTTTTGGTTAAATTACTGCAGGGACTTCCTCGAGGTCCCAAGTCCTGCTCCTGGTTTGCTGGCTTGCTCGTGTAAACCACCTTATATTTTTTTTTCTAAAAATACTCCAAAGCAATTGAAAGAGTCCCTTCTCCCACCAGCCAGCCCTGGCCCCAGCCCCGGCCCCGGGGAGCGGGTGGGTAGGCGGGGAGGTGGGCCACTGCTTTATTAAACACAGGGAAAACTAATATTTACGGAATAAAATTTATGGAGCAGCCACGAGAATTCGACCCTTTTATGGCAATGTAGAGTGGGGGTTGGGCTAGGCTGGGGGCCTCTGGGAGGGGCCCAAGCCAGGGAGCTGGGCTGGAATACAGCCTGGCTAGGCCAAATTGTCAAAGCAGGGATTTCCCCAGAGTTGCCTTGAGATGAATGATTCTCAACCACCACCCCTAGCTTTGGGGTAAAGGCTTCAGGGCAAGAATGCCCAAGGCCGAGCCTCTGGCAGTGATGTTTCCCTAGGATGTATTTAAGTGATACCCCACAGAGGTAGCAACCTTGGGGATACAGGCAGCAGTGGGTAGGGAGGTTACTAGTTAAGTCTTACTTAACACCCCCGCCCCACACACACCACCCAGTACTGGGGATTGCATCCAGGGCCTTCAAACCAAGCTATGTCCCCAGTCCTTTTTTGAACTTATTATTTTTAGACAGGGTCTCAACTAAGTCACCATGCATCCCAGGCTGGGCTTGAATTTGCCATCTTCCTGCCTCAGACTCCCAAAGTGCTGGAATTACAAGCGTATGCTACTACACCAGGTTTATTATTAATCTTTAGAAAAAGTCACACAATCTTATGAGAACATGAACAAAATTATGCTCTTAGGATTTTCCTTATCATTTTAGAGGATCCACAGGCCCCTAGTTTCTCTGATTAAAAGTTCCTGCTGGAGGCTATGCTCTTGGGGTGGAGAGGTTACCCAAAAGAACTCCATCTTCTCCAAGCTTGATGGGGAAGCTTTTCTGTTTATGTGGCCCCTTGGTGTGTAGACTGAAATCTGGCTACCTAAATTCTGCTAAAAAGAAACCAAAGGACAAAGTGAGCCAGCCAGTGGACTGTTTTCACACAGTTCCCAGTTCTCCTTGATGACAGTCACTCTCACCAGGTGCAGCAAGGCATTGTGCTCTGCAGGTAAAGAGAGGTCAGCAGCAACAGGGATGAGCCCTGGCAGCGTCTCTGGCAGGAAAAGACAAGGCAGCGGGTCCTAGAGTCTTGGAGGACTCCTGCCTTGAACAGGCCCCAGGGAGAAGAGCTGCTGAGTGGAGGCAAGGTCACTGGATAAAGGTGGGAAGCAAAGAAAAATTAGAAGACTACCCAGCAGTTTGGTAATGTGTATAATCATGCTTTTCACAAGTCAGTTGTCTGGGTTCAAATTCTGACTGTCACTTACTAGCCGAGTGACCTTTGATAAGTCACTCGAACACCTGAATGAACAATTTCCTAGTGGGCTAACAGTAGCTTCCTCAGACAATGCTGTGGTACCTGATACACACGAACTGTTCATTAATCAGAATGGTGTATTACGATTGTCCTGTTTCTGGTGGTGTTCTTTTTCTTATTTTTCCAGCCCTCCCTTCCCCTCCTTGAGATTGAATCCAGGGCCACATGCTCTAGGAATGCCTCTCCCACTGAGCTACACCTTCTGCCCTTTTTTGAGACAGGGTCTCACCAAGTTGCCCAGGCTTCCCTTTTTGCCATCTTTCTGCCTCAGTCTCCCATGTGGCTGGGATTACAGGTGTGCTACTGTATCCAGCTACTGTTGTTCTAATCGTAACCATGAGCACTGTGTATTTCTTGGATGGTCCTCTCCCCATAGCCTGACATCAGTTCAGAAACATCAGCTCCAGCTGGGGAGGACAGTGAAGAGGAGGCCATAAAAAGCAAACACACTGGAAACGTTCTCTGCATTCTGCTCCCGACTCCTTCCTCTACCTATAGGCTCCCAGTGAATACCTGAGTCCTACTTTCATTCTGATCCCTCCAAGATAGTTTTTGATGGTCTTACTACAGAGGAAGATCTGGCAGAGATCAAGGGACTATGACAGTGCTGGAAGTGCCCAAGAGGTGACCATCTCTAATTCTGACCTTTTATTCTTCTTTCCTGTTAGGCATGAATATTTAGTTCTGTGGGCCAATTCTGTGTCCCAGGAACTCATGGAAACATTTCCTGTTCCATCACCCTAATTCTTCTACTTCCTATATTATCTGAAGTGGAGTAGATGAGAAAGTCAAATTTCTTTTTCTGCCACCCAGGAGAACCTATCTTGGCCGTAATGCTCAAAGCTCTTTGTCATTTTGATCCCAGATTATAACAACCCTGTTGTCTATGCCTTGGAAGCAAACAGAAAACGCACCCAAGTTTGTCAAAAAAAGAACAGTAGTCTGTCTTGTGCCACCATGGAGGAGTTCCTGAGATAAAAGTTTCTGAAGCTGTGGCTCAGGCCACAGCAGAGAAGCTTAAGAAGAACCCCAAGGACTGGAACGTGGGCTCAGATTTCACCTAGGGATAACAACAGGCCTCAATGAGGTAAGGTGGTAATGAGTTCATAGAAAAATAATCTCAAAAGCAGGGGATTGGAAGTGATTTTATTCTGTGCCAATGAGAGAAGTAGGTCTCCGAGGAGCATCTGGGACTGGCTAGGAACTCTGGAGAAAGGTAGACATTCTGTACTCTTTGCAGACCAGCTGTATATACCAAAGCCAAGGTAGGGTCCTGGGTCTGAAGAACCTCCACCAAAAGAAAGGAAAGTATGGACTTCCAGAGATTAGCTTCCATTCAAACAGAGAAGACCAATGCCCAGTGGGCTTAAGCCAGGATTCCCTTGGTTAACAGTCCCATTCAGGTGGCCTGCCCACATGAACTTTGTCCTCTTGCCCAACAGTGGCCTCTGACTGTAAGTCTGTATGAGGTATACTCTGCCATGGAGCTCCTTTCCCAGTGATGCTGGGAGGCTATTCTCCGGGTCCATCCCAGAGGCTGAGACCATGACAGGCTAGTTGAAGAGCCCCCTTGGCTTCTTCCTCTTGGCCTTGGACAGCTGAGGTCTCTGCATGAGGCCTGCAGTACCCTGGGAAAAAAGGAACCCAAGTTAACAGAAGCTTTGAAATGGATCCATTTATAGTAGGAAAGGAACTTTCTTCCTCTCATGACTCTTGGCTAGGATGAGGCCATAAAGTGTCTGACACAGATGTTTTGAAGTCTATATCAGGGAGTAAGTGTGATGTAAGACCCCAAAACATAAGATGTACATACATGTGCCTTCTCCCTCAAGGAACAACTTCACAGGCCTTCACTGAAACTGGGATAGGATGGAAAGGGACTCAAGGCTCACCATTCAGTATAAGAATGGCAGAGAGAAGACAGCAACCAAATAATATATGAAAGACCAGGACTCGCCAAATTTGGAAGCTTGTTCACAAATACCCATCAGTATTGCTGAACAGCAACTGCAGGGACCACTGGCTAGGGGATTATAGGTGCTGACTCCTCCAATGCTCAGCACACCATCCAAGAAACTGCTCATGACTCACAGTGGGCTCTTTCTCAGGCAGTGAGGAGGATGCTTCTGAGGAGACTGGCTGTTCTGGCTGGCTCGGAAGCTGGCTACCAGCTCCTTCAGGGGAGGTGCTGCTTGAGGTCTGAGGATCTCCTGAGATGGAAAAGATCAAGAGAAGACTGTGAGAAATGCCTTCTTACCAGGAAGACATTAGCATTTACCAGGCATTCAGATACAGGCCAGAGCATGGTACTAATAAATGAACAGACACAAGCAGCCACAAATTCAACTTTGAGCTGATTTTCAGAAAGTCTTGCTTCCATGTAGATACCTCAGACCCACTCTCAGCAGAGAGATACCTTGACTCAAGGAGCCTTTCTTCAGGTTCCCTAATGTCTCTCAATAGGGAGATGGGTCTTTCTGCTGGGCATCAGTTCTCCCTATTCAAGGAAGCTAGTCTTTGGGGTGCCATCTAGAACTTTCTGGAACAAGAGAAGTGTTTTGTGTCTTCACTGTCCAACTTGGTAGCCACTAGCCACATGTGGCTACTGAGCCCTTGAAATGGATTTCTAATTTTAGAAATAAATTGCTTTTTATTAATTTAAATTTAAATAGCCACATGTGGCTAGAGCTAACCACACAGGACAGCACAAACACACACACATTAACCCCAGGCAGATCAGGTATGTCTGGAGTTCCTCACCAGCACCTTGGTGCTTCTGTCCCACTTGGAGTTCCTGTTTGGTGACTGCTACATACAGACTCTGCAGATTCTTGACAAAGGGCCTTCCATTGCTGATGTCGCATGCTGCTGGTAGTTTCTGCAAAGGAGAGGAGATACTGTTACCAGTTATACTGTCTGGCCAGAGAATAGGGATCTGAGATCTCACTGGCAGACCTGACATCGATCCTAAACAAATTTAAATAAAGTAGTTAACTCCACTGCCAAGCCTGCTGGACCATCATAAAGACTTCCTGGAAAGCCTCTGAAAGGCAACTCCAACTGTGGGCCTCTATATCCTCCAGCTCTTAAGTCTCTAATGTTTTCCCACAAATGTTCTACAGATCTCTATGCTCTTCCTTCTTTTTGTTTTTTTGTTTGTTTGTTTGTTTGTTTTGGGAGACGGGGTCTCACTATGTAGTAGAGATGGACCTGCAACTCACTATGTAGCCCAGGCTGGTTTCGAACTCACAGAGATCCTCCTGCCTCAGCCTCCCAAGTGCTGGGATTACAGGCTTGCGCCACCATGCCCAGCTGTATGCTCTTCCTTCTAAAAAGATATGCTTTCAGAGGCCTGTTTTAGAAAAGTTATTGTCCCTAAGTTTTCTGAGCTGTACAGATTACCATTTTAAATAATTTTACTCCTAAACTTCCACAGATGGGAAAAAAAGGTTGACAAAGATCCTGAGGTTTTCTTGCCCACTGTAATTCTATTGTGCTTTACTATGATTAATTTACCCTCAACTGGGTGATATTTTCCCCAAAAGGGTGAAAATTGATTTCTGAGGGTAAAAAAAGAAAAGCTACTCTTTTAAAAGTATAATATGTGTGTGTGTGTATCTACATATATATATATACATCTCGTACATAAACAGATGTTTTTGTGTTTTTGTACCATTATAATTTCCTCTTGGAAACAGCCTATTTGCCCATCCATTGGAAACTGGATAAAGAAGTTGTGGTTTTTCTATAAAATGGAATATTACTCAGCCATAAAGAACGAGAAAATAGATTCATTCATAGGAAAATGGATACATATTGAAGATATACTCCTAAGTGAAATAAATAAGGCACACATGTGTAAATACCTAATAGTCTCTCTGGTGTGAATAATCTGCAACAATGCATAAGATTCTAATGATTACTGACATTTAGAAATGGGAAGAAAGGAGCTAAAGGTGTGGGAAAGGTGGGGTGGGTAGGGGAAGAGTAAAAAGGGAAAAGAAAAAAATGAGAGAATGAAAAGACGAAAATAAAGTGTTTGTAGATGGGGAGGGGAGGAGGGGGTGAAGGGAGGGCAGAGGTAAGGGGAAAAAATGAGAATCAAGACTTGTCATGTAGAGGTACACGATCCCAACAATGAATGTAACTGTACTGTATCCCTAAAATGTACCAATAAACTCAATTAAAGCTGAAAAAAAAAATAATTTCCTGAGAGGGAGTGATTAGGAAAAAATGTCTTTAAGTTTCTTAGGGAGGTGACAGTGAAAAACAAAAACACTGCTATAATTACATCACTATGGAATGAACCGTGGGTGATATCCACAGCAAAATACTTTGCCTCATTCTAGTTCCATGTACTTGGCTGAACTGAGCTGAAGTACTGGGAGGAGACTGAACAAAGTGCAATAAAAAATGAAGTGAAAAAGTGTGGTATCCAGCCAGGGATTTAGCTCAGCGGTTCAGTGGCCTGCCTTGCGAGCACAAGGACCCGAGTTCAATCCCCGGTACCAAAAAAGAAAAAAAAAAAAAAAAAAAAAAGAGTGTGGTATCCAAACCTGGTCACACATCAAAATCTTGGAATGGGCCCAGAACTACTTCATCAGTCCTATACACACCAATCATCACGGACGCCTGCCAAATTAGCAGGTCCCCATGAGCAGCCATGCCAGCAACTCACAAGGGAGACAACCCAAGGGGCATTCAATTCTAAAAAACCTCTGTGGGAAGGTGGGAGAGAGAAAATGTGAAAAACATGAAGTAGGTGCTGAGCTTATTAATCTACAGTCAGGATCACACAGTTACCTCTTCCTGAAGGGGTGGCTGAAGAACTCAATTGCCATGAAATAGAATACTCATTTCTAATCCAATTTACCTCCAGAAAGAACATCTCAGACTTGGATTTTCCTTTCTTTTTTATTGCAATGTAACATCAGGTATCAGAAAGGCTTGGACTTTCATTGGGAACTACTGTCAATAATTCAGGAGCCCTTAAGTCTAAACTTTGCCTCTAGTAGTAATCACTTGAGTCATGAGTTATCACACTACTCATCTCCAGCAACACTCCCTGAGGAATGACCTGGACCATGGAAAGCAAACTATCAGGCCCCACCTCCTTCATCCACCTCACTCTCCTTCTAAATTCCACTCTCTAACTCCTAAGCTAACTCCTCCTCCAAAGTCCTTTACTCCATAGGTAGAGAGCCTGAGTAGTGCAGAGGCAAGCAATGCCCTTCTTCCTTGAGTCTCTCAGACCTCCCTTCATATTGCTCGAGACATGTAGCCTCCATAGGGTCATGCGTGCACAGCTTCATGGGCCCATGCTGTCTGGGCTAGCAGACTTGAGGCAGTCTACAGTGATCTCCTCCTTCCCTTTCCACAGAACTACACTGACTCATAAATTTTCCAGGGTGATCTTTACCCAACTCATGTATTCAACTTCAAAATGAATACCAGAAGTAAGGCCTTTCAAGCCAGTGCTGCCCTGAACCTAAGTCCAAATCTAGCCCTTCATATATCTGTCCCACAGTTGCTGCCAAAGGTTATCCCTCCCAAGTTGCTAGTCTCACAAAACTACTAGGAACAGAATACTGCTATACTGAGTATTTACTATGTACTAGGCACTGTGCTAACCCATTTTTGTTTTCACTACTATTTTTCTGGCACCTTGAATAACCCCTAGCCCATGGTAGAAGCTGAGTAACAAATTATGAAGGAAAGAACATGGTAGGTACTGGTATGACCCCAGAACTAGTTAGTGGTTGGAGCAGGACTAGAATACAGGCAGTCTGGCTTCAGTGCCCCTACATAAAACCACTATCCTATTTACTTCTTTGAACAGCAGAATTTTAGTCAAAATAGCAACCCAGCCACTTCTAGTATCACAACCCACAATCTCCCATATCATGGTTTATCTGTCATCCCTAAGGTAACAAGAAAAAAGGGAGCAGATAAAAAGGAGGCAGCTAGTCCTGGCTGGAACCCTGAGGGGCTGAGAGGCCATAACCCCAGCTGGTCCCCTACACAGGTGACTCCTTGGGCAACATCTCAGAATGTGACAGGGAAGAGAGGTGGGGAGGCCTGAGCTTGGGAGGAGAAACACTAGCTCCCAGGGCAGGACAATGGTGGAGGCAGGGAGGGGCCAGCAGAGATCAAAGGGAGAAGGCTGGAATCAGGACTGAGCCAAGAAAATAGTGTCCCCTGCTGTAAGTACGACAGCCAGGAGCACAGTGTACCAGCCACAAAGCGGGTCACTGCCCAGAGAGGGAGGAAAGAATGGGTCAGCCTTTGTGTAACCCATTCATCTGATTAACCCGGAGTTAATTCTAGCCAGCAACAGTCACTGGGATTCCATGTGCTGGGCACTACAGACTGGGGGTGGGCAAAGGATGCATCAGTCCTTCCCTCTTCAGAACAGATCTGAGTCAACACAATGATAAACAGGAGTCCTGACTCTAAGAGTTCACATTCATGAGCAGGAGATAGACATCTGTTGTTTGGTTTTGTTTATCAAGCAATTTGCTATAGCAGAGTTATAAACAAAGGGCAATAGGAACCCAGAGAAAAAGAAAGAGATGAATTCCAACTGGGAGTCCTGAAAAAAGCTTTAGAGTGGTGACTTCAAGGTAAGCTTTGTAAAGTTATTCTTTGAGTCTGGTGGAAATGTGTGAGGTGCAAAAGTATGAAAAGACAGGTATATCTCAGGGAAATGTGACTAGATGGCTCAGTTCATGTCCCCCAGATTGCAAAGGACTGAGTTTTCTGAATTAAGGTCATGCCCGTGGGAATTTCCCTGTGCTTCACAAAGTGACTTTCTCTACTACATAACCATTTGCCAAAGTTTCCTTGGCTCAAATTAATACTGAAACAACAACGAAGACTTAGAAACTTTCTCTAGGTTTCCTTTTTAGATTCTTGGCTACATTTACTTAAACTCTCTTAATACTCCTTTACTACTGACTTCTAGAACTATGACTTTTCACTAGCCACAACAGCTATATTCCCTTCTGGTCTCCAAGACCTACTTTATTCTCCTGTCTCCAATTCACTAGGGTTTTGGCTCTTGTTTACAACCATATAAGAAGCCTCCAGAAAAACCAAAGTTACAGAAATCCCATGGGCCATTTTATTTCTCCTTCTTGTCCTTACTGCAGCCTATCTTGGTTTGTAGGACCCGAACTCCCCTCTTTTACAGTAACTCCTATCTTTCTCAAGTCTAAAACATACTCCCAGTAGTACAGAAATTCTAAGACTCCCAGAGGATTTGTTAGTGGGATCCTAATGGCCAGTCTCAACCAGATATACATGCTCTTCCTCTTCTCATCCTCTCTCGTCCTTTCTTTCCTCTTAGAACCGCTTCAGAAAAGATACCTTTAGAATCTGGATAAGGCTCACCCTGATACACTGTTCAACCTGTGAATATGGGCCTCAGTCTGAGGACAGATTTAACAGACAGAAGAAAAAGAGGAAAAACAAGCTCACCAGATTTCATCAATATTTCCCTGAGAGTGGATCTTTGGTTCTGACCCCAGAACCAGAAGCTGGCGCAACTCCAAGGCCATGGCACCAACCACCACAGTACCATAGCTGCCAGGTCAGTCCCTACCTAATATATAACTTCCCTAAGCATAAGAAGCCCTCTTCTCCCTTTTGCAATGTGGCAAACTCTGCTGGTCTAGATACATTCTTCCCTCTCCAGGGAGCCCAAGTCCCAGTTTGGAGAATCATGGTAATATCATTATCAGCTTCTCTCAGGGATAAGAAAAAGCACATTAGAAAGTTCTTCTAAGCTCTCAACTGCCAAAGGGTTTGCCAAACTAAATAGAAAAGAACAGAATAAACGATTTAAGAAGAGGACTGTAATGGGAAAGACTCTTCAAGAAACATGACTCTACCTCTGCCAACACATTCAAGTTTAAGAAATATTTACTATGGTATTCAGGACTCCGAGATTACAATATACTGAACCAAAGAAATAAAAATGCCTGCTCTGTTGAAGTTTTCATTCTAGAAGGGAGATCAATAACAAACATAACAGCTAACTAAAACTCATACTCTGTCAATGGTGAGAGCATCATAGGGAAAAATAAATCAGCCAAGGCATAGTGGAATGAGGGCCAGAATAGGGCGCAATTTTAAACAGAGGTCAATGAATGCTTCATAGAGAAAGTGATATTAAAAAAAACTTAAATGGAAATGAGAAAGTGATCTATGTGGCTAAATGAGTCAAGTAACTAGATTTCCAGTTTACCCAGGAGAGTCCCGGTTTATGCTTACTGTCCCATTTAATTGTCCCTCTCTCTAAGTGCCTTAATTTGAACAATAAATTAGATGGCTACCCAGTGTCAGAAGAGGAGCGTGGCAGATACTTAGATATGTGTCTTTGTGTGTTTAATCAAAATGAGGAAGTACTACAGTAAATTACTTTTTATTCTGTAAGCTTTCCTTCTAGAGCTTAGGAGCAGAAAGGTGACAGGATCTGATTTCACTTTGAGAGTAAAAGGACAAGAGAAGCAGCAGGCAGACCTGGCAAGAGGCTGCTACAATAAGCAGGTGAGAGGAAAGCAGCTTGGACCAGGGTGGTAGCAGTGGAGGTGGTGAGAGCACTGAGATCCTGGGTTAATCTGAAGGGTTAGCCAAGCTGATGGACTGGGCAGTAGCATGTGAGAGGAGTCAGGCACGAGGCAGATGTTATGGGTAGATGAGCTAGAGACCTAAAATGAAAATCCTAAATCAAAGATAACCTGACATGGTCTGGTCCACAGCTTGGACCCAGCTTCAGAGGAAAAGCGTGAGAGTCAGAAGGAAAGGTGAACCTAACGCCCAGAGACTCATCAGGGTTTACAGAGAAAGCCTGAGGTGGCTTCTCACAAAGGGGAAGAAAGAAGATTACTGTAGGAGAGACAGACACAGAGAGCAAGGAACAGAGACACAAAGAGATAGAAAGAGAGAGGGTGGGAGATTTTAATGAGAATAGAAGAAAGAAAAATGGAAACAAGCTTTAAGTTCTGGCTTTAGAGTCTGAAATATTTGGATTTATACCTAAGGTATTATCTTTGCTAGCTGTGACACTTCGGGTGTTATGGTTTGTGTCCAGAAGTCTCCCCAAAGCCTCATGCAGTTCTAGCCACCTTTCCAGAGGTGGATGAATTTAGAGTGTGTGATGCTGAGATTAAGAGTGTGAGATTACTAAATCAGTCCACAGATTGGTTTGACACCACCCTAATTCCAGTAGCCTGGATACAATATAAGGAACTGAAAGAGGCTTGTCATGTTCTTTGTTGCTTTGCTATCTTCTGCCCACCATCAACTGCTTTTCTTCTATGATGCCCGTGTGCCGGGCTGCCCTGCTTGGGAGCGAGCCAATTATAGAACCCTCTACAAACTAAAACCTTTCCTCCTTTAACTTTGGATGTCAGGTATTTTGTTTCAGCAATGAGAAAAGTAACTAAGGCAGTGGGCAAGTGACTACATGTAATCAATGCCTTATTTTAGAAGAGGAAAAGGAAGGAGAGGAGAAGGGAGAGGAGGGAAGGGGAGAGCAGAGGGAGAGAGTTGAGGGACCAGAAAGGGAGGGAGGAGGGAAGAGAGTTTATTAAAAGATTAGAAGCGAGAGTAGTATAAGTACCAAGAACTGGCTGGTCCTCCTCTTTGCAAGGCACACTGAGACTTTCATTGCCTGGCCCTACTCCTGCGCCAAGTTGGCTCAAGAAATGCCCTAATGATAATGTACATAATGAAACCAGGTTCTGGTACCATTACTAACTTTTCTTCACTGCCATCCCAAAGCAATTAAAGGAATAATCAAAGGCCCTATCAGAGAGACACACATGGAAACCAGGCCAGTGGCCCATGGGTAGCCCACCATCCACCTTCACCACATGAGCCTATTCCACAATTCAGCAGAGACCGAGACAGCATGGCTTTCATATCAGAAGGGCCTAGGTTTAAATCCCGGAGTTGCCAGTCATCAGCTGTGTTACTAGCCCCTTTTAGCCTCTGTTCCTCCAAAAGAAAAATGGACACTGTTGGAAAGGATTCCATGAGGTGATATTTGTAAAGGGTGCCTGCTCGGTACGCTCATGTCTCCTGTCTCACCACATCAGCTCTTGCTGCTTCTCAAAGATCTGCCTCATTCTCCCACTCCTGCAGACCTGTCCAAGAGGCCATGGTTCACCCTCCTTCTCTTCACCCTCTTCAGCAGGGTGGGTGGTATAACGGTGGGGAGTAAAGCTACAGCTGTCTGCAGGAGCACACGAGCATGTTTCGGTCAAAGGATTCTGTATAACATAGGCAACAGTGCTTCCCTGGGAACGCTTTCTCATCACTCTCTCCTGCTCCCTAACGTGGCTCTGCCGTGTCATTCCTGGGCTTGTTTGTTTACTGTGATGTCATTCTCATTTTTTAGTAATACGCATTTTATAAGGGCTATTTGGAAGACAGAAAAACATGACCTGCAGATACATCATCCAAACCTGAATGGTTTTTGATGGGATTAATCTCAGTTTCCTCAGTCTGAAAGAAAAAAGCTATGAATAGCACAGAAAAAAAGACATCCAGGTTTTTAGAAGACAACCCTCCTTTCTTCTCTCTCCTAGTCTTCCATAGCCGTTCCCTTGGACGAGCAGTTACTGAATTTCAGTCAAGATCCAACCAGGAGTGGGTCCCTCTATTTTGTCTCTCACAGACTATTCTTCTATCACCTAACTGATGAGAAACCTTGGCGATTTGGGAGAGAACACAATATCCTAAGTGTACAAGCCACACTGCCCTTTAAGGTCTGCGTGTGCCATCAGAGAGACAGCGGACACTGCTCTGTTTGGTCTGGTTCAGCTTTGTTTGGGTCTGGGCCTGGAAGACGCCTTCCCTGACCATTCTGCCCTGGTGCTGCTGACCTCCACGGGTAGTCTGTCTCCTAAGCAACCACCCAGCAGTGGAAGGAAGGAGAACACAGAGAGGCTGGACCACGATCTTGTTTTTAGGGACCTGGCAAATTAATTACAGCTCAGGGACCTTGCACATTAACTAAATAATAGTCTACTTTGGCCTTTCTCCATTTTAAAACAAGGTGGGAGAATGAAGGCATGTGTGCTTCATACATGTAAGCATCTACAATGTGTGTAAGCATGTAAGGTGTAATCTAGCATGCATATAATCTAGTCATGTTATTACCAAATCAGTTTCTTTGTCACCTCCCTTCAAAGTGGGAGATCTCTCATGATTCTAGAAATACAACAGTGGCTAAGACAGTTGAAAGATTCTAAATGGCTTGAGGTACAGTCCAGATCTGACTTCTGTTATTCAGATTTTTTGGGTTCAGCTTGAGGCTTACCTAGTTCCCTAGTTAGAAGAGAAAGGAGATAAAAGACTATACATCAAGGTACAAATCGAAGGCTTGGATAACATTCATAAGAATAACTTTTGTTGTAATGTGGTGTCAGGGACTGAACCCAGGGCTTCATGCATACTAAGCATGTGCTCTACCACTGAACCTCAGCCCCAAGATTAACCAACTTTTTTTTAACACTTTCTATGCACTGGGTACTAGGTTATTATCTTTATTACATTATCCCAACTGATCTCTACAGTTACCCTCAGGGCTAGGCACTAAAATCATTCTAATTTCATATATGAGAGAACAAAGGCTCAAAGAGTTAAGTGACAACCGAGGTCACAGCAGAATGGGAAAGCAGAAGACCAGGAGGGTGAACTCTAGACCCTATACCTGAGCCACCCACTAGCATGCCTCTCAGAACCACCCACTGATATATCATTTCTCCCTCCCACCCTCTTGTAAAAAGGCTGCTCCTGTTATGAGGCTTAGTGGTTCTAGGAAAGCTCTCAACACCTCCTTACATCTTCAAATGGCCCAGCAGGCTAAGGGGTAGGGGAGACAAAATGTCATCTGGAAAAGGGAAGCCTACTTAACCCCCATGTAGCCTCCAAGGGTACCAGAAAATTTAAAAAAAAAAAAAAATCTCTGGTACCTGGAGGCTTCAAACTTTGAATCTCCTTTTAAAAGCAGCACAGCCCCTCCGAGTCATTGCAGGAAGGCCCCTCAGCTCTGCCCCCAAAGAAAAATAATGGCAGAGGGAGTGGAAGTGGAGGTGGGGGCAGGGGCAGCTGCTCTCATAAGAGCCCTTTGTGGTGGCTGCCTCTGAAAGGAGGTTTTGCTAGACAAGGTGGAACTTCTCAAGGTGACAAGCAAATGGTACAGACTGAGCTGTGACCCTCTGCTCACTCCTTAACTGCCCCCTCCCATTCGGAGGGCCAGAGCCCAAACTGTCCCCGGAGCCCCACCCAGCCCCAGCACAAACCATGGCTTTCTAGTCTGGAGAGCAACTAATGAGCAGCAAGGGCCTCACGGGATGAAAGTGGTTTCCTGGGGGGACGAGTCCGCAGAGCCCCTCAGAAAGCGCAGTGGCAACTCTCATTCCTTCTCTGCTCCCACTCCTTCTTCCAGAACAAGCAGCTCCTGTCCCTCTGGCAAAGGGAAGGGGCTCTGGCCAGCCCAGTAGGGGGACAGCCAGTCAGAAAGTCTTAGTTTAGTACCTCACTCAAATATTGCCACCCCAACATCCTTTTCCTCAAATGGAAATCAAACGTGAAAGAAATCGGAAAGAAAAAAGCAGATTTAACAACAACAACAACAACAACAACAAAACACAGCTTTAAGGCAGGCTCTTGGCTCTGAAAGTTCTTGGTCCTGTCCTATGCCACCAGCCCTGTGCATATGTCATTTTCTTCCTGGCTCAGTGGCTAAGAGAGACTGTCAGCTGGGTCTGCAGGCTCAGAGGTGATTTAGAGGACCCAGTATTGCTCTCTCTAGGATCTCCACTGCCCAGGAGATTCTCTTTCACTCTGGATTACACGCCGGACAGCTGGGAACACAGCCGATGGCAGGGTTCAAGAGCTCCCTGCCCCCACTCACCTGCTGCCTGCTCTCTGTAGGGTGACACAGTGTCCTCTCCATTCTGAGAAATCCTACTCCATAGGGTGTGGCACTGTTTCCCCAAGCACACATGCACACACACATATGTGCATATGCACACACGTGACAAGGGCCCGATCTTCATGACCGTGGGTAGTTAAAAATTTCTTAACAGGACACACCATAAAGAGAAAGACTAATATACTGGACTATATAAAATTAGAAATTTCTGGTCATTGAGAGAACAATTAAGAGAGTAAAAAAGCAAGCTACAGAGTAGGAGAAAATATGTGCAATATATACAACCAGCAAATGGACTCAGTCCCAAAACATATGAGAAATTCTTAAAAATCCATCAGAAAAAGATAATCTAATAAAAATTAGCAAAAGGCTTATTCACACCCAAATAACCATTAATTACACGAAAATGTACAAAACCTCATATTTACCATAATGGCTAAAAGAAGTTAGAAAAGATGTGGTACAACTCAAATTCTCATGTACTGCTTGTGTGAGTACAGAGTGACATGAACACTTTGGAAAAGGACATGGCGGCATCCACTAAATCTAAGAATCCACATATCTGTGTCTCAGCCATTCTAACTCTTTGCGTCCATTCCAACACAACCGGACACAGTGTGGCAAACAGTGGCATAGATATTTCTTACAGTGGAATGTTATACAGAAATGAAAATTAATAAAAATACTGCTACATACAGCAATATTTATGAACTTCATAATTCTTTTGTTGAATGAAAGAAGTCAAACACAAGAGAACATATCCTGTATTATTCCATTCATATGACATTTAAAAATAAGCAAAATTAACAATCATATTAGAAGTTAGGGGAGTAGTTACCCTTTGGAGGTGGTAGGCACTAGGAGGCAATAGGAGAATGCTTCTGAGTACTGGAAATTTTCTAGTTCTTCAATGGGTGCTGGTTATAACAACTGTACATTTGGCAATTCTTCAAGGTAGATACTTATAATATTAGCACTTTCCTTGATTTTAAAAGTTTACTAATAAAGGTGCCATACACTTACAATCCCAGTTATTCAGGGGGCTAAGGCAGGACAACTGCAAGCTTGAGGTCAGCCTAGACAGCTTGGTGAGATCCTGTCTCAAAATACAATTTTACACAGGTCTGAGGCTGTAAAAGAGCACATAGCATGCATGAAGCCCTGAGTTCAATCCCCAGTACTACAAAAGAAAAAAATTGCTAATGAAAGTGCTAAGGATGCAGATCAGTGGTACAGTACTTGTCTAACATGTGTAAGGGACTGGGTTCCCCCCTTAATGCCACAAAATTTAAGTTTATTTAAAAAAATAAATCAATATAGAAAACAGACAGTTCCTCAAAAAAGTTATTATACGACCCAGCAATTATATTCCTAGGTATGTACCCAAGAGCATATATTTACACAAAATGTATACCTAAGAGTAGGGGTTTAGCTCAGTGTTACACCACTTGCCTAGCATGTGTAAGGCTCTGGGTTCACTCTTCAGTACCACATATGCATACACACGCACACACAAAAGTACATAACCATGACTGGGCCACTGATTAACCCAGAATGGTGAAAGATCACAGGACCTACAAGCAGAAAGACCTAGTTTTGAAAATAAATCTATTATTTATATATTTATTTTGTGATCTTGCCTAAGCAACTTAATTTCTTTGAGTCTCAATTTTCTCACTATAAAATGAGTAAAGTAATTCCTAACCATCAGGGCTGTCACAAGGGTTGTCAAGTGAGATAATATAAGTAACATTAATTCTGTTCCTTTGAGAGGGCCAACCAATGCCAGTTACTTGAAGGCAACTGGGAAAGTATTTTATTTCAGTAAGACAGCGTGGGTTCTGCTGCTTAACTGCCTAACACTCAAATCCCTAGGTTTACTACTTTATATTTCAAGGCCTTAGTTTCTCCAACTATATAATGGGAGTAATAATATTACCTGTATTATAGAGTTAGGAGGATTACATGAGATAATGCATGTTAAGTCTTACTATAGTGTCTGGCACATAAGCAGAGATCAATAAATATTAACCATTATTCCATCATTAAACAAAACTGTCAAGTATCCCAGATAATGTGCTGTGTCCTAAGGATAAAACCGAGTTCACTGCCCTCAAGGAGCTCATAGTCTGGTTAGGGAGTCAGACACGTAAACAAACAAATATTCTTCATGGCCAGCCACACACTGGAGTCTTTGATTCCTAGTCAATAGCACCAAGTCTGAGGCATTATGAAACAAAGCTGGATATGTAAGGAACAGTGAATCAACAGTAGACCCTTCTTTCTCTACAAATGGCCTATAAAAATCTGGAAAAATAGGCATGTAGACTTCTTCCCTGGCATGACTACTAACTGCCAAGAGGATGAAGGGCATCTGTTTTATTTGTTTCCCTCTACTCTTGAAGTGGCTGGTTCCCTCTCTTTCAGATCTCAGTTTTAATGTCCCTTCTGGCCCCTGACTCTATCTTCTCTACAGTATTTGCTCTTATAGAACTCTTTTCTTCTTCCTTAAAACAATTACGATTTTCAGTTATTTACTTATTTACTTATTTCCTATCTCTCCACTAGCCTGTGAGCTTCTGGATCCCAGGGACTATTATTCATCCAGCAAATATATGCTAGTGCCTACTATGTGCCAGGCCCTGAAGTCAGGTGCTAGGCATTCAGGCTGGGGGTAGAGAGGTGGCCATTGCCCTCATGAAGCTTAGGTTTTATATTTGTGGAAAAGCTTTCTAATCAGCCCAGTTGGATAGGAGCCCTTGGCTGCCAATCTCTCTCTGAGTCCCTCAGCCTGCAGCCCTGAATGCCCGTGCTCACAGCCCAGCAGAGTTTAAACAAAGGCAAACAGCACAATCTGTGAGCCATTTCTGCAAGCTCTTTCCTTACAAACTAAACATAGCAGCACTCTAAGGGTAAGCATGGCAGGCATAAGGCAAAGGACATAGTGGCTGAGGTGTATGAGGTGGGAGGGTATGGAACAAGGATCTCTCTAGGCCTGTAGAGATAACAGCCTAGGAGTACTGAGCCTCCAGTACCTTGCAAATTCAGTGCTCTGCGGTTCTCAGACAGCTGCTCCCCACTGCCTGAGCTTCTTTCCCATTGATTCTGATTTAATCCTAAAGGCTGCCTCCCACTAAGCCAGCCTGAGGTCTAGGGATGCTGAAATAGACCCTAGTCATATGTGTTGCTAGAAACTCTCTGGAGACAGACCAGGAGAACACTTTTCCAGGACTGGGAGATAATAAAATTCAAAGGATTGTTGAAAAAAGTGGTTTCAAATATTTTGTTAAATGAACAACAGTATATATGTGTGTATGCAAAATTAATAAGTAAGCCCTTCCTTCATAGCAGGAAATAACGTCCTGAAAACAGAATCTCAAGCAGAAAACAGAGTCTCAAGCCACAGAAACAAACACATTTATTCATTCAAGAACCACTTACTTGGCACCTTCTCTGAGCCAGACTGTTCTAGGTACAAAGAAATAAATCAATGATTGTGGGTGCAGCGAAATACGTGCAATTCTATGGTATAGATGTATGCACCACCTGCTTTGAGAGAACAGAAAGTAGGACTTTTCACCCCTGTCTGGGATTTCCTAGCCCCACTGCCTGACACTCCTTCTTAGTTACGCTAGAGATGAAAAAAAGGAATGCTATCATGGGCTTCTGGAGGGTGGGGTGGGGTAGTCCTATCCACAAAATCAAAACGCATACTGAATTGAAACTAAGAAGGAAATTCACAGGAACCAGTCAGCCAGCAACACTGATCCAAATCACTACTGCCAGTGACCCCCTAGAATTACAGGTGTGACTGCAGGCAAGCTAGCAAGGAAAACAGTACCATGTGGGAGTGATCTTGTGCAGGTAAATCTATAGCTTTTTCCAGGAAAACGAAGTTCTCTGGAAACCTCTGCACTCAAATTCCTTACACCGTAGGGCCAGGAATTTAGCTCAGTGGTTCCACCGCCTGCCTCGCAAGCACAAGGTCCTGAGTTCCATCCCTAGTACAAACAAACAAACAAACAAACAAAAAACCCCTAACACCCTCAGATGAGAAGAATGAATGTCCTCTAATTGCCCTTGTTCCTCTTTGAGCAGGGAGTTAAGTATTATGCTGTTCTTCTAGTATGACTTTTAATATTATACATAAACATACTGAGCCCATCTATGACAGGTTTATCCTGGAATACCCTATAATTTGGAAAAAATGGGTATAGATGAATAGTAGCTCTCCAAGGATCCAGTGATGCTAGCAGGAAAATACATTTTTTTCATTCAGCATCAAAGTTTTGTGATTCTAATTCCTAATTGTGCTTTCTTGCCATATTAATATGAGGTTACTTAGTACCATCAGTAGTGCTTTTTCTGACTCACACTGATCATCCATGTTCCAATACCTGATTACTTTAGTGATCAATAACATATATTTCTAGATGGATGGTACAGCATGACTAAGGAAGGAAACTGTACTTCATACCAAATGCAGTGACCACAGTAGAGTAAGACAAGATGAGGGGAGGCAAATCTGTACTAGTGACACCAGTTCCTTGATGCCAGCTAATTAGATCAAGGCAGGACACTTGATAGAAGAGAACTCAGGCCCTAAACCAATCAAGGTCTTCCCATCAGGTATGTTGACCCAAAAACTACCGAGTATGTATGCATGTTTAGCCTTTTCCTGTTCCATTTACTCATGCTGGGACCTTTTTTTTTTAAACTTCTCACTATGCATATAGAATCCAGGCTGGCCTTGAACACATGCATGCTCCTCCTCTCTCAGCCTCCTGAGTGCTGGCATTATAGGCATATACTGCCACAGTCCCACAGTCCAGCTTTTTTTTTTGTACTGGGGAGTGAATCCAGGACCTCATATAGGCTAGGCAGGTACTCTACTGCTGAGCTATATCACTAGCCCTGTTTTTTTGGTTTTGGTTTTGGTTTTGGTTTTTTGAGACAGAGTCTCAGTATGTAGTTGAGGCTGACATGGAACTCGCTATGTAGCTCAGGATGGTCTCGAACTCACAGTGATCCTCCTGTCTCAGCCTCCCGAGTGCTGAGATTACAGTTGTGCGCCACCACGCCCCGCCTTTTTTGTTTTATTTTGAGAGAGGGTCTTGTTGAGTTGCCCACACGGGCTTTGAACTTGTGAGCTGCCTCAATCTCGGGTAGTGGGGATTATAGGTGTGCACCACAGTGTACCACGCACGGCAAGAGGACCCTTTTCACATGCATAAAATAAACATATGAAATTGCAAAGGAAACTAAACAATGGAAATGCTGTCATTTAAACATTAGAAAACATTTATAATGTTACAACATATGTGCTTCTTTATTAACACATTAAATTACAAGATCTAGCAATGGGTCTCATAACTACCATAATTTCAAGTAGTAACAAATATAAACTGCATTTCAAGGTATCTGAAGCAAGTATTAAATGATAAGAAAATATCTGTGTCTTCTGGTGATAAAATAATAAATACTGTTAATTCATGGTGGCTTTTGCTTATATTTATAGTTGAAGGCAATGCTAAATTTCAGTAGCAGGTTAATGAAAGTAAAGAAGAAATTTCCTCCATTTGATTCATGTAAACCTTGGGCTCTAAGCACTGATTCCCAAGGAATCCATGAATCCCAGGGTAAAAACTCCTGCTGTGAAGACTCTTGGAAAGCAGTGGATGCTTACTTAGAACACATAGAACCAGTTTAGACCTAGGGATGAGGCAAGCCAAAGCCACAAGTCAGTCCATGGTTTGTAGGAGAGACAAACTGTCTGTGAGGAGCAGAAACAAGAGATCTTCTGCCTTTCCAGGTCCCGTGGGGCCTGGACAGACATTCTGAAATTAGGTACTGAAAGATCTCTCTGTGCCTTTTCAGTAAATCTTTTTACTTAAATGAATTCAAGATAATTTCTTCCTTAAAGTTAATCACTGGGACAATACTTTAAACAAATGTGTTCATTCAAACATGTTTACAACATACTATGTATGTTTGTGTCCACAGTTTAAGTATCCTTTATCCAAAATGCCTGGGACCAGAAATGCTTTGGATTTCAGTTTCTTTTTAGTTTTAGAATATCTACACATAGATAATAAGGAATCTTAGGGATAGGATCCAATTCTAAACACAAAATTCATTTATGTTTTATATATACCTTATGTGCATTACCTGGAGGCAGTTTTACACAGTATTTTTAGTTGTCTGTATTTGGGCTGAAAGGAGGTTAAGTGTGGAATTTTCCAGTTGTGGTATGATGTCAGTGCTCCAAAAGTTTCATATATTGAAGGATTTTGGATTTTGGACTTTTGGGTTAGGGAAGTTTAACCTGTACTAACATCCTCTCAGATTACCAAGACCTTATTATTTCAAAGTATGTACAGTCACTTCTATAAAGCTCCTGGTTTCCATGAACCTGCTATAGAAGATACTAAATGTCAAGCACCTCAGAGGAGGAGGGAATGCTGCCTTTCCTATGCTTGTGTGGCAACATGCAGCAGGTGGACAGTTTACTATGAGAAACAAATTGAGCTCACAGGAGCCAGACAAATGGCGCAGGATGAACAATCAAAGACAAAGTCACAGTACTATCAGAACCATTGTAGATCTTTAGGTTTAAAGAATACCAGGGCAAGAGGGACAATCCAAAGCTTTCAGAGATCTCTTAGAAAATGTGTATTTTTTTTTAAGGGAAAAACTGAGGTGATGAATGGTGCCTGAATACTTCCTTATTACAAAAGGAACACAGATGTGAAATAGGAAGAAAAGGGCTAAAGGGGTAGGGAAAGTGGGAAGGGTAGGGGAAAGGTAATAAGGGAAAGAAAAAATAGGAGAAAATGAAAAAATGGAAATAAAGTGTTTGTAAAAGGGGAGGGGAGGAGGGGGTGAAGAGAGGGCAGGGATAAGGGGAAAAAATGAGAACAAAGATCTGTCATGTAAACCAAGATCCCAATGATGAATGTAACTGTACTGTATACCTAAAATGTACCAATGAACTCAATGAGGAAAAAAAAAAGGAACACAGTATTTTCAGTGCCCAAACTCCCACTAAACTGATGCAGACCTGGAGCTACTTCTATAGAAAAACGATCTCTCTCAAGGGTCCTTAGCTGCTGTTCTTTCTGTCATTAATCCCTCAATCCAGTGCCTAGGGAAAAATTAAACAGGCCTACCTAACTAGGCATTAAAGGAATCCCAGAAAAAAAGAGTATTGGAAGGAAAAAGTGAAGGTTAAAAATACAGTCATGTGTTACTTAACAATGGGGATGGGGACATGTTTCTGAGAAATGCGCCATTTGGTGATTTCATCATTGTGCAAACGTCACAGAGAGTACTTACACAAACTGAAATAGCTACGTCACTAGGTGATACAATCTTATGGGATCACCATTGTATATGCGGGCCATTGTTGACTGAAATGTTGTTATGTACAATGTGACTTCAATTCAGATCTCAATTTAGAACAGGAGTGTGGCAGTACTGCAGGGAAGAAGTGGGTGGGTACTGGGAGAAGTTGTGCTGGAGAAAGAGACTGTGAATCTGCAGAGAAGTCAGGACAGGGCCAGGTTAGGAGAAAACTTTCCTAAATGGATGCGATCAAGCTTGAGGCTAAGAGCTACTTCTTGAGACTTCTAGTTCTTCAGCTCAAAATTTCTGCAACGTTGTTCTCACTCCTAAATACTCTAAAATACCCAGATCACTTCTGATCTGGTGTAGTACCTCTTACATCTAGTACCTAGATCTTCTGGATCTAGGTTTCACTAAGGAAAAGAGAATGCCCTAGTCACTTAATGTAGCATTTCCAAATTGTAAATTGTCCACTTTCTTGCCTGTGGGTGTGGGTTCCCACTGAGTTTCTAAACTCCATTCTTAGGCTTTCTTTGTAGGCAAGAACACGCAGCTTGACACCAGGCTGACCCTGGGCAAGAGAGCTGCTCCCTCAGGGTTCATCTCCAGGTGAGGGGCTGAAGGGAGGACCAAATCTAGGCTCTGGTTACAGGGCATCTAGAACACCTGCTGATAATAAAACATTATCTGTCAAAGCCTTGGCCCTCCAACCCACCAAAACAGAGGTCAAGAGTAGGAGAGGAATTTTATGCCCTCTGATTTTCACTCCAATGAATAACCACCCCCCAATCTACCTCAAGGCCAGTAGCCAGAGAAGAAGAGCACCCCAGGGGAGGACTAATGGGGTGTAAACGACTGCATCAGTTCCTTCCAGAATGGAAAGTCAAGCAGATACGGAAAAAAAACTAACCATCAAGGTGGATTTTGTAAGGCACATGAGAAAATAAGGCAGGAAAGAATGGAAATGAAAACCCACCATGATAAAAAGAGAGTGATGCAGCAAGTAGAATTCTAGCCCAAGATGCCCAGTCTCATTTTGAGGGGGTGTGTCTTTATCTTTTTTTTTTAAAGACAGGGTTTCACTACGTAACCCAGGTTGGCCTCGAACTCACGATTTCCCTGCCTTGGTCTCTCTGTTCTGGGATTATTGAGAGGTAACTGGTTATTTGCTTACCAGTAGTCCCAGCTGTTCAAAGATCTCACCACCAGTTCTTTGCCTATGTTTCTGGATGATGCAGTGCAATGCTATACATCTAGTATCACTGTCACGTAAGAGCCATCTCCTCCCCACCTCATCCCCTCTTCTCATCTAAACCTTTGATAGTTAAAATGCTTTAACCTCTACCAACTCCTTGTGCTCAGGCCTGGTGTGGTTCAGGAAAGCCCTCTCCACACAGATGAGAACTAATGCTGAATGGGGATTACAGCAGAGATTAGTTCCTAGACCAAATTCCTAATGGAACGGGATCTAGTTCCAAGAAGTGGGGCATGGGCAGCATTAAAAATACAATCAGAGCTAAAGGGTAGGTTTCAGGGTAAACAGGAAGCCAGAAACATTTTCAGTGAAGTAATAAGGGAGACTGAAGGCAGAAACCCAGGTAAATGCTGGGAGAGCAATAAACTTATCAGTCAGACTACATTATGGGCTGTGGATTCAGCACTTGCCTGGGGTATATGAGGCTCTATGTTCTATCCCCGGCAGAGCAAAATGAAACAAAAACAAAACAACAATTAAAAAAAAAAAGCACTACAGCAGAGATAGTCCTAGGCAAAGAGCAAGAGGCTCAATAACACCAAATTTAGAATGGGAAGGAAGTGAGACTCACTTATTAAGGGGCTCCTGCATACATAGCATTCTGTCTCATTCAGCAGCATTTCCTTAAACTGGATTCCAAAGCCCAGAAATCAGGAGTCAAACTTAAGACCACTCGAAGAAAGAAGGATATGTGAGTTTTAAGATTTCTTTCTTTCTAAATAATCCTGTGCAAAAGGAAAGTGAGAGAGCCTACTTTGTGATATTTATGACTTTTAAAAACTCTAGACCTGAGCCAGGCGTGGTGGCACGTGCCTATAATCCCAGCACTCGGGAGGCTGAGGCAGGAGGGTCGCTGTGAGTTCGAGACCAGCCTGGGCTACATAGTGAGATCTAGGTCAGTCTCAACTACATAGTGAGACCCTGTCTCAAAAAAAACAAAACAAAAACCTAAAAACTCTAGACCTTTTATTCTATAAAGTTGATACAATTTTTGCAAGATTGATCCCCTAGGAGCAGAACACCTAATGAAGCTGGCAAAAAAGAGTTTGTAATAGCCTAAGAAAGATTTGGTAGCTGTAAGGTTCAATAGAGATCTTTGAAATGAATTTTTGAAGGACTCAAGTTTCCATCTGCACTCTATACGTAAAACTACATGAGTGGTAATCCAACATACATCCATTGAGGGCCTACTATGTCCCAAGTACTGTTTTTGGCTACTGAGACACAAAAATGAAGAAAAATGCACCCCCTTATAGAGCTTACATTTTAGTGGTGGACGACTGGGGAAATAAAAAAAAAATAAGAGTAGGGCAAAGGGTTGGGAAAGTAGGGACAAAAGGGAATACTGCAGTTTAAAATAGGGTCTTCAGGGCAGGCTTTGAAATGAGATGACGCTGAGCAAAGATTTGAAGGAGGTGGTCATCTGGGGGACCACTGTTGGAAGAAGAGGGTCCAGTTCGTGCAAACACCTGAGGCAATGTGTTCAAAGAATAATGCAATGACCGATGTGGCTAGAGTGAAGTGAGGGAGAGAAAGATTGCAGAAGAGGTCACAGAGGTTATGAGGATTCAGTGAAGAGGGCCTTGGAAGCCACTAGAGGACTGCTGTTATTGGAGTAAGATGGAATCCACTGCATGGTTTGGAGCACACTGACATTAACTGACTGAGAACTTGAAGATCACTAGCTCATCCTGAGGAAAGGCTACAGGAAGGCAAGGGTGGAGGCCCTGTAGAGGCCAGTGAGGAGGCCACTGCAGTCAAACAAAGAAATAATGCTAGTTTAAATCAAGGTAATAGAAGCAGAGTCAGATTCTGTATTTACTTTGAAAGAAGAGTTAACAGAATCTCTTAATGGCTTGGATTTAGGTTTGAGAGAAAGACAAGTCAAATATGACGCCAACATTTTTAACCTGAGTAAGCAGAAAGATGGAGTTGCCATTAACTGAGGAGAAGGTGATGGGGCAACAGACTTGGCATGTACATTTGATGTTAATATGTTGAGTTTGACATGTCTATTAGATTTCCAAGTTGAAAGGCTGAGCGTACACATGCTTAGAATACACATCTGGGGAAAAGACTAGGCTGGTGATAAAGGTTAAAAGATGGTATTTAAAGGCATGACATGAAATGTGATCACCAGCAGAGCAAATGGAGGGAACAAACAGAAGAGACAAGAACTGAGCCTTACAGGTGGTGCAGAAGAGAAGGAATCAGCAAAGAAGGTTATGAAGAAACAATTGATGAAGTAGAAGATAAAGTCAGGAAAAGGTATGGCTCTGGCACCCAATAAGAAAAGCATGCCAAGAAGGATGGAGTGACCAACTGCATCAAAGAACCTTTAAATGCTAACATGATTAATCTACAGAAAACAAAATGTTAGGGAGAGGCAGATTCTGTATTTTGAAGAAGTATCAGTAGACTCTCCTGATGGACTGGATGTAGTTTTGAGAGGAAGACAAGTGTCTGAGTGTTTATATGTTTGCAGCAAGTAGAAGTGGTGCAAAAGTTCACTTCTGACTGATTCTTCCTGCCCTGCCCCCAGCAAAATAGGAAGCAAGGCCAAGGTGATAGAGGCTTGAGAAAAAAGAACTAGGTATGAACAGTCATCTAGATGATGGGAGAGTACATAGGTTAGGGAAATGCAATATCACTGGCCATATTAAGGATACATTTGAGAGGAATGGTCAAACATTTAAATCAATAATGAAATAAAATTAAATCAAAACTAGGCAGTATGCTTGTACATTTTGTTTGGCTGCATATGCAGGTATGGAGGAGGTAGAAAAGTAGAGTTTAGCAGTATACAACCCAAGAGATGTGCTAAAGAACCCAGAATGTTCAGACAGGAAGAATCATATCACAATGATATATGTGCACCCATGTTTATAGCGGCACAGTTTGTAATAGCTAAAACTTGGAAACAGCCCAATTGCCCATCAACTGGAGACTGGATAAAGAAGATGTGGGTTTTTTTTTAAATAATAAAATGGAGTACTACTCAGCCATAAAGAATGAGAAAAGAGACATTTATAGCTAAATGGATGCATATTGAGGCCATACTCTTAAATGAAATAAATAGGACACACGTGTAAATAACAAATAGTTTCTCTGGTGTGAAAAACTAAAAGTGTAAATAAGGATCAGTATAATTGATAATGTGAAAGAGGAAAAAAAGGTCTAAAGGAGTAGGGGAAGTGGGTGGGGTAGGGGAAAGCAAAGAAGGGAAAAGAAAAAATATGAGAAAAGGAAAAAATGGAAACAAAGTCTTTGTAAATAGGGAAGGGTGGAGGGGGTGAAGGGAGGGCAGGGGAATGGGGAAAAAATAAGAACCAAGATACCTCATGTAAAGGTACAAGATCCCAATGATGAATGTAACTATGGTGTATACCTAAAATGTACCAATAAACTTAATGAAAAATAAAAAGACAGTGGGGAAAAAAAAAGAATGTTCAGCCAGGGATGTAGCTCAGTGGCACTGTGCCTGTTGGAAAGTGAAAGGTCCTGAGTTCAATTCCTGGTACCAGAAAAAAAAAAAAAAGAATGTATACAAGGGAAAGATTTTAGTGATTGACCATGGAAGCTCCATACAGAGAGGATATCACAAGAGTCAGGACAATGAAAAGGAAGGTAACATCATGACAAGTCAAGGTAGAGGAAAAGAAGAGAAAGACAGAAACAGGAAATGTTTAGAAGTAAGGTGTACAGAGATAATGTATGAGATTACAGAGGATTGCAGTCACTGTTAATGACAAGATTTAGAGTAGGCTCGAGCACAATTTCTCTATAATGGCATATGACACAGGGGGCTGGACAATTCTTCACTGTGGCGCTGTCCTGTGCAATCTTAGGATGGTGAGCAATGTCCCTGGACTCACCCACTACACCAGTGCCAGGAGCACCTCTCAAATGACAACCAAAAATGTCTCTGGATATTGCCAAATGTTCCCTGTAGGCAAAATCTTCCCCTATCGAGAACCACTGCTCTAGAGTTTGTCCAGGGAAGTCACTGAACGAAGCAGAGCAATTAGATAAGCATAAGAGAAAGTGGCAGTGAGTCAGGAGCTAAAGTCCTCACGAAAGGAGCAGAAGTGATTCAGTCAGTGCATTACAGGAACAATGAAGAAGAGTGGATGATGTAATCTGATGACACGAGACCCAAGCTGGGCCTTTTTAAGGAAGGAGGGCAGGAGGATGGCCAGAAAGCAGCAATTAGAAATTGAAAGGACGTGTGTCCTAGCTCCATACTAAGTGGGAAGAAGAAGAAATAGCTACCGTGTGACAGGGCCACAGAGAAAGAAGCGTCCTCCAGACAAAGCTAGGTTTCTTACCAGGAAGGAGAAAGTAATGCTCAGAGAGGAAGTGAAGAAAAATACTTCCCTAGTAATGAACTATTAATTCCAGAAGGCACAGTAAAAGGGCCCAGAAAGTTGGGGAGGACAGGATAAGAAGAGAGAATGAGGAAGTAAAGATGTGTACCTCTAACTGGGAAGTGGGAGTGAGTGGGAGGTCCCTAAAGGGATGAATGGTATATCAGTGGCCGATCTTTAAAATAAAAGAAGTAAGCTTTCTGTCATTTTGGTAAAAGATGGACATAAAGTAAGAATCTGTCTGGAATATGACAAATGCCACTAGGAATCACTGTTATTTCTAGTCCTAGGATAGAACTAGTCTAGAACAAGTGGATACTCTTCACTTAGCCAGTTTTAATATTAAAAAGTCAACCACACATATAAATCTATCCAGAATGTGAACTGGATTTTCAAGGACCTAGGAGGTAAGGCAACCTTCACGAAAAAAGTTTGTGTGAAGTTAGTATAAATACGCATTGTGGTGGATTGACTAATGGTCAACTTGTAATGCCCAGCTAAACTGAATCAGCACGGTCTGGGCATGGAGGATCCACTTGAAGATTTGTTACCAACAGCCATAAAACAAGAACTGGAGGGGAAGATCTTGGCCTGTTGATTTTCTAGGAAAGGCTTACTGTGAATGGTTTTCCTGATGAGAACTAGGAGCTCCAGGCCTCGCTGTTGCTGCGAATGGCTGCTGTTTTCATCAGGGAAGCTCTAATCTTCACCGTGAGCATCACTTCCTGGCTCCCATGTGGATCCCTCAGTTTGGTGGCACAAATCCTTCATCTCACCAGCATAGGTTTTCTAGCTTCAACCACTGGCCTTTGGGCCTTCCAGGTGCAGATCCTCAATACAGACAAGCATGAGAGGTTGCTCTAGGCCACTGCCTGGAGTCATGGAGGACACTGTCTTGGACTCTAAGCCTTGGCTGGACTTGTGCAGGACATTGCTGGGATCCAGGCCTTCAGCTAGATTCTTTGGGCCCATAGTGTATGGTTAATCTCTTGCACTCCTTTGCATTTGAATTTTTTGGTAATTACCATAAAATAATCTTACAAACTATGTGTCCTACAGTAAATATATTCCCTTGCTAAAATCCTAACTACAACAGGCATCAATCCCTAAGCAGAGCCCTTAGGCCCAGTTAGGAAAGTGCCTTCCTCACAAGAGGAAGTTAGGCTGATCTAAGAGGGCAGAGTGGCTCTGAAAAAGAAATTTGGCCAAGTATCCAAAAATCTGATCTAGTGCTTACACACTCTGAAAGAGCAGACAGATTTCCACAGGCACCAAGAATCTCACCAAGCTAGACACAAGTAAAGAAAGGGGCTTTATGTAGTGACCCTAAGAAGTTAAGATGACTGAGTTAAGAAATGGTAAAAAAAGAAAAAGAACTAGATCAAGATAAGGAATTAATGTTGGGTAAAATCAGCCATTTATATTTCTTCCTTTAGGGACATTTTAGAAAACTTACCCCCCCATACTCATTCAAATTTAAACACTATAGAAGTATATAAATAAAGTATTTCTTTTTACCTCCAACCCACTCTTTGTAGGAATTCCCTGCAAACAATGTGATGTGTCTCCTCCCAGTCTTTTTCTGATTTCTGCATAAGTGGGCATACATACACACAGAGGTGATCCCCTCTTCCCTAAACAGAATCACATTACATCTATTTTCATGCATCTAATTGCTCTGCTTCATTCAGTGACTTCCTTACACAAACTCTAGAGCGGTGGACCTCAACAAGGAAGGTTCTGCAAACAGGGAACATCTTGCAATATATGGAGACATTTTTGGGTGTCATTATTTGAGAGGTGCTCCTCGTCCTGGTGTAGTGGGTCTATCTCATTCCTTTTAATGGCTTTGTTGCATTATTTTTATTAATAAACCACAATTTATTCATATTTCCATAAATAGGTATTTGTTTCCACTTTTCTCTATTATAAACAATACTGCTTTGAACATGCTTGTGCAGATGTCTTACACATCAACAATTCTACAGACTATATTCATAATTGCTAGGTTAAAGGATATATCTGTTATTGCTCTCCAAGAAATGTACCAGTTACCTTCCCACCCAAGTAGTACTCAATTCCTCATACTCTTCTTAAAGCTACAATCTTAATGTTTACAAACTGATAGAAAAGGATCCGTTCTTGTTTTAATGTGAACTTTGTTTAACGAGTAGAGTACACGTCAGTTTAAGAATAATAAAGTTTTCAAGTTCATTTTAATGAATAACCATTAAACCCAAAGAACACCATTTTTATTAAACAGACTGACTACTAAATGAAAAGAAACCTCAGCACATCACACAGAAAACTATTACTTTTAAATGCTTTAATGTGCCTGACACTATGAAAAGTACCCAAGTATATTATCTTTTTGAGCTCTCACAATTCTATAGAGAACTCTCATAATTCTATAGAAAGCATTATCACCATTTTACACAAGAAGAACCTGAAACTAGATAGGTTAAATAATTCTCTCGAAGTCACACAGCTAGCTAGGTTTCAAACCCCACTTAACTCTTAAGCAATTTACTCTACACAGTGAAACAGCAACTAGGCAGTACAATCAGGAATCAATATGTGAGGCATTTACTTGATAGAATTTATACTAGCTGCATGATAGTATGGGGAACAATCTGTTACTGTCCAAACCTTTTCTGGGTTCTGGTTTTGGTATTTTAAGATCTGTTGCTCTTAAGGTTTATTAAGAAAGGAGGAGTGGGGAGAGAGGGAGGGAGGGAAAGAAGGGAAGGAGGGAAGAGGAGGAGGAGGAAGAGGAGAGAAGGAGAGGGAGAGAGAGAGGGAGAGGGAAGGGGGGAGAGAGAGAGAGAGAGAGAGAGAGAGAGATGTTGCCTTGGTTGAACTAAAGGCAAGGTCACAACACTGCATCGTGCTTGGACCATATGATATATGTGACTGGAACTTGCTGGAGTTGTGCAGTATACAACCCACAGGGCCCAACATGGTAACCAAGGATCAAATACAGAACAACTAAAGGAAAAGGGAAATTTCTGCCCACAAGCAGGCCAACTAGCTAAGGGGGAAATAGTGTCCCCTAGTGGTTGAAAATAATATTGACACCTGCAAAAATCTAGCTAGAGCTACCCAAGCAGAGGACTAGGGTGGTTACACGGGTGAAAATCAAGGAGCATGCAAACTTTCACTGTTGTTTTCTCTGCCTAGCGTGTTCCCTTACAAGAGGGCAAGACCTATCAAGACTTCTCTTTGGAGAATTGATGATTCCCTAGGAAACAAAAGGGAACACAGGGTATCACCCACAACTCTGGTGTTAAGAATATGATGCCTACACCATGAATGAAGAGCACACAGGGAAGTGATTTTTACAATGTAAGAGAAGGTGGTAGAGGAGGATATACATAAATAGACTCAAGACTAGATAATCAGTCCTGGAAACTCAGTAATCTTCCAAAAGCCACCCCCCTCCTGGAAAAAAAAAACTAGAAAATTAGGAAAACCTTGAAAATGTTCTCAAGGGAGAAAATGATGCTAAAAGAAACCCAGATGTGGTGAATATAAAATGAATGGAATTTTGGATTCATTCCTACTGTCAGCCTCTCTTAGAATTGAGGCAAATGCAATTGCAGACTTGGGAAGAAAGGCTTAACTTGACCAAATTAAAATGGCCTAAAGCCATGAAGAGACCATGGGTAAAACAGAAACATAAATCAGCTAGGGTAGCAGACAGGCCCTGAGAATCAGCACAGAGACTGCAGGGAACAGAGAAAATTCAGGGGAGGTTAACATGGTCATAGCTGATCACTCCTTGACTGGGAAATGGATATTCTGGTTAATAACATTTTCTAGTTTAGTGTTTATTTACCATTTGTTTCTTATACAGATTAACATTTTATAAAATAAAAATAACACTAAAATATAAGTCCTCACACAGAATGTTCATCAAGAGTATCAGCTGTAACTATTTCTTTTTTTTTTTAAATCAAACTCAGGGCCTTGTGCTTGCCTGGCAGACACTGTGCCGCTGAGCTACATCCTCAGCCTCAACTGTCACTACTGTCTAAAGTTTGTGCAGAACCTGGTCTGTTATTGACTGGTCAAAGAGCAAGCTATGAAGAAATATCTAGAAAGATGAGATGGCAGCCAAATGAGATGAAGATGCCCAGACAGAAAAGAGACTTTTTTTAATTGTTCAAAGGATTTAATAGGGTAAGAGGTCTAGTAAATAATAACAGCAATGGGAGGAGCACTTATTTCAACACTCAGCAGACTGAGAGCTCTCAGAGGTGGTTCTGGTCACTGCTTTATCCCTACCTCCTTAAGGAAGGACTACATACTGTTCAGTTCAATATGCTCTTCTCCCATTCTTTCAAAAATACTTGAAATAATGAAGACTGTTTACTCTGTCAAATATACTTTTGTCCATTCTCTAATTAGGGAAATTCTTTTTTATTTTTGGTACTAGGGATCGAAGTTGGGACCTTGAGCTTGCAAGGCAGGTAGCAGCACCCCTGAGCTAAATCCCAGGCCCTAATTAGGGAAATTCTTATCCTTCAGGGTCTAGCTCAAATTTCTTCTCTTTCTCAAAATCTTCTCTCATCCATTCCTGCTGCCCACAACCCTCCCTCCTTCAAAAAGTCAGAATTAAACCTTCTTTATTCTCTTCCCTACTGCACCTTACTTGGGCCTCCCATATACTTCTGCCTTGAATTGTGCTTTAATACTTATATATCTGACTCTTCCACTGGCTTATAAGATCCTGGAGGGCATGGCTCTGGTTCTAGTTATTCTGGAACTTCCAGCTTTTAAAATAATGATGAATACTTAAATGCCTGATAGGTTTAACAAAATAAAATTATATCCTTGGTGTCTAATAAGGTGCCAGTATATACTAGGCACTTAATAAATGTTTATTACATGAAGAACCGAAAGAAAGATAACATCAACACAACTAAGTTGCCTCAAATCCCATGTTAGGGCATCATTCCTTGAAGACAGAAAACGGTTTCTTTCTCTGGGTCCCAAGAAACCTTGCTTGGTTCCTGTCCCCAGTGTTGGAAAATCTGGCACCAAAACTGTAGAGATAAATTTGAGGGAGTTCCCACAAGAGTAACAAACTAAATTGGGGTGGGGGAGGAAAGGATGAGAAAAGGAGCAATTAGGGGCTCAAGTCAGGCGGATGGCCTAAGTGATGTCTGGAGTAGACACGATAACCTTCTGCTAGCATCCGGACAGTGTAAACACCCAAGAGGGGAGGAATTGTTTAGCCGGGTCCGACGAGCTCAAAGCAGGATAAAGGATGAAACCAGGGAGGAAGATCAAAGCCCTGGGTCAGGAGAGCTAACCAAAGAGACACTGCTGTCTTTGGACTCTGAAAAAATAATGCTATACACATTTTCACAGATGACAACAAGTGCTACTATTCTCATTGTCAGGCATAAGGAGGCCTACAAAGAGATGGACTACTAAAATTAGAAGGAAGAAAGAAACCTAATGCAAAGAGCCTATGCTTGGATGGAGTCTTTTTCCCAATGCACAAAAGACAGCCCCACACCACTGTTATAAAAGCAGTGTGCAGGAACCCGATTCCAACTGTACCCATAAGTAAAACTGCCTTTGGAGAAGATGAGGGAAGAAAGAGGAGAGAGGAAGAATCAAGACGTCAGTGGAACTAGAACCCCATGTTTGGTAAGACAAGGTGAGATCTCTCATGCAAATTCTCATTTAGGTTTCCCATGTAATATACTCTTCCCTTCCTATTCCCCACTCCACTCCACTCAGCCTGCCTGAGTGGGCTTCAGTGAGTGCTGTGATGGGGATACTGAAGGCATGGGTGTCCTGCCTCAAAGAACCCGTAATCCACTCAAGAGATAAAATATAAGCAAAAACACTGAGAAAACAACTGCAGAGGAACATATGATGTATCCAAGAGAAAATAGGATAAACTATTTATATCACTACTGTGAAGTGTGGAGGAGACAAGATTGAACTACTGATTCAGGGAGGGCTTCCTGGCAGAGATAGGTTTCCTTCCTGAAGAAGGAAAATAGAAATTGATTGACTGAAATAGGTTCATGGTTTACAAAAGCTGGAAGGAGCCTTAGTGTGTATTCTGTCAAAACTGCTCTTTTGACAGATGAATTAAACAGAAACCAAGGAGCTTAATTAATATAGCCAAGTAACAAGTCAAAAAAATGTATACACTGGAATTCAAATCAAAGTGTCGTGACTTAAAATCCAGAGCAGATGACAGAAACAAATTCAGAAGAGCAAGAAATGGCCATGCCTGTGAGGAAGAAGGTGAGCAGATGAGCTTGGCTAAGACAGAAAGACCGATTCATAGAGTAATGAGAAATAAGCCACCCTGTCTACTCTAAAATAATCTCAGTGGCTCTTTTTCTTCAGCAACACCCACCATAATTTAGCAACAGAGGCCCTGCAGGAGGACTTCGGTATTCCCCAGCCCACATGCCCTACTCTAGGGCTTAATCTCCTTCCAAGGGCCACTATTCTCACTCTAAGATCCCTTACTGGGCCTAAGGGCCCCAGAAAGGCTAAAACACACATATGGCAAAACTAACACAAGTTATTCCATATGTGAACTTCTGGTTCTCCTCACAGCCCTGCCCTCCTACTCTGCCCCTACCAATACTGAAGAAACCAGATGTACAAATGGTTAACAGAGAGAGAGAGAGAGAGAGAGAGAGAGAGAGAGAGAGAGAGAAAAATCCCACCCAGACCACTTGAAACGCGGCTAGTCTGGCTGGGCTTCCAGTTCGTTCAGCGAGTGCTCCATGACTGCTATTTATAGCCTCTGGGTGCCCAGCCCAGCTTCCAGGTCACTAATTGTGGCCCAGCCCTGAGCCAACACCCACACCTCCTCCCCTGCCCTGCAACACAGGGAACAAGAAGCAAATCCAACTTTGTCCAAATAGGGAAGACCAGCCAGGAGTAAGATCTGAATCCAAGATCCAGTTATATGTCTTGAAGAAGCTATCAAAACTATCTAGGAGGGTCTGTTCTCATGCTGCATGTGCTGGATAGTGGAGCTGTCTCCTCTCCTGGTTCCTCTCCTGAATTCCCTTAAGTTCACCAAAGGTAAATCAATCTGACCCATTAAAACACTAGAGAGTTGGGTGCATGCCTATAAACCCAGCTATTCAGGAGGATAAGATAGGAGGACTACAAGTTCAAGGCCAGACTGAGCAATTTAGCAAGACTCTTCCTCAAAATAAAATAAGGAAATGGGCTGGGATATACCACAGTTCAATGGCACTTGTCTAGAATTTACAAGGCCCTGGGTTCAATCTTCACAGAGAAAAGAGAGAGAGAGCAAGAGAGAAAGAAAAAGCAAAAGAAAAAACACCAGAGTGGAGAGACACAGGTTTTGGCTAGCAAGAACAACGTCTAACAATTCAGTTAAGAGTTTACCCAGACCGGGGATGTAGCTCAGTGGTGCCGTGACTGCCTGGTAAGTACAAGGTCTTGAGTTAAGCATCCATGGATCTGTACATTTGCCTCTTCTTGGGGTCAATTGTTAGATTATCAATCCACTTATTTGGATTCATACTGTACATGTCCTCCTCTCCTCCCAGAGAGGAGGCATGTGCAGAATTAAACTTCTCAAAATTCTTTTCTAGCTGCAAAAGGTGGTGAATGCTATTATCCCAGCATTCTGGGAGGCTGAGACAGAACAATCTTAAGTCTGAGCCCAGCCTGGACTAGTGTGACTTAGCAAGATCCTTTCTCAAAATAAAACAATAAAATAAAATCTTTAAAAAGGAACTGTAGGGCTGGGGGTATAGCTCAGTGTTGCCTTGCCTGCCTGGCAAACACAAAGTCCTGAGTTCGATCCCCAGTAGCAGGGGGGAAAAAAAGCTTGGAGAGATAGCTTAGTGACAAAGCCTTGGGTTCAATCTGCAGAATCGCCCTCACCAAAGTTTCTTTCTAGCACTCACAGAATACATTTGAAACTCCCAACATTCTTAGTTTCTGACGGAGGCCTTGAATATGAATTTTATGTGAGTACTGCAAACAGTATTATTTGTTTCTTTCTGACTCCAAGATGCTATTATTTGAATATTATTCTGTAATACTGTCTCCTTGCTCAAGATACTGATTACTAAAATGAACAATGACCATTTTTTGGCATATAAGGCTTTCTAAAGTTATCCTGAGTGAAGAAAAGAGTGGTTGTTGCTGTTGTTGTTGCTGTTAATAAGGTACAGAAGTAAATGGCAAAAAGCCCTGATACAAAGACTCAGCAAGGCTTTCTCTGTCAGATCTGAACCCATACTGCACAGAGGCAACCACTAATGGGCTACATTCTCCATTGTGAGTTCTATATCTGAACCCTTGGTCCCATTCCAATTAAACTTGGCCACTGTCAATGACGTCCATCTTCAGAACAAAGGACTGGGGCTGAGATGGGACTTAGAATAAGAGTGAGGTGTCCCCATTCTTTCCAGGCAGTTGCAATAGTTCCAACCCTCAATAGCCTTGACTGGCGCTGCCCAACACTACACATCCAATGTTGGTCTGCTCATTCTCGTTTTGGGGTTCATTTGGGCTACTGGACAATATGCCAGGGATTCTTGTTATTGCAGCTCAGACCAGAATGTTGCTTTGCTATCTCATCATCACCCACAAATACCAATTCCAAGTCCCAAATGGTCCCAAATCTTTCCTCCCAAGACCACAAGGGAAAAAGTTTCCAAATTAAAAAACTAAAACTGGCAACAAAGGTGCCCCATGGCAGTAACCTTTAAAAGTGGCCATTAAAGTTTATAAGTCAGACGGGCACCAATGTGAATGATGAAGAAGAGAAAAACACCACCATCACCACCACCCCCACCCCCGACCCAGAGCCACAGCCTTCCCCCTAAAGCCACAGAGCTGATGTCACAAGACATGCTTGCAGCCGTCAAGGCCTCTCTGTGTCTCAACTACAACCACTCACAATGTGGGCTGCCTCTGTGTGTCTGGCTGTGAAGAAAGGAAAGAGGAGGGGCAAAGAAGCATGGACTGGGGGTATCTACGAGGTAGAGAAATGTGGGAAAGGGGAGAAAAACAACAAATCTCCAAGTAGGAGAGCTACTGCAATTCTCAGGTCAGGAGGAGGCAAACCTGTCAGACTCCCTAGGACAGTGGTTCTCAACTTTTTTCCACCAAAGGCACACACCACAGATTTTCACCAATAACTGTGGTATGAATAGTTTGGCAAGGCCTACAAGTTGTTCTGACCCCCCATGCACTCTCTAGGGAGAATCATGAATTTAGGGAGCTTACTTCTCCTTGCTTCCCTGCCTCCCTTCCTCCCTTCCTTCCTTCTTCCCTCTCTCCATCCCTCCCTCCCTTCAAGTATTCAACAAATATATGTGGAGTGCTTCTATGCACCAGGCATTGTGCTAGGGGAGACAGTACTGAATACACAGATAAAAATCCTTTCCCTCATTAGAAATCCAGGCCTTCACAGGGAAGAAAAGCAATCTAAGAAAAAAGGATCTGTGGAATATGGGTTGTAGTAAATATTTAGGATAAAAACAGGGAAGGGAAGAGAAAACGCTGGTAAGGTAGAGATGTGGGGCTGAAGTCTTAGACAGGGCGGGCAAGAAGTCCTCAGTCATAAGGTAGCATCTGAAAAGAGACCTGAGTGAACAGAAGGAATGAGCCATGCCGATGTCTGAGAAAGTCCACTTTCAGCAGAGGGAACGGCAAGTGCGAAGGTCCGAAGGTGGGGCACACGTCCAGTGTGTCACCAGACCCGCTGGTGTAAAGAGGCAGCCGCTGTGCTGGAGCCCGCATGCTATTGGTCATCACAGAGCTCCTCCTCCATCTCAGATCCTATGGCTCTGAGCTGCCTGCCTGCTGGACATGCTAACCAGCAGAAAGAACTGAAAGGGCTTGGTGGTTGGTGGAAGGGGATAGGGGTAGGTAACGATGAGCTTAGTATTGAAATATTTCTCGATTTAAAAAGCTTAAGGCTCCTTAAATAAAATCTCCTCCATTCTCACAAACTCCTTGTAAGGAACAAAAGTTATATCCCTTAACTAAGGGCCAGAGAGGGAAGGAAATCATTTTTTAAATGATTTTAAAGCTATCTGGAATAGGATTTGTTCTTGTTACCCAGTTCATTGGTTTATTATTCATAAAATCAGAATATTAAAAGCTGGAAGACAGATGACCCTATTGCCTTTTCTTTTCACTTTATGCAAGAAGCAAATGCCAAAATTAGAACCCTGATTTTCTGGATGAGGATAATACTCCTCAGAAAGCAAAGTGAGAGGATGGCACAGCTTTAGAAAAAAAGGACCAATTCTCTCAAATCCTGCATTCCAGAAACTCTCCTACAAGATATAGTGATGATTTGAGGATCACAGACAACTAAACAGTGTCTTCTGTCCCCTGACCCCTAGAAAAAGTCTAGCTGTCCCCCTAGCTGGGCATTTATCTAGCTCCGTTCGGCCCCAAATGTCCATCAGGAAACAAAGGCTGCCAAAGCTAGTGGGGTGCATGTTCTGAAGACCAGAACTAAGTCTGTGGCACAAGTATAGACACACACAGACACACACACACACACACACACACACACACACACAACGATATGTGGGAAGGGAAAAGGAAAGCACACACAACACAACACACCAAGGCAGCTGCAGAAAACAACTGCTTGTTAAGTTAAAATTAAACTCTGCACAAATATTGACCTTTGGAGGGGACAGAAACCGGTCCCATATTTACCAGCTTTATAAATGGGACTGACCACAGCTGCCCCACACGCTTGGCCAGCATGATGGCAGGATGGGGCGAGGCCATGCTTGGGGAGTGGGGGATGAATGAGAGGGGCAAGAGACATTTTAAACACTCTCTAAAATGTACTTACTACTGGTAGGTCAAAGTTTCCCAAAGCCTTAAAAGTAGAATTTCTAGGAAAGCAAATAAGGCAGCCTCTGAAGAGGGGAGGGGTCGGAAAGAGGAAATGAGAGGAAAAGAGAAGTATCCACAAGGAAAGACTTGCTAGGAAGAATGAGAAGTATAACAGAGATTGACACAGAATTGAGAGACCGCTTGAGAACTTATCCTTTTGAACCCTGGCCCTTGGTCAAACCAAGAGTCATGAGGTACAAGACCAGGTGACCAATTTCAGTAACCTAATGGAACAATCTAAACTGCCTTGGTTTGGGTCTTGGCTCTGCTGTTTACTTGCTTTGTAAGCTGGGGAAACTCCAGGACCTCCAGTTTCCTTATCTATGAAACAAGGCTAGTAATTCAAAAATACTGCCCTCGTTCACAAAGGCCAGAACCAAAAGAAGACAGAATAAGTAGAAGGACTTTGCAAACTGCAAAGACAACAAAAATATTAAGTCACAACTATCATTCATTCTACTCCAGCTATTTGTGCATCTTTATATTCCAAACTAACTGTATCTCCCTATGGGCAAAGGCAGGAGCTAGAAGGGGGAGTCTGAGTTTGCGCTACGCTTGTCAAAAGCCTCTAAAAGGCCATTCCTTGACCCTTGCTTTGTAGCAGGATAACGAGGAGGCTGGCCTACTAAAACAGACCCCCCAAACTAGACTCAGAGCTGCCAAAGGTCCATACTTGAAGGAGAAGAAAAGACTCATTGGTATTATTTCCCTGAAAGCGGATCTCTGGCAACCTAAGGTCTTTCAGGAACAAGCATCACAGATACTGGAAAGCTTACTTCTGCTCCAAACCTCCACTGCCTTAATCTTCTGTATGCCCTCCTTTATGCTCATGACTTTCGTGATTAATAATAATGATAAGCATAAAATGTCTGGATCCATCCCTGTGCAGCAGGGCACAGCACACCTCTCCCCCACCCCATACCACAGTGAATACAATTCTGAAAAGAATTTCAAATAAAAACACATAAAGATAGTTTGCAAAAATTAGTTGTCCAGTTTTACAGAAGCTCCTGTGCCTATATGTAGTACAGTGTTTATATGTCTTAAAACCATAGGGTAGACAAGGGGCTGTCTCTTATGCATACGAAAAAGGCAATGACTAATCTAAAGTCCTTTACCTCCCCAGGTGCTAAGCAAACACAAGCCACTAGTATCATTTGACTCTGCTTCTCTTGTTCAATGTTTTACATTAATATATTACAGTTTATATTGTTGAACGTGTGTCATAAATCATAAACAATGTACAGGAGAACCACATCAGCAATTCAAGAAGAATTTCTAACGCTGCAATCTTTGTGGTCACAGGGCAAGATGTTTTGCATTTGCTACACTAAATACATGATGAAGCATAGACTCAAAGCAAATCGGGCAGGGACAGAGGAAGGGATGGAAGATGGGGAAATTATACTCCAGGTGAAGAAGCAGCTTCCTTGGATCCTGATCCCAGAATTTATCTTAAAATGTAAACATTATTGAGCCAGGTGTGATGGCACATTCCTGTAATCCTAGCACTCAAGGGGCTGAGGCAGGAGGATAGACTCTGAACTACATAGTGAAACCCTGTCTCAGAAAAAAAAAAAAGTAAACAATATTAATTTCCATAACCTCTTTCTATGACTTTGTTCTTGTTCATGGGCTCCAGATCAGTAATACCTCCAAGTTCAGCCACCCCAGTCTTCTGTTACAGAGTTCTTTCCTCACTCCCCTCTCATCTCTATGAGCAGCTGATTCCCTTCCACAGATCTTACTTCTCTCTTACAAAAACTACTAGTACGGAGAAGTAGAGCATGCTAGCCTTCCTTGTATAACCTAAGATTCCTTGCCAAAGGAAATCAGTAATTACAAATTGATAGTTAAATCAGATTATTCAAAAGGAAGGGGCAAGGAAGAGACAGAAGCTAAAGCCTACTGTGTTCTAGGTACTCTGCTAGCTTCTTAGGTCCCATTTCTTTCAAATCTCACAACAGCCTCACAAGGTTCTCATGATCACCCTCATCTTGCAGATGAAGTTAACTGAAGCTTAGAGAGGTTAACATGCATCAGCAAACAAATTCTCTGTCTGTGAATTGGGATTCTCTTACTGGTCTTCTCAGTTCACCTCCTGAGATGGAATACTGGAGAAGGTAAAATAAGGTCATATTTAGTATACCACAGAAGGTAGATTTTAAGAATGGTCTCAGGGCTAATATTGAGGGAAAAGTCCTAACACTTCAGAAAAATGTGAAGTCTACTTCAGCATTCCTCTAATCTAATCTATTGAGTTCCTAAATATTTATTCTAATAAAAAGCACATACTCACTGGGGATTTAGCTCAGTGGTACCACTGCCTGCCTCACAAGTGCAAGATCCTGAGTTCGATCCCAGGTACCACCACCAAAATCACATACTCTAATTGATGACACATTTAATTAACACAATTCTATTTTTTCTACAATTGTACCTTTTAATCATATTTAAAGAGAATGACTTGTACCTCCTACTGGGGGGGGGCCAAATGTACTGAGTAGTAAAGGGTTGAAAGGCAGGGAATGTACCTAGGGTTGGAGGTGAAGTCTAACAGTTGTCTCTTTTCAATTTATTATTTGAAGGACAGCAACTGAGAAGAAATGTTTTAAATTGGACCTTTCTCGGGTAGAATGATAGATTTTTCTAGAACACAAGATGTTTTCATAGCTAATGTTGGCCATCTCTGTATATCTTAAATACCTATAATACTGAAAGAGTGGAGTGTTTGGGCTACTGGATTCTGCCAATTCTGGAGGATGCCCTAAAACTACTATATTTACCTTTATTTTTGGTGATGTTCTTTTTAATTCTTAGAAATAAATTAATATATTGTTTTAAAAAAAAATGGATTTTTTTTTTGCCATACCTATGAGGCTATCACCAGAACTGATAGCGTTTTCAAGGTCTTCTAGAAAAAGGGAAATGAAAGTCATGGTAATTAAGAGTGTCACCATTTAATATTTCAAAAAAAAAAAAATCACCTCTCTCATTCTCAGGACAGCCCTGAACAGAATTCAGTCTGTTGCTCTCCAGGACCCTCCTCTCACAATATCTGCATCTCAAGAAAGGTGATGGCTCAGCCTGGGAGGTTCTTTAGGCTGGGAGAGTAGGGCAGGGGCTGAAAACAAGAATCTTCAAAAGCAAAATGTTCTTAAGGAGAAAGTTGGGGTTTGAGCAAGTTCAGCAAATATCTGAAAAGAACAAAAAAAATCTCCATCCAGCAAACAGATGTGATGCATCCAAGGACACTTTCTCTGAGAGAGGTCTCTCTGACTCCGCCCACAGCTCTGTCTGTGGGACTTTGCTGCTCCTCTCCAAGCACAAATACAGCTGCTGAAGCTCTACACAGCTCAGCAAACTGCCACCTCATACAGGAGTTTTGGTTGCGCATTGTTTGCTTCATTGTTCTGCTCCCTCCTGATGCTGGTAGACTGGTCTTTCAGAGAAGTCCCTAAACAGATCGTGTGCCAGGGCTGATTCCTATTTAGAATGTCTTGGCCAAAGCAAGCATTAGCCTCTCCAAGGGCTCCAAAACAGAAGGGCACTTTAACACTGAAGATGACAGCAATATAAGGATTGCAGGGGCCAATAAGAGGTAATGGTTATACGGGCCTAAGAAATAGAATACGGATGCCAGGGTTGCAAAAAAAATGCTCAGGGGTGGCCCAACTACAAAATGGACAAGAATATTCTTACACAAAAAACAGACGAGACTGGGAGAGAGTGAAAGCATGAGAAAGAGATCCACAGACTTGAGGATATGTCCACACACAAGTGCCCATCTCTGTTATACCTGAGGCCCAGATGTTGCAGAAGTCTCTGGTGGTGTAAGAATTCTGTAATCCAGAAGCAACTACATTTCTAGCATAGTAGGAAGCACCTCTCCACTGTAATCTTTGAAGCCCGAAGAGAAGCAAATAAGGAAATATTGCTACTGGGTACCAGTGAGTACTGCCGACTCACCAGCCCTAGGAAACAGAGTCTTATTCAGGCCAAAGGAAAATGCTGTTAAAACACACAAAACTCCTTTGACGAATGTGAGAGGGGGAAAGAGCCTCTATAATTAACAGAAACTGTCACAGGCATTGGGGGCCTCCGATGTGTTCAACACAAACCACTTGAAAAGACCTGGTCTTCTAGGAGAAGGCTGGGGTTTGGGAGTGGGGCTCCAACAGGCTGGGGAACAGCTTTTCCAAAAGAATCCCACCATATTTTTAAAAGAGAGAGAGACAGACAGAGAAGAGAAAAAGAAGGGGGGGACCCAAACCTCAGCTGAATGTTTTTCCACCACTGGAACTAAAAAGCAAAAGAAGTCCAAATGCAACCAATTTTCAATTAGAGCATAATTAGAAAGAAAAGTGGCAGTGCTACGACAGATCTGGGGCGGCGGGGAGAAGTGACTTTTGACTACACTGCGCCATCCACTTGAAAGCTGTGATGATTAGAGGGACGATTTATGGTGAGAATGGTTGTGGGGAAGGGAAAAGTAAAAGAAGAGCCCTGTGCCGGCTGATCACCAAGTCGAGGGCCCAAATAGAAAGTCAAAAGCACAAAGCTAGGCATAGTGGTGCAAACTGTAACCTTAGCTCCCTCTTTCTCAGGAGGCTGAGGCAGGAGGATCACCACAAATCTGAGGCTACCCTGGGCTATACAGTGAGTTCACCGCCAGCCTGGAATACATAGCAAGACCTGTCTCAAAAAACAAAAACAAACAAACAAACACGAGCATATATTTATCAGCCACTATTTGCAAAGTGTCTCAGAGAGCTACAGGGAGAGAGAACTCTGACCTGGAGTCTTATGAACACTGTCCCTGCATTAAGGTTCACCACTTCACACTCACCCACTATGCACATATGCACAAGTCTGCAGAGAAAATTCAACCTGGACTTCTTTTTATACTCAAAGTCCACTCTGAGAACTCAGCTGGCCACTCTCTGCATTTCTCCCTGCTCTCTACTCATTTCCATACATGACACCCTGAGACCTCCTGAGAAAAAGTTGCCATCACCAAATATAATTCCTGAACAAAGAGATCTGGATTTGTCCTATTCTTCAAAAGAAGCCAGATCAAGCCCATAACCTCCGGCAGGTTCAGATATGACATCAAGATGAGTCTCAGGATGGCTGAAAAGGTATTTTCCACTTTATTATCCCAAGGGATTCAGGCCCATTTTCTGTGTATAAGCCATAATACATAAGAATGAGCAGAAAGAAACCAAGAATGGGCACCTTCAGATATGGCTATAGGAAGGAAGGAGTCTGCTGGTTCCCCTCTCTATTTGCAATAAACAAAGCAGTTTGATTGGCAGAGGCAGGGAATACTTTCGTCCCCCTGCTCTGGGGTACCCTCTCCCTTGTTGATTTAGTTCAGGCCACTTGGAGGAGGGACAGGAAGGGCTGGGGCAAACATGTCACAGCCTGCAGTGAATAAGGCCAACAGAAAGAAGAGGCAAAGAACAGAGTGGAGGGGAGAGGAAAAGAGGAGAGGCCTTTCTTCCCATCCCACAACCTGGGCTTCATCCAACACAAAGTTAATTCCTAACCTCGGCCTCACCACCCTGCCCACTGCTTACATGATTTATCCCCCTATCTGCCTGCATCGCCTTTACAGGTCTCCCAGTCCTGCAACCATTATAAAAGCTGTCTGTGCTGCTGGCTCGACCTGGCCTGGCCCAGGCTCCTGCCACAGTAACCCTTCCCCACCCCTTTTACAAGCCTTCCACCATCATGGAAATCTGAAATCCCACGAAAGAACAGTAAACATCACAGGGGAAAGAAAATACCTACCCAGGCCACTTTGGACAGCAAAGTCACAAATGGACTGATGTCTCTTAGACAGGGATGAAGGCCTCTGGGCAACAACAGTGAGTTGCCTTCCTGCCTGGGCTCAGCTGCACAATAACAAAAAGATGCACACACAGATGTGCCAATCCTTTATGGGGCACAGCCAAGCATCCTGGTGCCCTGGGAATTCCCAGGCTGGAAGAATCAGCCAGACTGTCAGGGAAACTCACAAAGTAAACACAGGTGTCAGGTTTAGAGAACCATGTGAAAATGTGAAATGTTAAATAACAGAAGGAGACTAAACAATATTCAAACCAAAGCTGATAATCAGCTCCGCCACCTTCTTATGGGCTCCATAGGGAGGTGGCATGATGTAGTGGGAAGAACAGAGGCTTTGGGAAAGCTGGCTTCATCCTTATTTATTAGCTATGTGACCTGTGGCAACTTATATTTTCTTAATCTCAGATTCAGTTTCTGTAGTATAGAAGATACTGATTCGTGGAAAGGTTACAAAGATCAGTGTAAGACTGCCAGAGTGCCTGGCATTTGAAATGTACACAGAATGATAGCTATTGTGATAATTTGGGGTGTCAGGCATCTGAAAGTGGGGGTGGAGCAGCTAGTCCTATTCTTTCCCTATCTATGCAACTTCAGGTTTTCAAACAGGTTTCTTCTTTATTCTATGCAAATTTTCTCTTTCTAAACCAGATTCCACTGTCTGTTTTGTTGATCCATTTTGGTTTTTTGACAAAGGGTCTACTGTGTACTCCAGGATGGTTTTAAACTCACTATGTAGCCCAGGATGGCTTCGGACTCTGTGATCCTCCTGCCTCAGCACTGTGAGCACCACAACATTCAGCTCAGATTTCACTGTTTGATCTGGCCAGAGAATGAGCCCAAGGAAGCACTAGGGTAATATCCTTTCCTCCCCACTGTCTTGAGTAACCTGGACCCTGTACCACTTTGAGATCATAAAACCTAGTTCTAGGAGGATGGGGATTTAGCTCAGTAGCACTATGCCTGCCTCACAAGCACAAGGTCCTGAGTTTGATCCCCAGTATCAGACAAAGAAAAACAAAACAAAAACTTAGTTCTGTTCCTGACCCTCCTCAATAGGTCCTCACTGGCTGCTCCAGCCACAGTATAGACAGGCTGTTCTTTCCCTTTGCATCCTTCCAGAGAACTTGCCGCTAGCACCTGATGGATTCAGTTCTTCTCTTGAAATGCCCTGTTTCAGAGGCTACGCCAGAAGTCAGGGTCAGGCTTTCCCCAGGTATCTTGGTGAAGAATGGACACAAAAGCATCCTCCATAAGTCTCTGCGGGTCCAGAATGTTCTGCCAATAAGACTAGGCTCCCCAGAGCTCTGCTGTTCAGTTGGGGGTCAGCAGTGGGGAGACAGAGGGTAGGGAGGGCTGGGAAGGCAGGAAGAGAAGAGAGCCTTGATTCAGGGGGCCAGACTGAGTCCGCTACAGGCCAGGCTCCACTGAGGTTTCTCGGGTAAAACAGGCCTCTGTGGTGGCTGTGTCTGTAAAGCGGATGGAAATGCCCATAAAGCCATATCAAACCCTGAGCAGAGGAGGACAGGGATATATATAGAACCAGGAACCAAAGGGGCCACATGGAATTCAGGCGGACAGCTCCGCCCAGCCCTTAAACCCGCCCCAGGGAAGGGGGAGGCCCAAGAACAAGCTCCAGGAATGAAGGATGGAGACAGCCCGGCGGGTTTGCCAAGGGAGTGGGGAAATTAGGGGTGTCGGGGACAATGCTAGAAGGGAGCTAACAACTGGGCTGTGGGAATCAATGGGGGAAGGGGACGGGGTGGGGATTGGTGGACCTGCTCCAGCTCAGAGATGCTAAAGGAGGCCAACTTGCAGCTTTGGCGGCTCCTGGGGTGACTGGAACAGTCAGCCTTGGAGCCCTGAAGTCTTGACAGTGCTCTGCATCCTTCTTGGGACCAAAGAGCTCCTTAAAAACCTGCTTCCCCCCACCCCACCCCCCGCTTTCCTCGCTTTCCCAACCAGCACTTCCTCTTTAAATTAGTCGGGGGAGGAGGGGGCAGTGTGCACCATTCTTCACTCCCTTAACCCCATTCCCAGCCTCCCACAGAAACTGGAGTTGGGGGCAGCTGAAAAAAGGAAATCTGTTAGGCAAGTGTCCCAAAACTGGGAAAGCTCTCAACATAGGAATCTGTCAAAAGATAGAAACAAATTCACAGAAAGAAACAGCAGCTCACAGAATGAGGCCAGAGCCTCAGAAACCACGGCATCTGGTAGAACCAGGCTCTGAAGGAGATAGTCATGCCAGGGACAGAGAGTGACCCAGCTCTGATTTGCTGGGATTCCCCCCTCCCTAGCGATCCTCTTGCCAAAGTAGGATGTTAAGGTACAGGGTCTGTATGATGGAGATGGAAGACACTAAGCCCAGAAGAGTTTCTTACCTGAGCCAGGCAGGAAAACAATTCCCCACTCCCCTACCTCCAATTCAAAAGGGACTCCTTCCCTCTCTCACTCCTGATTCTTTTTCCTGTCAGCACAGGTATGTCAATGTTTTGGCGCCACCTGCTGTCCATTTCTGACAGTTCAGAAGGCTGGATCCTTGAGCTGGATGGGCCTCAAAGCTTACTTTCCCTAGTTTATCATAAACCTTAAAGGAATGGAATCCAACAGAGGTTCCTTTCCCAAGAGCCTTGAGGATTTGAGGACAGCAATCCTCTAGTTAATACAGTGCATTTATTTTAAAATTATTTCTCTAATACATTATTTTGGTTTTCTTACTTTTAGTTAGAATTTCTAAGTTTGTGCCTAGATGACTTGCTACATGTAGTGTTTGTCATCAAACACTATAATGAAAGTAGTGTTATCCAATGACCTAAGTATTTTATACTGCCCCACTATTCCTATGATCTCGCTCTGGGCAAACATTCTAATACATAATAAGCTCTGTGGGAAGTTAGTTCATCTCACAGATAATGACATTTGTTCATTCACCAAATAATTCTGTGGCACCTACCATCAACCACACACAAACTGGAGGTACAGGGTGAGTAAGACATGCAGGGTTTATACTCTCTATACATGTTTATATGTTCTAGCATCCTTTATCTGAATCATTTAGGTAGTACAGCAATTCCTCACTCTTTTGTTTATTTTGCTTTTGAGACAGGGTTTCACTGTGTATTCCAGGCTGGCCTTGAACTCACTACATAACCCTCAGACTCACAGCAATCCTGCTGCTAGCATCCCAAATGTTGGGATTCTAAGCATGTGCCCCACTCCTGGCTCTCCTCCTTCATCTTAAGGAATACCTGTGTGAACAGTAAAGATCAAGACAAGAATGCAAACAGATTTTGTAAGAGTCAAAATAAAGAAATATAAGAAGAGCTGAAGGGAAGACAGTGAATACATATATAAAAAGATGTGTTTTTTCAAGCTAAATTTTCTCCTAAAACCCTCTCCTAGATCTAGCAACTGCATGCAAGCTTCTAAGTTCAGCCTCCTTGGGTCTCAAGACTTCCAGATTTGCAGCAGAAAGAATGGAGGAGAGGTGATAGCTGTTCAGAACCTGGGGCAGATAGCTTAAATTATAGGCAAGTATCTTCCAAATGTCATCACAGGAAACAAGTGGGACTCCATCAAAAGTGCTGTCATCTGGCAGAAGACAGAGAAGTTTCTGACAGGCCCTACCATGAGCCGGAAAATCAAAGTCAGCCTTAGAATCTTATGACAGCCACACCTTCTCCTAATCTCTGTCTCTCTAACTGTTCCCAGGTAGGATTATGTAACACTTGTCACTGGAAAAGGAATCTTTTTTCTTTCTTCTTTTGTGGTATTGAGCGGCAGTACCCTAGGGAGTACCCAGGGCCTTGTGCACACTGGGCAGGCACTGAGCTACATCCCAGCCCTTTTAATTTTATCTGAGGCAGGGTCCCACTAAGTTGCCAAGGCTGGCCTCGAACTTGCAATTCTCCTGCCTCAGCTTCCTGAGAAGCTTGGATTACAGGTGTAGGGCACCATGCCCAGCTCACATAAAGAATCTTCAAAAATTCTAGCAAAGGATTTCCCAAAGATTCTCTGGTAACATATTGCACCCAAGCAAAAAACTATTCTTCAACTACATCCTCACTGTTATAATACAAGTTTGTCCCTTTTTAGACCATCTTGAATGAAATGCAGAAAAGCTATTCTTCATCCTACCTGTGCTACTTTTTCATATTTCAAAGAATAAGGTACCATCTAATCTACTGTCTCAATTAAATAAGTCCACTGTCTTTGGATTCTTTTTTATTGTATGTCCATCTGTTTTATTATTGCCCTGATTTCCCTATGGATACTTAAGTCCTATACATCTTTCAAACCCAATACAAAAATTCTAAGAGCCAACTAATATTAAATATATTGGGAAGGTGGCCTGGGGCCCTCATACTGTGTTACACGGTCTGAGATTATATCCATTTTTTTAAGTGCCCAAACTATACCAAAGACTACATCACAGCTGAGCACTCTTTTTAGTTAAACCTTTCAGGGTGGTGAGGGGAAGAGCATTTCCTAGTTATGGACAGAAGTAAATATTATACAGGAAAAAAATTCTAATAAAAAAGGTCTAAGAAGGGCAGCAGCTGCCAAAGCTGCTAAGTAGGGAGATCAGAAGGGGCATTTATATGGGCTTTATACCTTTGTCATCAAAGATGTCATAGAAAAATCATACTTTCCTGTCCTGAGATCCACCCCCTCAAAAGAGCTCCCTGGGACTCCTGCACCAACTTCCCCAAGGAGTGACTTCCTCATTTGTCCTATCTGGTACTTTGTCCCTTTCCCTGTGCGGCAGGCCTCCTTGGACTTTGAGTAAGTGTACACTTGTCTCCCCTCTGAGTCAGACCCTTGCTTCTTGGCAAAAATTATGTCTATCTTTGTAAGCCTAGCTCTCAGAAAGAACTTCAAAATGCCAGTTTCCTACCTCCACAGTACCTAAACCTAGTGGTATTCAGTAAATGCTACATATAAAGATGATATCATTAACAGCAGCCGCCCAGCACACCTCCACTAAGTTGTCAGACCAGTTTAGGATATTGGCATGAAAACTCCTTTTTTCTCTTGGCTCCGACATTTACTCTTAAGGTTTGCCTCCTCCTCAGGAGACTCCAGGAAATAGGGTTACTTTTAAGTTCTAGAAACTCTAATCATTCCTGTTTTCTCCAAGTTAAGGGCCAGAAGGGAGACTGCAGATACCTCATGAATATTAATGAGCCCCTGCGGTCACATGAATATTAACAACACCCTGTGGCTTTTGGGAATGGCAGCCCAGCTAGAACGTCTAATATTAACCTTGGCTAAGTCCAAAAGGTGGGAAAAGTATATGCTCATACATTCCCACGGGGAGTAATGGGTGGACAGCAGAGGCCAGTTTAGGGTTAGCCCCTATGCAAACATCGGCACGTGGGCAGTTAAAAAACTAAATATTATGTCCCATGTCCCTAGCACTGGGGGCACTGTTAGCTGCTACTTGGGCAGGAATCCCCAATTCTCAGGCTTTGCAGAAGTTAGGATGCAGAAATAAATCATATGTAATTCAGAAAACCACTGGTAGGGATACACTAACCTATTACAGTTGCTACAGCAGAAGGGGTAAGGGAAAGTTTGAAGCCAGATCACACTGGACAGAAACCAGAATGAAATCACAAGACTCAGTTAGGTACCAAAATATATTTTTTCAGGTCATATATTAACAGTAATGAAAGATCTGTAAACTGTGGAGTTTCTAGCCCCACACATTTCACAAGACTAGCAGGGAATAATGACAGGTTAAAGAGGAAAGATGTTCTAGGGTTAAAGGAGTAAATGATAGAAAGGATCAGTTTCTATCTACACTTATAGCTGGGGGTACATTTCAGTGGCAGAGCACCTGCCTAGCATGCATGATCTTAAACATCACAAAACATATGAGAGATATAGGTAGATAGACAGACAGATACACTCTGAACTCTGGAGATATTAGACAGAATAATAATCATTATTAAAAATCAAAGAAGTTGTACTGTGAATCAGAATCAACCAAAGAAACCCACATACTTCTAACCCTGGGTCTAAGTTCAAAGCCTACTTCTATGCCACATGACAGTGCTATTTTTTTTTTAAGCCAGGTTAAGTGCAGGGGTTGGAATTAATGCTAATGAGATTCCAGCTGTGCTCACAAGCCAGGACAGACTACTCCTAAAACTAGAAAAGTGTGTCTTAATTCCTCTAGCCTCATCCTACTCAAAGGCCTTGACCCTTTAGCTCTCCCTGAAAAGCTGACCCAGCCCCCTCACAAAGTACACTCAGGAGGAACAGAGGGGCCTGTGGACCTAGCCCAAGCTGAGGTGGTGAGAGGCCACACCTAGGAAGAGGGTGGGGGCTGCTCACGGGAACTGTGTTCTGTCACACAATTACCATATTATGTAGCTCTAATAAAAAGAAATACTTGAAGTTTTACTAGTGCCATATAATAAAGTATTTATAGAATCCAAGGGGGTGGGGTGGGCAAAGGTAGATGGGAAAGGAAATAGGAAGAATTAGAATTGTTAAGCAGTAACGTGACAACAACAACTCCCAGTATTAGACCATACAGGTAGACTGCAAGAGCCTTCGGGCTGGATGCCCAGCCTCTCTGGCTGGCAAAGGCCAAGGTGGCTTACTGTTCACTCTCTTTTCACGAGGCTGTCTCTGACTTCTTCCTGGCTAACAAAAAATGAGATGAGGAACTAGGAAGAACACGCAGGGACACCAGCAAAACTGCGGGGCTTGGGCCTCAAAAGTCTGGAGAGCAGAGCGAAGGGGCATCTGTTCCAAAAATGAATGGAATGTCAGCTTTAAAAGGCTGCATTCTAAACTGAGCTTCTAGCTCATGCCATTGAACATACCTGACCATTCTGAAATCTGACAAAACAGGGTTTTCTATCATTGTGCTGGACCCCTTGCACATATATTTCTCACCCTCCACTGGCTGCTGCCACGAGAAAGGGCACCCTACACCTACTCCAACCACACAGCACACACCCACAGCTTCTCCCCACAGACAGTCCTCATAGACATGGCACACACACAAACACACACAAACATGATCACCACAACACACCCCTTCCTCAGGTCAGGGACTGCCTGCTGGCCTGGGCATGCATCTTCCATAGAAGACACATCCGAGATAAAAATGTTTTCCAAGTCTACAACCTTCTTTAACATTTCAAATATTTCTATTACATGGAAGGGAGAAGGGGGGGGACGAGGGCTGTGGCATTATTACAGAGGAGACTATAAACAGAACAAATATAGAGCTGCTTTATTACAAGGCAGTGTGGAGTTGGTGGCTGGCTGATTACAGGGACACTCCCCAAGCTCTCTGCAGTCCCAGACCTCAATAAAGGCCAGACTATAGCTGCCTTCTACAGAGGGGCAATTGGATCCAGGGGCACCCTAGTATCCCCCCAGATTCCAGTCCAGGATGTGATGCCTGCCTTGGCTGGAGATGAGGAAAGCAAACACAATCTAAGAATGACCGGGCTTGGCAAAGAGCCATCAGGCCATCTTCTCAAAGGCAAACACAATTAGAATGGTTTAGGTTTCTTAAAATCAATAGATTTCAAATTTCAGGGAGAAAAAACAGAGAAATCAAGAACAAATTGATAGATTTAAAACCCATACACATCAGAGAAGGAAAAAGAGAAAAGAACAGATAAGACAAAAGAGAAGCAGTACAGCTTAAGTGAGTAAAGCAACCCATATTACGTATAAAATCATAGAAGGAAAGAGTGGGAAATCCATAAGTCCTCTCCTCTGGACTCCAGGCACACAGCGTCCCTTCCTGGGTGACTCACAATGGGATCACCTTCACCGCTGCTTCATGTGGTGAGGCCCTCTTTATAAGGAGACACACCGCGAGCCTTCTCTTCCTCCATGCCTGCAAGCCAGGGCAATTGCGTCACTGACCTCCACACACACTCACTCCCTCCTCCTTCCAGCAGCCACCACACAAGGGATCTTGTCTTGTGGTCCCCACGATCCTTTCATCTGGGTTCCAAACCCACTGTCACCTTGGCCCTGAATCACTCCCCAGGAGACACTGGGAAAACATAGCTGGACAAAGAGTGTCTGGGTCCTGTATGGCTAGAATTTACTGATCCCTGCTGGTGAGAGAACCAGGGCCATGCTCTTCTCTGCCCAGAGGCAGGGCACAGGAGTAATTTTGAACCTGGCCTTGTGGCCAGACCTGCCTACAGATTAAGCTTCCACTGAATTGGGTGATGTCCATTTATTTCAGCTCCTAAGAGCTGAGGAACAAAACATGCTGAGAAGAAGCCTTGTATGTTCTAGCTCCTCTATCTTCCTCATTCAGAGGCTGAGGAGTTTCTGGAGGGCCCCCAAGTATCCCCCTAGTACTGTTTTCATCCTGCTTGGCTAGTCTGTTCTCAGGGGAGGCCCACGGAAAACTTCTGGCAGCTGAAAATGTCAGCGTCTCTCAGATCCTTCTCCAGGACAGAGGATTCCCTCCAACTCTCTCCCTCAGCTCGTTTCCATGTCTCGTGGTTCTAACATTTCTATATGGGGATAATCCAGCATGGTGCTTGGCCATGTTTCTCTAATTTTAGAAGCTGTGCTTCAGTGGCAGGTCTAAGATGAAGAACAGGTATGTTTTCTTAATTTCTGCATCTTCTTTCTCAAATACAATTCCCTAGAACAGAGCTTCAGAAACAGTGAGAGAGAGAGAGAGAGTAGGAAAAGCTCTGTACTAGAAAGTTGAAGGATAACGTTCTGGTTTCTACCACAATTACTTGTGGGATTCAGGGCCACTCAATTTCTCAGAGCCAATCCATCATATCTCCTTACCCTTAAGTGGCCCTAGTAAGCTTTTTAAAAAAAAACTATGTCAACTTATTCATTCTTGTTTTTCTTTTTGTATAAGTAGGTGATCAATGTACTTGTGCTGCATTTGACTCAATAAAGCCTGCCTGCCTCACCAGGTAGCTATGAAAGTGAAATGAAACCATGAAATCAAAAGTCTTCAGTAGAACATAGAGCAGCACAAAAAAATGTACTGAGTGCTTTCAATGGATGAGACGAATTAAAGATATAATGGCCCTGTTCTCAGGGAACTTAACATGTAGTAGGGAAGCAAAAAAAAATCAGGAATTGTAGTATAGCGTCTATGACAGAGCAAAGAAAAGAACACAGAACTAAACTGAACTCAGAAGGCCAGGGGATATTCTCTAGAAATACTAACATCTTCACCAGAATCGAAACAATGAACAGACTAGGCTATAACTCAGTGGCAAAGGCCCTGAGTTCTTTCTATCCATCTATCCGTCCATACATCCATCAAGAAATAAATAGAACAACAACAACAAAAAAGAAATAAATAGAACAAGAGTTATCTAGGTAAAAAGCTCTGCTGGTGGTGCCTAGGAGGTTCCATGGGGAACAGCATGTACCAAGGACTAGAGATAAGACAATGATGGGCTCTAGGAATTGACAGTAGTTAGATAGTTTGATTAGGGAGTTAGACTTTATCCTAAAGGCAACAGGAAGCCATTCCACAGCAGGGACACACGATCAGATTTATTAGTAGCACCCATCTGGTTTCTCTTCCTGATCGAAGAACTCTGGAGTTAATGGGATATTAGAAAAGAAACAGAAGCTAAGGATGGGCCTACTTCTTTCCTTTCCATCCTTTAGCAACAGTGGAATCCAACAGGTTACCATTTCCTTCCTCAGAAGATCCTCCATTCCTCTAAATCACTGCTTTATTTTCCAGGCAAAGATGCCTCTCAGTGTCTTTGTCTGTCTGTGTGTCTCTCTCCCTTCCTCCCTCCCTCCTCACCCCTGTGTGTGTGTGTGTGTGTGTGTGTGTGTGTGTGTGTGCGTGAGTGTGTAAAATCTTTGATTGTGTAGCAAGTTCCAAGGGCTTTTAGCCTCCTTCCTTGAATATTTCCTACTATCACCACACCCCAAATAGAGCTGTCCAGTAACCCTGCCAATAATCCACATTTCTAAACCAAGGCCCATTTTTTATCTCTCACTTAAATTCCACCAACTCTGCCAATATTTACTTTTTCCTCCATCTTAGATCTCTGAACCTCTAGAAACAATTTGGTGACCTCCTAATAGAAGACCAAGATAATGCTGACCAAACATGTGATCAGTCGGTACAAGACCTCATATCTAGATGATACTGACAGACTAGAAAACTACAGGAAATATTCATTCACTCCTTTTCTTACTTCTCTACCTCATTAATTCATCCAGAGTGTAGCTTAAGGTTTAGAACTAATACCTCACAAGAAAATCATAATGGTCATTAACTTTATCTTGAGGCCCCATACCATTTAAACTTAAGAGTCACAGAACCTTGGCACTGGGGAAAAAATATTCAATCTGGCCTTCTACTTCATTGTCAAAGCTCTTCAACATGATTTGGCAAAGAAGATTCAGTGCTTCCCATTGCCTCAAATTTTCTTAAGAATGCAATTTCCTAGCCAGGCATGGTGGCGCATGCCTATAATCCCAGCACTTGGGAGGCTGAGGCAGAAGGATTGCTGTGAGTTCAAGACCAGCTACATAGTGAGTTCCAGGTCAGTCTCAACTACATAGTGAGATACTGTCTCAAAAAAAAAAATCCATTTCCTATTTATTGCCATGAACAGATTTTTATTTTTGAGACAGGATCTTGCTATATAATTCAGGCTGGCATCAAACTCACTGTGATCCTCCTATCTCACCCTTCCAAGTTCTGGGATTACAGGAATCCACTACCACACCTGGCTCCATGAGCAAATTTAGAGTAGGACCACTAGGTCCAACAGAGAATAGCTCCGTTCACAAGTTCTTAAAATTCTAGAATAATGCCCTTCAAAGTACGAGCAGAAACCCAGCATGGTGGCACATGCCGATGATTCCCTTGGTGCACACACCTAGAGGATCTTGAGTTTAAGGCCAGCCTGTGCTACAGAGCAAGACAACGTCACAAAACAAAAACAAAAACACCAACAAAATATAATCAGAAAACTAGTGCTGGTCCATGACTCCTCTGTAATGAACCCAAGATGAGGTAATTATAGATACTGAGTATAAGCATTTAAAAACGTTTGTAGTAACCTGACATTTCCATAACACCCAAGAATACACTCAAGAGGACTCATCTCAATAAACAGGGTAGACAACCGTTTGGGTCTGTTGAGCTATATATAAGTCATGTGGCATATGCTGTATATTGTTTATGCACAGTAAGACCATGTGTCTGACTGCTTCAAAAAGCACTGTTCTAGAAGGTTTCCATTGAAAGATAAGCCAGTAGGTCCTGGGATAAGAAGGCTAGCTCTTCTCTTCTCTCCCCTCTCTGGGTTCAACAGTGAATCTGTTGCCTAGGATGAAGAACAGGAAGCTGCTCCCACTAAGTCACTGGTGGTGTGGGGTGAAGAGGAGGGCAGGAGTTGGTGGCCAGGTTATCAGGCAATAACAAACTCAGCATCCAAGCACGCGACTTCCAGCAATGCAAGGAGCTTCCTTTGTTTTTGGAAAACAAGAGCTGCAAGAAATTTCTCCTACACATGTTCTCTCTTGGCCTCGGGAGGAGTCCAACCACCTCTGACACACAAATAGGACAGTCTTGGCCATTGATGGACAAGCCAGCACCCTGACCACAACCCCTGTTTGCTTTTCCTTTTCCACCACTTCCTCATCTGGAGGGCCACTGTGGGGCCACAGGTAGCTGCCAGCCTAGGTCACACTCAAGAATTTCACCCCCAGTGACCCAGCACCTAGTCCATACACCTCTTCTGATGCCCTTCCAGCCTGCATTCTCTCCCCAGTATGGGTCTCCTGGTCTGAGGCCAAGGACTTCTGGCCACTTCCCGGGAGTTGCAGGTGAGGCTATGCCTCGGAGTACGACTCTGACAAAGGCTACGGTGTGTCCCTGCAAGCTAAACCCAAGGTCAACATCTGTCCAAGTGCCCACGAAGGTCAGTACTTGAAGTTTCAAAGGAACATCCCAGACATTTATTTTTGTGTTACCTGAAGATTCACTTGATTACATTAGACTCTCATCTTCTAGAACCCAGCTATCAGCACCACTAAAATATATACAAAATGCACCTCTTCATGACGCAGAATGCTATTAAAACTTCCAAGGAATTAGCTAGGGAGTGTAAGACCAAAGACTGAAAATTTAAGAACTCCTGGGAGCTCTGCTCTTGAAAGTATAAATAGAATAAGAGTCTTACCCTTCTAGACTCAATCAGTGTCACCTTAGACCAAAGACTACTGCAAGACATTTTCCCCTAGAAATCCGAGAAACAGGGTCAACACAGTAAGAACCTTGGGGACCTTCCTCATTCTCTGATTAATCAAGGGAACTTACTTTTGACTCCGATGGCTCAAGAGCCCACATTTCTATGAAGATATGAAGACTCATTTGTTCAGTAAGGGCGGAGTGTGGGGGCGGGTCTCCCCCCACTCCAGGCCTCTTTAGTGCCAAAGAAGGAGGAAACAGAATAAGCAAAATAAAATTCATAAAGCGAAGTAGTAATTATGGTGTGGTCAACAAGAGGCTGTTCCTCAGGGCCATCATTATGTGGCTAAATTTAACGCCCTGCACGGCCAGGGGAGTCGTGCGCCCTGGGCACCGTGTGTCCACACAGACGCCAGCTCCGCCACCTTCACCCGCTCGACAGCCGCCTGGGCTGCCAGAAAGCAGGTCACAATTTTTTTTATAGTCTGTTTACCAAGATGCTGTTTTTACTGCCGAGGTTTCTCTCATTTTATCTCTTTTTCCCTTTTCCCGAACAGACTGGCCTGTATTTTCTGTCCCGTTTTTTTTTTTTTTTTCTTTCTCCCTCTCTCAGTACTATTTTCAGAACTCTAATTTTATATGGTATTTCCCCTTTTTTTTTTTTTTTTTTGGTAAATATTTGCCATAACTAAGCCAGGCACATCCAGTTTAAAAGGCTCCATCCCACAAAACATCAAGCCTTTAATGATATGCATCTCATTAGCTTGCCCCATGAAAGGAGGTATAGAAAAAACAAAAAAGCAACTTACAGACTCTCTCACTTTTTATATCTAGAGAGACCTGTATTTATATATGTGGACAAGGTGAGCACTGGCATTTTGAGCCCCAATACAAGACTGGTACAATGATCATTTGATTCGGGCTCCCAGGCCTCAGAAGTACTTTCAGGAGAGACGACTCTTGGTCTGCTGGTCCACCTGGCTGATTCTTACCAGATCAGTTCCGCTATAACCCATCCTGGACTCTGAGATATTAGGGCTCTCTAGATCAGAGGGACCACACTCTTGAAAGTCCTCTGACACTAAAATGGCTATAAGAAAACAAAGAGCGACAAAGGGCATGGATATTTCCCTCCTTTACTGGCCAATAAAGTTAAAGAAAGGAAGTTGAGAGTTAAAAGAATGTTTAAAGAGATTGTTTCTAAATTAGAACTTCTATACCTCCCATGCATAATCCAAAGGGCTTCTCCAGACAGGCAAAGCCCCAGAACTGAAGGGAGGAGGTTGTACCATACGTATTAGGTTCTATGAAAGGAGTTGTATGATCCAATCTGTGTACTACACCAAACAAAGAGCATCCAATACCCAACCTCCAAATACTTGTTAGGATACTTTTCAACACAGCTTAATACTCCAAGATGTATTAGAGGATGCATTAGAAGAGCCCTCAGTATTTAGCATTTTCAATAAGAAATGCTGGGAGAGCCAGACACAATATCACATGACTGTAGTCTCAGCTACCTGGGAGGCTGAGACAGTAGGATCATTTGAGCCCAAGAATTCAAAGATAGTCTGAGCAACGCTGTGAGACCCTGATTCTTTTTTTTTTTTTTAATTGAATTTATTGGTACATTCTAGGTAGACAGTACAGTTACATTCATTACTGGGATCTTGTACCTTTACATGCCAGGTCTTGGTTCTCATTTTTTCCCCTTGTCCCCACCCTCCCTTCACCCCCTCCTCCCCTTCCCCCCTTCAAACACTTTAATTCCATTTTTACATTTTCTCATATTTTTTTCCTTTTCCCTCATTCCCCTTTCCCTATCCTTCTCACTGTCCCTACACCTTTGGTCCTTTTCTTCCTATTTGAGACCCTGATTCTTAAAAAAGAAAAGAAAAGAAAAGCTAAATTGGGGAAGGAAAAGAGATACATGAATTCAAAGACCCTGCCTGGCTTTTCAGGCAGCACCTCACGAGGAATCTAAGCTCTGCAGGGTTTACCAAAGACCCACCATCTCTGATTTGGTTTTCAATAGCTCATTTAGGAATGATTAGACTCTAAGTGAAGTGACAGATACTAACAAAAGTTGTTAGAAACTAATTTAGAAGCCAGAATGCCAATTTATTAATTTACCATATGTAAGTTAGACTCTTTCAGTGACTGACACAGCTGCTTTTTCCTGGGAAATTAAATAAACACTACTTACTTGGTATACAAAGAAAAAGGCAAAAACTGGCAAATGGCTTTATAGAGTTCATATACATTATGCATGCCAGAGATACAGTATTCTGTTCTACTGTATCACTACTTTGGCACTATGGAAGATACATTAATACTCTGGGGGGGGTTCTTCTTTTGGATTCTGTATAACCCTTTGGTAATGCATTATAAATTAATTACATAATAGTTTTTTTAATTGCTCATAAGAATTTGAGGTACCCAAGACCAAGAGCTGCAGAAGGGGATATGGATTAAGAGAGGAAGCAGTAGTTAGGACAGAGATCTCTACACTGGGATTGCTTCCCATCTCTTAGTTAAGTGAGATCTTTGCACTGCTCACAAGTTGGTCTCCCATATAAAGTTGCTTGCTTCCCATATAAAGTTCTAAGCATGGCCATGTATCATACATACGGCAAAGCCCTGGAATATGATGGAAATATACTAGACAGGAGTGTGGAGCCCTAGGTCCCACTGCCAAATTCTAAAACTGTCTAGACATAAAGTCTTTTACCCTTGCAGACCTAAATTTACTCATAGGTAAAACAAAGTGGCTTGATACATCTTTAGATGGGTAAAGTCTCCACAAACTCATAAAATTCTATGGCTCTCAACTTCTGTACAAGATATCTGAGATGCTGCAGTTTCCTTCATCGAGGTACTTACCTCATAAGCAAAATATTTATAAATTACTGGATGGATTACTTTTGAAGATAGCTAATCCCATTCATTTATATTGATTCTTAGCTGAGTACCGAACATTAGCCCATACTTTAGGGTGATAATCTGCTTAAGATTGGTATCTCCTTATGTCCTCACTAAATTCAACAACTTCACTCTGCTCTTGCCCCCACTTTCTGGAGGTGGCAGCAAAAGGAATGCTGCAGCTCCTACCAACAACTTCAGCTTTAGACCAAGAGGTATTATCATGGTGCCATGTCAAGGTGTTGCCTCATTCCTAGCTTAGCCACACTGAACTGGAAGAGGTGTTTTGGAGTGAAAGATTCTAAGATACAACATACAGGATCAGAATTGCTCAAGCTTTAAGCATAAGATTAAGAAAAGCCAAAGAGCTTTTGAAGGATTCCCTGAAACAGCTGGATTTAGGGAAACTCCCTTACGTCGTGCAAATGTAAAAAATACCAAGTTGTTTCTTTTTCTTTAGCAGTCATTCACTACACAAAAGCCTCTAAACTCTTAGCTCAAGATTTACCCCTTAAGCTGGTGGTGATAATGAATGACTAGAATGCCAGCATGAGGGAGGCTAAGGTGAGAGGATTACAAGTTTGGTCTATACAGTGAGACCCTGTCTCCAAGCAAAAGTAAAAAAAAAAAAAATTCACCTCTTCCAGAAACATTTTATCCAAAATAGCCTGGTATAAACTCCAGATCCTACCCCAACGAGTGTTTTCTTCCTTCTCTCAGGTGTGCTTACTTCTTCCTCCTCTCCGATAACATATGTATTATGTATTAAAATATTCTTTGTAGATATGTAAAGTCCATTTCCCTCAAAATTCCATCTTTTCAGGGAAAGAAGTATTTTAACTTTTCAGTATGACACCATCATGTTTAATATTTTCAATGGTGCCTAATAAGTACTATCCACATAGTTTAAATTTCGAAATAGAAAAACAAATAGATCTTCAACACAGAATGAAATATACCCTCCCTGAGACCTGGAAATTTCTTCCTTGAAAAATTCACTGATGGGAGATGAAAAGGATAACCATGAACCATAAAGTCCCATTCCTTAAGTGTTGGACAGCTACACTGCCAACCTACAGGACTTAATCTTCACAGAATGATCACTTTTTTCAATGTGGCTCACCATCCAAAATAAATATAACCAATAAATGAAGGACACAAGAGATCACTTTAAGTATATGGGTAAAGTTAGGAAGCCAACAGACAAGTGAAACTTAAAGGTAAGTTGTTCAATACTTTTGTTTTCTCTCTTATTTCTGTAACCAGACATACATGTACCAATGTAAGTGAGAAAATCCTCTAATGCCAAGACCTTTAAACTATAACCACTAGTTGTGCATCTCTATCCACGGGGCACTGCACTAGGTTCAGAAAAGGAAATGAGCTAAACCATTCTGTCCTTAAGGACTGTGTAAGTTAACAAAAAAAAAATAAGCACAGAAATTATTATAGAAGGCAACGGTAATACAGAAAAGATATAACACACTGCAAGAGTTCAGAGGAGGAAAAAAAACATATTTACTACTTGTCATAACAGAAAAGTCCTATCATTATCTCTCCCTCTTTTTTATTTTATTTATCAGTGGTACTGAGGGCTAACTGATTGTGCTGAGGATTGAACACAGGGCTTCATACATGTCCCTCTTTTTAAGGGTAACTGAACACCCATGCAAGGGACTTTAAAATTCTTGGGTAGAAAGTCTTCATCTCCTGGGGGGAGGAAGATGGAAGTATACAGAAATCAAGTCATCTATTTTCAAACTATCACCCATTCTTCATGGCTCCTTCTCTTCTCAGCCCACAGATCCCTGCTCTCAGTGTCCTTTTCACCGGTATCCATTTTTCCCTCTCCACTGGCTTCTCCTTTACCTTCAAACAAACATACATGTATCTTCCCATCATATTTTGCTTAAGCCACTTCAGGCTCTGCAGCTATCTCTCATTTCCTTTTTGTTGTGAAACCTCTTTGATGAGATTTCTGCACTCCCTATCTTGTCAACTGCCTTATCAACTGATCCTTGCAATCTGCTGAGACTGCCTAAGATCAGTAATTGCCTAACATTTTTCCTCTGGTGGTCACCCATTCTCTCTGGTCTCTCCCCTACGTGTGTGCGGCTTACCCTTCCTCATGACGGCCTTAAAGAGCACAGGATTTGAGTCAAAACAAATACAGGTAAATCAGCTGAATGACATTAAGCAAATTATTTGACCCTTGAGCCTCTGCTTCTTTATCTTTAAAATGATGATATCACCTAGTTCCTAGGTTTGTTGTAAGGATTAAAAGTTATAACTTTGATAAAGTGCCTAGCATGGTGTCTAGCACGTGTACTTCTATTTGTTAGTTCCACTTTCTTGGCTAATCCACTACTCTCTCCAGACTCTCCCTGTCTCACATTTCCTTCATGGTTCCTACTCATCCTTCCAGTTATAATGGTTCCCCAAATCTCAACCATTGGGTCTTTGTTTTTTCCTCCATGCTCTTCTCAGCAAAAGATGCGTCCATTATCATGGCTTGAAATACTACTCTTTGGGAGGGGGGAGGAAAAGGAGGGAAATGAGATTTTAAAAAGATGGGGATGGCTGGTGATGTTGCCCAGCGGTGCCGCGCCTGCCTGGCAAGTTCAAGGTCCTGAGTTCTATTCCCAGTACCAGAAATAAATGAGTAAGTAAATGGAGGATTGTGAAGTGTTGTGTATATGCACCAGCTCCCTCTGAGGAATATGATCGTTATGTGCCACAAATACGTATTTTTAAAAATATATGTATGATATGAAGATGAGAAGGGCTCCAAGAGATGCAAGACAGAAGAGGAAGGAGATAATACAAAAAAATTAAAATAAGTGAGACACACCTACCAACTCCCCATGATGAATGCAAATCACTATGTACTACAAGCACATAGCAATAAATACGTAAAATCTCCCTTTAGAAAACCATAAATATCACTCCCTTACAGAAGATTCCCAAACCTACTTCTATAGGCCTTTTCTACCTAACCTTTAACTTTATTTTTCAACTCCTTCCTGAGCAGTCTCATTTGTCCTATAATCAGTTTAAATTCAAGATGAATATGGTTAATAGGCTAAGGCCTTTAAAAGGCAATAGTAAAATGAATGCACTTTTTTCTTTTCAGTAATATAGACTGAACACAGGGCTTCCACACTGAACTACATCCCCAAGCCTTTCATTTTTTGTTTTGAGACAGGGTCTTACTAAGTGACTACGTTACCCAGGCTGGGCCTAAACTTGCAATCCTCCTGCCTCAGCCTCTCCAAGTGCTGGAATTATAGGTGTGTGTGCCACTATGCCTAACTTAAATGGACTTTTATGAAACCCTTCTTCCACTAGAGGAAACAGAAAGGAGATTCAACTGTGTGAATCATTACAAAATGCTCCGGAGATATATAAAGCTTACAAATTAGAACTACAAGCTAACCTTGTAGCTAGTTAAGGGCTATCTAATGAGAGTTCTAAAGAAACCTGCCAGAAAAAAAGACATCAACCATCTAGACCTCACAAATCAAATCTAAACTAAATGGATGTCTCAGATAAGAGATTTAAATCTAGTAAAAGATTAACAGTGGATCTGGTAGAAGTAAACAGAAAAAAAAGTTTTCATTTTAGAAGAGTTGTTAACTTCCTTTGAATGAAGTAAGATACACACACACCTGGTGCGGTCTCTGTTAAATTGTGCTAGCTTATCTGGGTCTAGCTGTACCAGCACATATGATTCTGTTTTCCAACTCTCTGTTGTCTTTTTTTTTTTTTCTTCTTTTTTTGTATCAGGGATCAAGGGGATCGAACTTGGGACCTTGCACTTGCAAGGCAGGCAACAGCACCACTGAGCTTAATCCCCAGCCCTCTGTTGTCTTGGCCTGATACACATATTTGTGTCATAAGCCTGGCCTGAGTTGGTATCTGAGTTTGTAATACCTGGTTTTCAGTTTTTTAGAATAAAAGAATTTGGATTCAAGAGAATACTTGTCACTGTTGGGATGCTTAGAATGAGAAATTCAGGCTTTGGAAATGGGTAATTTTATCCCGTTTGTAGGTCCTATATTGATTTCTTTTCCCTTTAATTAATCCTAACTTTACTTTTGAAAATATAAACCTTAAAAGCTTTATTAAAGGAAAATAAAGAAAGAGGCATTTTTAACCATTTTTAAGGCAAAAAGAAAAGAAGTGGCCCCTGGTAGTTGGGCTAAATGGTTACTACAAAATCACAGCAAGAAAACCCCAAAGAAAAGGCAAAAGTCAGAAGAAATATAGATGAGAAACATGTGCAGCCACCCCCACCCCTGAGATTCTTCACTCCAGAGAGCAAATACTGGTGGATTTGTATTTGAAGCAAAGAAAACCATTCCTATATATGCCCAAGATTAGATTTAACTATGCCCCACCCATGATTTTCCCAGTCTGTCAATGGCACCAGTATTCTTTAAATCATACAAAGCACTGATGGCCTGATGCTCCTAAAAGATCATCTTCCTGTGTCAGTTTTAAAGTCAGAACTTTAATAACTGCAAGGAGGAAGGTGGAAGTGTTGTGCCTCCTTTCTAAAAGATGTGCCCCTGTTTGAGAATCAGTGCATGTAACAACAGATGTTACTAATGGGACTGAAATGGACAAAATGTGTTACAGGAATGGGATATGTAGCTTAGTGGTAGAGCTCTTGAATAATGTGCTCAAGGCCCTGAGTTCCATTCCCAGGATAGAAACAAACCAAAAACAAGGTGGGGGGCGCTACAGGAAGAAAAAGCTGAGAAACAGAGAAACACCTTCAGAATAAAACACCAACCCCTCCAGCTCAGCATTTAAGGCCTCCACAATTTATCCTCACTATTATATTGCTAATTTAATTTTCAACTAATCTTCACCCTCTTGTTATTTCACATCCCTTGCCACATGCTTCCTACCAAAATGTATTCCCTATCAAAACATGAACCAACCACTAAAGTCCAGTTCAAATCTGCCTTTCTATATAGTTCAGGCTAGCCTTGAACTCATGAGGTAGCCCAGGCTGGCCTTGGACTCATGGTGATCCTCCTGCCTCAGCCTCCCAAGTGCTGAGATTACAGGTGTGTACCACAAAGTTGGGCTTATCAAATCCCCCTTTTATAGGAAGTGGGTTTTTTGGGAGGTTTTTTTTTTGGTACCAGGAATCGAACTTGGGTCCTTGTGCTTGTGAGGTAGGTGCTGGAACCACTGAGCTAAATCTCTGGCTCTAGAAGAGTTTTCAACTTACTCCATTACCATGGCCCTTACTGTCGCTCACTAAGCACCATGATCCCATTGAAGACAACATTATAGCACTCTCTATGTTCCTGGGACTTGCACACTATTGAATGAGGAAATAATGAATTATCTGCAAGTTTCTCCAGGTCAAAACTTGCATAATGGCAGGAGTATTTTTTCCACTCATTCAGACTCATCCTTCTTCATTACATCCAAAGGAGCTACTGAAAAAAATATACTCATTATCCTTGACTTCCTCCATATCTGGTAAAGAAGCAACCCTTCTAACTGTGAATACAGAGTTCCTGTGGCTCTATGACTAATTTTGTTTCCAGGATTTTATTTGTTCTGATTCTTTTAGGTTTTAAGGTATTGATCTTTTAAATGGCTCTGAAAAAACAGGTTCTAGGGTCCCAATAACAAAAGATCAAGATTTATACTTCATTCCAAAGTTGAAACCACCTTTCAGGAAACAAAAAGTGTCAAAGAAACAAGACAATCCAACTAGGCTACTTGTCTATTTACGTGTGAGGCTTAGTCTACGGCTACCAATAGATGATTGTTTGATGGCTTATTAATGAGGTGGAGAAAATAAGAGTGCAGAGATTTGATTACTTCATTTATTCATCAAATATTTATTGTCAGCTATGTGTGGAGGCACTTGGGATAAATGAGTGCACAAAAAAAATTGTTATCCTTGTTTAGCTTACATTCTAGCAATTACATTCTAGCATCCTTTATCGAAAAGATGGGGTTGGGTTATTGAAAAAGAAATTTTAGGGGTAAAACTACAAGTTTGGTTTTTAATATCTTCAGTTTAAGATCTCTAACTTTCAGATGGAATACTGAGTGGGCTAACTGGAGCTAATAAAGATTAAATTTGGAATTCGTCAATAAAGAAATGTTTAAAGCTATAGGACTAGCTGAAAAATAATTTTTAAAAAAAGATAAAAGCACAAAAGACTATGTACCCAGCACTCCAACAGTAAGAGATGATGGAGAAGCACCAGGGAAATGTTGCTCCTTAGGCAAATGGTAGGAAGAAAAACAAAAGAGGGTTCTGCTGTGGAAACCATGCTTAAAAAGAATATTGACAACATCATAATGGAAAAGCCTAATGGTAAAGGACTGGCCAACTCAACTGCCCCTACCTCCCTACCCTTCTTCTTATAAATGACCTTATGACTAATGCTCAGGCAGAGAGCTGCGCAGGGGCCATGGGTGTAGCAGTGCAGTGAGCCTATGCCTAGAAGAACAGACTGAGGAAAGGAAAAACTGTGATAGAAGACCCACAAGAGGGATGGTGCCTTTAGTTGTGAACCCTGAATGGGGTGTTTGCCAGAGGGCAAGAGAGAAAATAATACGAGGCAAACGGATCATACAATGTCAGCATATGGAGGGTGCAGGGGGCTATGGTGGGTCAGCAGGTCAAAGGGAGTCAGCAGAACCAAATCATGAATGGTTTTTAATGGCATAGAAGGACTGTAGGCCACTAGGAACCGCTAAAGGACTTTAAACAAGAGAGTGGCATAGTCAAATTTTTGTTTCAAAGAGATCACTCTACCAAGTTCAACTGAGAGAAAGGACTAATGGGGAGCAGGGTCAGGAGGCTATTGCATGGTAAAGCCAAAGATGGTACTGACTGACTTAAAACAATGCAAGTTGGAACAGAAGAAGAGCAGATTCTAAAGACAGTTATTAAATTTTGAAGTAAGGACAAGAAGAAAGTGGAAAACTCCAAAAGTTCTAGTTCAGGAAACCAAGTGGTTAATGCACAGTTTTCCAAAATAAAGAATAGAAGAAGAGAAAGGCTTAGAGGAGTAGCTAATTCATCTTGAACATATTTAGGATGTGATATATGTAAGACATCCAGGTAGAAATGTCAAGGATCCAGAAAATAAATATGGGCTTCAAACACAGAGGAGATAGACAATTGGTACTCAATGGTATACTGATGGTCTTGACACTGGGTTCTGGGTGAGACAACCAGAGGGAAGAAGAGTGAAGGTCAAGAGAATCAATAACACAGTCCTGGGTAACATTAATATTTATGAGGCAGGGAAAGGATAGTCAGCCACAGAAACTGGGTATGATCTTCTGTGAATGAACTTAACAGGATAGCAATTTTCAGGTTAAAGGTCTACCCATCTCTCTCAAGTGAGTGTGATATGATCTCTAGTTTCATAGGAGCAGCAATAAATATCTTCATCACATGATGTATCTGCTTTAGAATCAGGCTGCAATCAGACAGGGATGAAGATAGTAACTAAAACTAGACAGGGGAAAATGACTCCCGTCTACACTGTAGACTCCTGTCTAAATAGTTACATTTAGGATGCTGATTCAAGTCATAGCCCCAAATTTCTTGGTTAATGTATTATACTGAATAGATTACATAAATCTTACAAGGCATTCAGAATACAGCAACGGAGTGATCGTTAGGTGAATACCTTCCTCTTACGAAGACAGAAGGAAAGAATTGCAAAATCTCTATCTCTGCTAAGGGCCCCCACCCAAAGGAAGCCAACTTCATGCAACTGCCCAGGTTTTGGTGTCGAGGGCTGATTCCTAGCCAGAGGTTGCCAGCTGCAGAGGGCGGGGCTCTATTTTGGGCTGCCTGCTGTCCCGGAGCCTAGCCGTGTCTGGTTTGAGCAGCATGCAGCCCCAGTGACTCACACACCCATGCAAACCGCCTGTGGCTCAGTGGCATGGCCTCGGAATGCCAGCCTTAGGCCAGCTCCCTCCTCACCCCATTACACTGGGATAAATAAATAAAGAGTCTGCCAGCAGCCGCATAGCCTGATAGCAACCAGATGGAGAGAGGACTGGGCAGGGCCAAGGGATTGAACTCCCTCCAGTGGACTTGACAGAGTGGGCTATGCCAGCCCATCATCCTAAACTTCCTCCTTAGCATAGTGCCTACCGCTATGTCATAGAAGTCCCCAACTCCTGGACTTTTTTTCCTACTTCTAAAGGGGCCTCACCAGCCCTAGTCCTGGGGAATGCTCTGGAGGGGGACCTTGCCCTACGTGAGGATCATGCAAACAGCCACCCTGCCCAGCCTTAAGTTGAATCAACATCGCCAGTATTCTTCCTCTAGTCAGGCATTATCAAAAATGCCCTTTTGGTTTTCTTGGAAATAAAAAATCAGAGGCTCTTATGAAGAGAAGAAAAAAAGGATCAAACATGGGGAAGAACCCCTGTTCAACCCATAAATATCCTTAGCTTCAGTATCCTAGAAACCCCTCTCTCCTACTGTCCCTTGTGACCTATGTGCATGGCCTCTTGCCTAGCAGTATTCCCAATAACACTAGGAAGAAGTGACCCCAAGCACTGACTACATGCCCCTCTGACATGGGCCTGGCCTCTCTGCGTCTTCGTTCCAAGCTCTCTCCTTGGTTTGTTTATCTTCCTATCCCACGTTGTTTATTTTAATGGCACATCCCCTCAGTTCAGTCTTGGGTGACCGCTTGACCCTTCTTGTCCTGTTTGTAGGACCCCAGGCAAGCACAGTAACTGCAAAGCTGCAATAGCAGTAAGAAACTCTACAGCCCCAGGAGGAGACCTTTTACTTCTAGCAGCTATGCAGGTTATTTCCAGGGACCATGCAGTGACCCTAGAAGCCACAAGAACTCACATTACCCCAATCCTTATGTCTTCCCAGCTGGTGTGTATAATCAGCTGAAGCAGTTAAAAAAAAACTATTAATTTCTAGACTGTAAGTTAAGAAATGTGTAAGGGTTGGGCATAGTGGCACACACCTGTAGTCCCAGAACTCAGGAGGCTGAGGCAGAACTGCCACAAGTTCAAGGCCACCCTGGGCTACATAGTGAGTTCCAGGGCAGCCTGAACTACTCAGCAAGACCCTGTCTCAAAAAAAAAAAAAAAAAAAAATGTGAGAGGTCCTGAAGATCCAGACCTAAGGCAAGTCAGTTGACCCCTCAAGCTCAATGTCTTCATCTATAAAATAGAAAGCTACACTACCTCTCAGATTCCTTCCATATATTATAAAATTCTATATTCAGGCCAAAGGAGACTAGAGGTCTTGAAGTAATTCCAAAACACCAACACACACCCTGGGCTAGCACCTGGATTCTATGGGCCTTCTCATTCTATTCTACCAGGCTCTCCCCTCTCAACAGCATGAAGAGGAGGAGCCTCCAATTTTACAAATGAGAAAATAGTGGCTCTGAGAAAAGTGATTTGTCCAAAGCTACAAAATAAACCATGAGAATAAAAGAAGTCCTCGAATATAGATCTAACAAGCAACAGTTTATCAAGAAGCCACATTACCACAATTTTCACAAAATCCCTCTGGCACAGATTTATCAAAATATTCATGCATAAACTTATTGAGAACTTACTATTTCTAAGAACTAAGGTCCATGCTGGGGATACAGCAATGCATTTGACACACTCCTTGTTCTTAAAGAGTCCATAGATCAGTGTAGAAGAAAGCTAGGGTCTTGCAGACATACAAACAGTATACCAGTGTCTCAAGTGATAAAACAGAGGTATAAACCAAAGTATAATAGCGGGGGAGGAGGATTATCTTTACAAGCAAAGTCCAGAGAGCTCTCCCAAAGAAGCTAAAGATGATATTACAAGACAAATAGAAGGCAGTGCAGAGGTGCATGCCTGTAATCTTAGCTTCTTGGGAGGCTGAGGCAGGAGAATCACAAGTTTGAGTCCAGCCTAGGCAACTTAGTGAGACCCTGTCTCAAAATAAATGAAAACAAAAAGGGCTAGAGAGGTAGCTCAGCACTTCCTGAGTTTGATCCCCAGTACTTCTAAAAAAAAAAAAAAAGGTTACAAAGTAACTAAGGCTAGGGCCTTGGGCACTTTAGATAAAGGGAAGAATGTATACAAAGACACAAAGGCAAGAGAAAACAGCTTTGGGGAAACTAGAAGCCATTTCTTGTAGCTGAAGCAAAAAGCACACATAGCAAAATGTCCAGAAGTGAAGCCAGATAGGTAGGAGGTGCTAGATCAGCAGAGCTAAGTAAGGATTAGCCTAGCACTGCTTTAACAAAGGCACGGTGGCAAGACACTAGTGTGTCAGCCCCATGTTGCTGTGTTACCCTCCCTTAATGCTCAAACTCAGAGACAGGAGAAGCCATGTGAGAGAAAAGTATCCTAGGAAATTTCTGTCACAATTTCTGGTTTAATACCTTCCCTTTCCTCATGGACTTGGCACCTATTCTGCTTCAGGACTTCACCAATACATTGTTTCCTTCTCCAGAGTTACACCTGCTTCAGTACAGGACAGAACACTCACCTCACAGATTTTGCTCTTAGCAGTAAGACCCCAACTATTATAGCAATTCAGAGGCAGAAGTTTTCCAAATCACAAATGCCTGCTTTATGCTTAACCCTGTGAACAGTGCTGATCAAGGGTACAAAAAAGGTATGAAACACAGATCTTGTCCATGAGCAGCTTAAAATAAACATAGAGGCCAAGACAGAAATAAGAATAATCTGTGGTAAAGAAAAAAAAAAAAAGAATAAATCTGTGGTGGTGGTGCATGCCCACAATCCCAGCACTCGGGAGGCTGAAGCAGTAGGACTGCTATGAGTTTGAGGCCAGCCTGGGCTACATAGTGAGTTCAAGGTCAGCCTGAATTACATAGCAAGAGCTTGTCTCAAGAAAATAAAAAAAACCAAAAACCAAACAAAAGAAATACAAATAATCTACACATAACACATTATTATAATAGCACCATTTACTTACATAATAAAGTACCAACTTGGGTAACAGGTATAATTAAAAAATGGGGCAATAATACTAAGGTTAAAAACTACATAACCAACAAGTCCCAGAAGAGTTAGAGAAAGCAAAGATCAATATTGACTGGTATTATCAAAGGTCACTATTATTAATACTCCCACTCTTTGGCTTCAACAGATATTTCTGTTGGCCAAGCTAAATCCTTAGAAGGGAAACCTAGGCAGAAAAGCTTCTGACAGGTCGCAATTATCTACTCCCCATTCATTCCTCTGCCAGTCCCCTTGCATAAACACTGTGATTTTCCACAGCCTGCTGTGCCCACAAAACAGTCCCCAAATGGTAGCCCTGAGTTTTTTACCTTCCCCTACAGGGGATGCTGAAGGGACTCTTCCCCCTTCCTTTCCCTGCTTTCGTTATGTACTTCGCAAGCTTTATCAGACTTTTTATAGGCAGCTTGTTCGAAGGACTTTCCAACCATCCAAGATATCTAACACCCAAAATGCGAGCCATCACCCAGGCACTCTGAGTATCAAACTGGTAAAAGTTAAAGAAAATAATAAATACATTACCTCTGCCATAAATTTGTCCAAGAAAGAATTTTCTTCAAATGGCTCAGTCTTCAATCGATCTATAATAAGAAGGGACAGAGAAGAGATATGAATCTAAAGATGAGTTTCCTACCTGTGAGATGAAAAGGGGCAGAGCCCAGAATTTCTTGGTGAAGAGGAGAAAGAGGCAACATGTAGACAGCGCTAGCCTGGTAGGAGAAGAAAAGCTGAGGGAATGTAGGCAAACAGGAGGAGGAGAGGGCAGTTGATTGGCAACAAATGGCAGGTTCAGGGACAGGATCTGTTGGAAGAGATTTTCCTGCCACAAAGATAAAGGTCGAAAGGAATTTTTAGATTCAAGTTGGAGATATGCAGCCTCCTAAACTCCCAAATTCATGTTGCCCCAAGTACAGCTGAGTATAGCTGTTGACCCCTTTCCAAAGTCTTTCCTTGTCACTGCCTAGGACATGTCTGGACTCGGTTATAGCTTCTACTGGAAACTTGGGCCCCAAGCAGGTACTCTATCTAGGTAGAGAGAAGTGGCATCCAGTATCTATTCTCCAGCTATTGGTCAGCACCCACCCTGGAGAAGGAAACACTTTTCAAATACAAATGAGCCTCCAATTTTTCTATCTGTTCCACTACCCACTCAATTCCCCCAAGAATGTCCTCTCACCTCTGCTCAGCGTAGCCCCACTCTCCTGGTAGTCCTGAATCTCTAGATCTTTCATCCGAAGCAAGGTTGCTAGCTCCTTCACGTGGCATTGCAATGCCAGACTCATGCCCATCAGAGGACGAATCAAATGTTGGGAGACCTTCAGTGGAGAAGAGATTTCAGTTAGACAACAGATTCTCACAAAGTATTCCCTAAGCCTGCATTAGAAGACTAAAGAATAAATGTTTTCACAGGAACTTACAGTTTCATAGGCAAGCAATCCAGTCACATGAACATAAATTCAAATGTAATATTAAATATATTAAAGAGGCTCAAAGCTTTTCTTTCTGACCCGGAGAAAATATGGATAGATAACTTAGAGTTGTGATTTGAAGAGGAGGAAGTGATACAGTTGAGAAGAGGAAAATATTGACTCAACTCTCAGCAGAGGCTAACAGATAAAAGCAGAAGACCAATGTAACCTTCAAGAAGGTAGGTATAGCTAAACTAGAGTATGCCACCAAGAGTGTAACTGAAGGCAGAAGCCAAAAGAAAGTAACTTTGGAAGTCAAATTAGATCCACAAATTTGTTAAGAGCCATTTCAGAGCTGATGATAGCCCCAAATGAGCCCCAAGATCCAAAAGTCCCACAAATGTAACAGAGTCTATGGTTATTGTTGCAGTAGAACCAAGCCAGTTACCAAGAGACTAGCGTAGGAAGAAATAAAGCAGCACCCCTATACACACCTTACTATTGCAAGCAGTAAGAATACTACCAGAGCCATACTTACTACAGAGCAGCTAGGCCAATGCTATCACGGACAATGGATAATCATTTGATTCATCTATGCAATGCATCCATCAGTCTCTCAAAGAAAACAACTAAAATTAACAACCTATTTGTGACTAGGGGATGTTATCAGAGTTCGTTTCCCATCTCCCAAGGAGTTGAATGAAAGGAGACACTAAGAAGAAATGCCCTAGATGAGGGTCAGCAAGCTTTCCTCAGAACAAATCAGAAAGTCAGTATTTTCATCTCTGTCAAACCATACGGTCCCTGCTGCAACTACTCAACTTCACTCCTGTGGCACACAAAGGTAGCCACAGACAATATGTAAACAAATGAGGTGGCTGTGTCCAATACAACTTTACAAAAATGGGCAGCAAGCCAGATGTGGCCCACTGGCCATAGTATGCCAACCCCTGCCCTAGATCAAAAAAAAGGAACACTTTAGACAAGACATCCTAAGGGATTTGAAATAAGGGACTAAAATGTCCCGTAAGATGTATAAGCCACACTCATATGGATCAGGATCAGAAGTCTGGACTCTCCAGATCTCATGCTTTTGTTTTTTATTAATTCTCTAGGTAAAAGTTACCACTACAAACTTTTCTTGTGTTGTGACTCAAATTATGAGGAAAAGACTTTTTTCCACATTTATTTAGAAAAGCCTGGGTATAAGAAGGTAGATTGAAAGATGGGGTTGGTGGCAGCAACTTCTGTACCAGCACCAAGATCCAAGAAACACAGGGTGCTGGCAAAGAATAGAAGGCCAAAAGCAGAGTCCAGGAGTAGATTCTTGTCACTTCTTTCTGTCACACAGCACATCCTAACTTGGTGGTGTCCTGAAACAGTTCCAGAACACTGGGTCCTCAGCACAGACAGGCTGCCAAGAAGGACTACTCAGAATGCAGCAGAAACACAGCTCTGGGGAGAGTCACCTGCTCTGCACCTAACCCCCTCTTCTAGCAACTGCTTTGTTAAGTTTCTTCATGGTCAGTGTAGATCAGGAAGAAAAACAGATGAAAACCTATTCAACAGCCAGAGAAAGTTTGGAGGAGAGAACCAGAAGTAACTGCCATTGTAGACCAGGCTCACTATCCATTTAGTGGTACCACGCAAGTGACAGAAACCCCTAAAATTAATAACCAGCCCCTCTCCTAGGATTGGGAGGTAAGTGATACCTGAACAGCAATTTCTTGGAGTGGTGTCACACAACATAAAACATGATAAATTACAGTTTTTAGTCAATGCTATGTCTAATTAAATATGATAATGCTATGTCAGGCAAAACTGATATGGCTTATTGGATCCCAGTGTCTGTATAACATACAAAAAGGTTTTATCAATAAGTATTTCATCTGTTCAAATAATATGACTGGATTATACTGTTCTGCATTATTGAGATATAATTAACTTCAAAGTTAAAAGGATATTAAAATGATTTCCCTTAGACCAGATAGCTTGCTCTATTCTTAGACTTATAGGAATGCTGGATAGAAATCTTGAATATATGTGTTAATGGCCATAAGAAAGACTGGTACAAATGTATAAAAAGATCAGAGTAAATCCACAGACACTACAAGAGAAATCTTGAGAGCTTTAGGAGGGTGGGAACACTTCCCTTTGATACAGACAGCAAAAGATGAAGCAACACAGTTCCCAAGTCAATTTGACCAAAACCTACTGGGTGTTTAACATGTACTCTGAGACCTCTGTCCTCAAAGAGCTACAAAAGTTAAGGGGGTCAGAAAGTATTATGGATTAAAAAGCCGACATTTTCATCTTTCACAAAGGAAACACTCACTTATAACTTCCCCCAGAATCTCTGGTTTCCTGTAGAAATGTTCACATGTCCTAGGCAGGAGAGAGAATGGCAGCTACGGATCCCCAGATGAATTATACCCATCAACACAGTAAAACATGTAATAGACTGGGATTAAGCACCAGATTTTAGTCCTGGCTCTGCTGGCACCTTGATATGAAAAGGGCCTTAACTACTCTCACGATCCTTTTCTTTTTCAAAAAAAAAAAAAAAAAAA
>NW_022900928.1:118997580-119006567 GCF_012274545.1 Fukomys damarensis
TTTTTTTTTAAAAAAAAAAAAAAAAAAAAAAAGAGGAAGCTGAAAGATTAAAATTCCACTAAAATCATAATGTTACAAATATTCTTATTTAATCCTCACAAATTCATAGTAATGTTGTAAGTGGTATCTCCACTTTACAGGTGAAGCAACTAAATCATAAAACTTCCATACTTATTCATGGTAATGGAAGTCTGAAAGTGGTGGGACTAATTACAAAATCAAGTCCTCTGGTCCCAAGCCTGTGATCATTCTAACTCCAAGAAATCTTGGGGTGTAATTCCTAGATATCAAAAAAAAAAAATCTAGCCAGGCTGGAAATGTAGCTCAGTGGTTCTGCCACCTGCCTCACAAGCACAAGGTCCCAAGTTCGATCCTCAGTACCAAATAAACAAACAAACAAATAAATAAATAAAAGAGCAAATGCAAAGTCAAGATGTGAAAGAAAAAAAAAAGAACAACCAAAGGAGTGACAAATTTGAAACTCAAAATATGGAATGTTGAAAATTATATTAGATACTAGAAAGAGCAGACAATAGGGAGGAATAGAAGAAGAGAAGTCAAGATGGACTCAGAGTGATAAAGCAGTGACCACTCTCTCCCCAGCACTCGGAAGGCTGAGGCAAAAGGATTCACAAAAGTTTGAGGCCTGCCTGGGCTACATAAGTGAGGTCAAGGCTGGCCTGGACTATATAGTGAAACCGTGTCTTAAAAACAAGCCAACAAGGTACCCAATAAGGGTACCAAACAAAAACAAAAAAACCAAGCAAATAAAAAGCAGAGACCTAGAGACCCAAAGTTTTATATATTTCTTAACATCCTGCAGAGACCTAACCATTGAACTCAGAGTGTGAATACATTATATGGCAGAAGCTGCAGGGAAACAGGTACCTTCCTGTGCACTTATATAGCCAGTAGGAATTAAGCTGCAAGTATGTCTGGAAGACAGTTTGGCACGAGGTGAATGGTTTAAAGACACAAATATTTCTTGCCCTAGGTATTTACTTCCAGGAATTTATTCACACATTTACACACAGCAGAAGTGAATGTGAGGGTATTTAGTGTATAGCACACAAAGAAGTAGAACAATTAAATACATATTAAAACAACCATTAAGTAAGATGCCATGTTGCTACTAAAGATAGTAAGGTGGGTCTCCTAAATATATTGGTATAAATGATATCTAAATTCTGTAATTAAGCATAAAAGGCAAGGCACTGAGCACTGGGTACAGCACACCCTGTGTAAAACTATGTACATGTATGCAGACAAGTATTCAACTGTGTGAATTTATACCTACAGTCACACATAGAAACACACAACACAGCTTTTCTTAAGAAACCACTCAGAGCAGGTATCACAGGTTGCTTTAGAAAAGGAAAATGAGAGACTAGAGAAGGGAGCAAAAAGAAGACCTGTTTTTTCACTGTATTCCTTTAAATGCTGTCTGAAATGTTGGCAGGAATTACCCATTCAGGAAAAAAAAAAAAGTAAATGAAAACTGCCACAAGAATGAGAAACAAACAAAAATTATAACAGTGTGACCTCACAGACACACACACAAGCTGAAATAGTATCCACCTACATCTTCGCCAGTGTTCATGGCTATCACTTGTTCCCCACCAAGCTCCCCTGGATTTGGGGGTTTCCCGGGCATGACAGTCTTCCTCTTTTAATGATAAGTATTTTATTTTAACTTAAAGGGCAGTAGTTTATCAATTGTTCAAAACTAATGTCTCCCCATAGCCAATCAAGACTCATCCTTCTCTAAATACTTTTGCTACTTTTCTTATTCTAGCTCCTCACTTAGAAGAATGTGCCAGAACAGCCAGTCTTTCTTTACTTTTTTCTTCAATTATAATTATAATATTATTATACGGCTGGGCTAGTTGGCACATGACTATATTCCCAGTACTTGGGAGACTGTGACAGGAGTATCACCGTACTTTCAAGGCCAGCCTAGGCTACATAGAGTTTGAAGCCAGCCTGAACTGCATAGTGAGACCTTGTCTCAAAAACAATAAATACTATTATACAAATGTTCTTTTCTGTATTTTTTTTTTTCAGTGCTAGGGATCAAACCCAGGCCCTGGCACATGCTAGGCAAATATTCTACCCTTAAGACTTTCCCAACATGCTATATTGTTTTAAAAGAAATTTTAGTGTCCATCAGGCCCCCAGGAGAGCTGCCTCCCTAGTCACACTATTCGAAATTTGTAGAGCTGTGTAATGCAAAATGAGACTAGCTATTACTGGGGATTCCCAAAAGCTGCCCAGAGTTTGCAGCTCAGAACAAGCATTACTGGGGGAATAGTGCCCCCTGGTGTCTCTTAGAAAAAGTCCTAGGGATTTTGAATGAAATGCTGTATCAAAAGCAGGATGAGAGATTTTATAAGACATTCAATTAAAATCAACAAATGTCCTTATGATGAATGCTGTCATTATGTATACCTAAAATGTACCAGTAAATGTTTTGCTTTAAAAAAAAGTTAACAAATGTGAGTGACAATTATATGCCAGGCACTGTGGATGGGCCTTAGGAATTCAGAATAAATGAGAAGTAATTCCCCAGCTCTCCAGTCTACCTTTATGAGGTTCCAGATAAAAAATAAACATCAGTAATGTTTCATGTATGGAGGCCAAAACACCACATGCAGGTACAGGAGACCAAAGACAAGATCTGGGAAAAGATGGTCACATTCTGCAGATCTATCTGCTGATAAACCTATACTCGTGGCCTCCCACAGAAGACCCTGGCCTCTAAGTGCTACCGACTGAAACAAACTCTGTCTATCATTCCTACAAAATACTACTCTACGCCCACTCTTCATTTCTAATACAAGCACTTGGGTGCTTCAGCTATAAGTGAGTACAAGGTATGATACTTCTAATCCCTGAGAGTGGGCTTTCAGACTAGGCCAAGCCAGCACTCAAATTCAGCTCATTCATTTATAAACTGGATGACTCTGGACAAGCTACCTTCAATCTCGGTTTCTTGCTCTAAAAAATTGGGATAATAACACATATCTTGCAGGAAACTCATGGGGACTACAAGATGAGACAATGCTTAGACAATGCTTGGGGCACATACTCCATCCTGTTGTTGGAGTGCTTTTTCTTCCTGTTTTGTTTTTAATGTTTTTGATGATCACAAACTGGATCATGCTAAGCTCCTGCTTTAAGTTTTCAATGAATCCCCACTGCCTTTGAGATAAAATCGAAATTCACTGAGTCCTTCAGATCTGGCCACTGCCTACCTCGTTTCTCGCATCTTCCTATCTGTCCTGCATTCATGAAGTTCCTGAACTTGTCCCACACTTAAACATCTCTATGCTTGTTGCCTACAATGACTCTTCTCTTTATTTTCTCCCAACTAGTTTCTAATCATTTTCAAAACTCTGCTCAAAAATCCTCTCCTGAAACCAAGCATGATGCTGCATGCTGGTAATCCCAACACTTGGGAAGCTGAGGCTGGAGGATTATGAATTTGAGGTCAGCCTGGCTACAGAGCAAAACTTTGTCTTGAAAAGAAAAGAAACTCTCTTTTCAAAGAGGTTTTCTCTGTTCCTCTAGACATCCTCAGCCCAGCCCAGTGAAAGAACTTACGACACTGTAACACAATTTCCTATCTGTCACCTTACTAGTTTATAAACTCCAGAAAGAGACCATATTATTTCATGTCAGGATGCCCAATAATTAGCATATAGGTGATGCTTCATAAATATTCAGTAAATAAATTAATGAATAAAGTCATCTAACAAAGTGTGTAGGTCCAAACTTTAGTGCCTTTGGAAAGAAAGAATATATTAGTCAAGAATCCTTTTTGTCCCCTGTGTAGTCAAGGACAGCTTTCTGCTTGGAGAAGAATTGTGAACAGGCTTCACAAAAATAAAAGAACACCTAAAGCTTCATTCCAAGCCGCAATTCCACCCCATATCTGAACTGCACTTACCAGGGAGGGACTAGCCAGACTGCAGCGAAAATGCCAATAGAAGGGGAGACCAGAGAGTTCACTCCGCACCCGGAGAATCAGTGCCTCTGCCACACGCTCACAGGAGAAAGCAGCTGCATCAGGCTGGACACCATCTTTCAACAATGGGTGAAGCAGATTATCCAAATGACAGAGAAAAGCTGCCGGGAGAGCGGTCAGGCGCTTGTTCAGCTCCTAAAGAGACAGCAGTTGTATAGAAGGAGGGTACTGATAGGAAACTGACTCCTCATGAGCACCTGTAAAGAAAAGCTCTGGTCAAGGTGGGCATGAAAGGGCAGAGAGGGAAAGAAAAACTTCAAAACAGGAAAGAAAACAAGAAGGGATCACAAAGATAGATCAACTGGTTTACTTCACGAGTCTATCTTGGCAACATCACTTTACAGAAGGCTGTATATCAAGTAATCAAGTTCACATCATGCATTATCATACATAAACATTCTCTCTCACACACAGAATCTCTCAAACACGCATACACACGACAAGATCCCAGGAGTGTAAATAAAAGTGTAAGACATGACAGGCTGAATATCCCTTAACTGAAATACCTGGGACCAGAAGTGTTTTAGATTTCAGAGGGGATTTTTTTATTTTGTTTTGTTTTTTGTTTTTGGGAATATATGCACTGACTGTACCAGTTAAGCAACACTGATCCCAAAAGCTAAAGCCTGAATGCTCCAAAATTTGAAACTTTCTGAGAGCTACTGCTCAAAAATTTTCAATTTTGGAACATTTTGGATTTCAGATTTTCATATTAGAGATAGTCAACCTGTAACTAAAATCGTGTTAATCCAATCTTCCTTGCCAACTTACAGGCAATCAAGCTGGCTGATGTTAATGCTCCCTGGCATTTGCTAGGAAAGAAGCATACCCCCGCCACCCCACGGCACTACTCCTCTTCACACTCACCTTGGCTCGCTGGCTCACCACACTAGTATCCATATGCTCATGCCACACCTGTTGAAGATCCGAAACCAGCAAGGCATAGCCCTGCTTGGTGATATAAGCTTTGGCCAACAGGGAGTTCTCGCTGAGCTGTAGCCATGCCCATGGCTGCATCAGCAGGCCTTGCTCCAGTTCCTCCATCTGCAGGAAAGGCCTAATTTAACAAAGTGTCTCCAGGGGATTGTAGGCCTGGGAGGTCATCACCCAGAAACGATATAGCAACTACGATTTTGTGGCAATCCTCTTCGATAACACAGAAGGTATGGACTCGCAGTCTCCCCTTTATTGAATCAGCTGGCCATCAATCTTACTACCTCGTGGCCACTCATGTTTTTCTCCACATTAAAAGAAAAGAAAATATCTCTTTTGGGTGGGCACATACTGGTGCATGCCTGTAATCCCAGTACTCTGGGAGACTGAGACAAGAGGATCAAAAGTTTGAGCCCAGCCCAGGCAACTTAGTGAGATCGTGCCTCAAAACTAAAAAAAAAAAAGAAATAAAGAAGGACTGGTGATGCAGCTTAGTGTTAAAGCCCTGGATTTAGTCTCCAGTAATGATGAAAGGAGATAAAGGGAAGGGAAGGGAGAAAGGAGAGTGAGACAGAGGAGAGGAGAAAAAATTATCTTTCTTGCACAGAGTAAGCCTGAACTTTTAAAAGAGAAAGAAAAATTTTGTCTTATAAAACATCATAAGTCATAAGTGTCAGGACAGGAAATTCAAATTACTCAATCACTATGTATAAACAAAGCTCTGGAAGCTCTCAAGAATTTTTTTTTTAATCTCTAAAAGAGAAATTCTTAATCTAGAGTATATGCATGCGAAGCCTCTGAAATTATATACTGGCGGGGGGGTAGGAATCAAACTCAGAGCCTCACACTTGCCAGGCAGGTGCGGTGCCACTAACCTACATTTCTGGCTTTTGTGTGGCCAGGCATGGTGATGCATACCTGTAGTTCCAGCACTCTGATAGTCTGAAGGACTGAGAGTTCAAATCCAGCCTGGGCAACTTAGCAAGACTGTGTCTCAAAATATAAAAGGACAATGGCTGAGGATAGCCTGTCATGGTGGCTCACACCTGGAATACCAGCACTTGGGAGGCTGAGAAGGGTGGACTGCCAAGAGTTCAGGGGCAGCTTGGTCTATACAGTGAGTTCAAGACCACCTCAAACTACATAGCGAGACCCTGTCTCAAAAAATCAACAACACTCAGTGGTTCCACAGCCTGCCTCGCAAATGCAAGGTCCTGAGTTCAATCCCTGGTATCAAAAAACAAAACAATAACAAAAACAAAAACAAGAACGGCTATGGATGTAATTCAGTGAAAGCCCTGGGTTCAATTTCCAAGGAGGGAGGAGGGAGGAGGGGAGGGGAGGGGAGGGAAAAATTGTGTGCATATATGCATATACATCAGAGGTCCATACCTAATTCCTAAAGGGATCCATGACACCAAAAACAAACAAACAAACAAAAAAACTACTAAATTCTGTGGTCAGAAGCAACAGAATACCCAAATCCCCTTTCAGCAAATGACCAGAACCTGGGAAGAGAATTAAATTCCATTAACTCATTCCCTCGCCCCAAAGTACAGCCACAAGTGATAACATGTGCTCTGTGCAGTTAGGAACTTTTGAAATCCAACTTTTCTGCCTGAACCACTACCATAGTAGTAGCCTTAACCTAACAGATATTCAGTAACTATGGCTGCTTGACAGAAAGTTTGGTTATTTTTCCCGTGGATCAAAAAAAAAAGTAATACAATTTCCTTCACTATTCCATGCAATAAATGCAAAACGAAGAGAAGTACTAAGAGGTGAAAATTTAGAATATAAAGACAATAATGAAACTCTTTAAGTCTGACTAACACAATGGTTTCTAAATTGGTCTAAACCATTCTTCCATCTACAACCTAGCCTTCAAGTTGTGGCCTTGGGTCATTACTTAATTTATGACTACTGTCTTGCAGACTAGATAGGTGAAATATACATACAGTCATGCCACATAAGGATACTTCAGCCAATGACAAGACTGTCTATACGACTGTGGTCCCACAGACTCTATCGCTGTCTTTTTGTATCACACACTCTATGGTGTGCACATACTCATGGTTTTCTTTGCTCCCCTTCGCTCAAGCAAAAACATCTTTATGCAGATCTGTGGGACATGTCTCTGCTCACACCTAGACAGGTTATTACTAGTAAATAACTTGTCTGGCCCCAAGTGGGGCTGACTGAACAGCTTTATACTGTACTGAAAATGGTACATTCACTTGATCTGGAACCCTTACAATAAATGTAAACATCCCCATCTTAAGCAACACATGACTGTACACATGCTGGCTGTTACCTGCTGCAGCCTCAAAACCTTGAAGATGGTATTTCCACTCCAATTCCCACACACTGCTCCTACAGAGCAGAAGTGGTGGCTAGGCTCGTCTTCCCTGGACAAGAGTTCCTCATTGCCAAAGATGACAGCGGTAAATGAAGTTGTTCAACCCTCTCATTTCCCTCAGAGGGTTCCCTGAGAGTCACCAAATGTTTACTATTCTAGCCCCTCTTTTTGGAAACTTTCAAGGGTCAGAACCCTCAGACTGATGGCTTTTATTTGGGGGAAGAGGGTAGTTGAAAATTTGGCCAAGAGGAAAATAGCCCTATGACAAGGTCTGAAGAGCCAAGAGTGGTGGCTCACACCTGTAATTCCAGCACTCTGGGAGGCTGAGGCAGAAGATCTCAAATTCAAGCCAAGCCTGGGAAACGTAGTGACTTTGTGACGCCTTGTTTCAAAATAAAAAGGAATAGAGATATAGCTCAAAGTGAAGGTCCTGGGTTCAACAGCCAGCACTGCAAAAATAAAAATAAAAATAAAAATGTCTGAAACATTCAGCACCAGATACAGGCTGGCTGCTTGCACAACTTGGGCCCGTTCTAAATCTGAGGCCTTTAAATTTCACTTTTTGTCCCTCAAGGCTGCCTTTAAGATTCATGTTAACCAGATTCACCAGTTTAAGTCTCCTGAACGCCTTAACAAGTGCGAAGAGCAAAAGCAGGCATGGGGTCCTGAGAACTGCTATTTGCAGCAGGGCCTTGGCCGAGGGCCCCTCAGGGGAATTCCCCCAAAGCCCTGAAGAGGGCAGCAGAGCCATAGAAACTGTCCAGGCTAGGCCACGCCCTGTTCCCAGGGAGAGGTAGAAAACTGGGTCCCAAGCCCACAGTCCCGCCCTGTTGCTGCTCCCGATGTTGTTTCCATCTGCCTTTCCTAGAAGAGTTTCGCCGTTCGCCTTTCCACTTTTACAGTATCAGCTGCACTGAGGGGTGGCCCAGAACCCCTCCAGGTGTAACGAAGATGACCACCGCAGCACCACCACACCAGAAAACCCGCCCAAACACTGAAGCCCCGCGAACCCTGAGAAGTCCTAGGAGGCTAACTGCGCACGCGCGGCCCCACCCACTCCAGGAGGTTGCCCGGCCCCAAAGCCCCGGTTGCACGCGGTCCCTTCTGGGAAAAAATGCCCGCACTAGGCCCAACCCGCCGGCTACGCACAACTCCTCTCCGCCCAGCCGGGCCCTGGCCCCAGCACGAACACAAGCCCAACCCAACCTACCGACAGCGGCCGCGAAAATCCCCACCCTCCTTGAGGAAGGCGCGCCGGTCCGCTCAAACTGAAAGGCCTAGAATACAAGCCGATCCCCTCAGGGGGCGGGGTCTCGGCTGCGGGGGCGGGGCTTCCGAGCCCACTGATTTGATTGAAGGCGCACCCGGAAAGGGGGGGAGCCGCAGCCGCCTGGACAGCTAGAAAAGAGGCTGGGCGGCCCGCGGGGAAGCTAAGGAGTAGGGACGCTTCGTGGAGACACCTGGCAAAGGAGAAGAAAATACCAGAGGAGATGGCGAACGGAGTTCCCGAGTTTGAATTTGTCAAATTCAGATTACTTCTCTCTCGTCACCTAAGGGTCTAGCCTTTGCAGTTTCCCTGTATAATCTCTGGGATCCTCACTTTTTTTTTTTTTTTTTTTTTTTTTTTTTTTTTTTGGTACTGGGGATTGACCTCGGGTCCTTGAGCTT
>NW_022900928.1:119007024-119021595 GCF_012274545.1 Fukomys damarensis
TTTTTTTTTTTTTTTTTTTTTTTTTTTTTTGGTACCGGGATCGAACTCAGGTCCTTGCGCTTGCGAGGCAAGCAGCAGAACCATTGAGCGAAATCCTTGGCCCTCCTCACCACCTTTTAGAGTGGTTCAAAAGAGGGCGCCCCCCATGTAAATCCTGTAATCCTACCTCATCTTTTACCTCCCGTATTTCATTTCTCCCTCCATGTACTCCCATACTTATGATCTGTCACTGCTGAGATTCAAAACCCCTCTTCTTGTAGTTCGTATAATTCATGCTTTTGCTTAAGCTGGATTTCTGAGCCTGAAAAATTCTCCCGCTCTGTTTTCTAAAACCCCAGATTCTCTCCCCTTGTCAAGTCTACCCTCAATGTTACTTTCATAAAGCATTTCCCATTATCCCCAATCAGACTGAATCGTTTCTTCTGCTCTCATGGTATTATTTTCATTTTTATTACAAAATGCCTTCTGCAGTGCATTTTATCACGTGGGTCTTTCTAAATCCTAAGTGGCTGGAGAGGATAGGGACTCTGCCATATTCATATCAATAAATATTTGTTAAGTGAAAGCTAGGGTTCAAGTGGCATTGGATAATTCCCAGGCAAAAATCTCATTCATTCATTCATGACCACTAAACCATGGCCCCTGCTCTGGAAGGAAAGGCAACCCATCCTGTTGGGAATAGGATCTCTAAGTGTATGAACCCATGTACCCACCACATACCCTCTCTAGGACAAAACCTGGGCATGGACTCTCCAGCAAGCTGCAAGTTAGGACTAAACTAATGAGGGCAGAAACAGGACTCCCGGTAATTACTGGGACCTAAGCTCTTCTCTGGTAGAGGCAGGGCAGGGTTCCTCAGAGCCAAGCAATAAGTCTGATGTCTCTCCTGGCTCAGAGGGCCCTCGTTCTTCATCCTTATGGTCTTCAGATATTGGGTGGAGGCAACAGAGGGACTGACAGATGCAGGAACACAGGTTTTGGATAGAGAAAGGAAGCCCGTACTCTTGAACAGTCTTTTCCCTGGACTTCTGAAGCTTTTGAACTTCTTGGGCAGTGAAAGAAGATGGCAGCCCTTGACCTAGGCCTCGTTCAAGCCGTGTACCTGCAGAAGAGAGGTTAGTCAGTGCCTAGCCCAGGGAGTGATGACTTACTGGCACTCCCCAGTCTGCTAGGAGCTGGCTTCTGCTTACCAGAAATTGTGTTCTCTAGGAGGAAGCCCAGGAGTCCAGCCATGAAGATGGGCTGTGTTAGCAGTGAACGCAGTAAAACATCCAAGGGACTCCAGCCTACAGGGGTTGGGGCCAGGCAGAAAAGCAGCTCTGATGCTGACCAAAGCCAGGGAGTCTATCCTTCCAGACCTAGACCTAGACCTAAGTCTTGGGCCAAGGGCAGGGCTTTCTGAGTTATAACTCTGTCTTCCCTACCTTTTATCCCATTACTCTCCATTACCTACACTCAAGCTCTTCCCCCACAGGATTCCTGTTCAGCGCCTTGTCTTCTGAGCATCCATACATCCTCTTGATATACTTTGTTCCAGTTTCTTTTTTCTGGAAAGTTTGATATTAAAAGTCCCAACCTAGCCCTATATGGTGGCACACACGTATAACCAAAGTACTCTGTGAGACTGAGGCAAGGCAACTTAAAAGACTTCCTGAGACCCTGTCTCAAAAAACAAAAAGGGCTGAGGTTGTATTTTAGTGTGAAAACCCTGGATACCACTAAATAAAAGAATAAAAAACCCTAAATTTATCTCTCCATTCTTAGGCTTTTTTTTTTTTTTTTTTTTGTACCAGGACTGAACTCAGGTCCTTGCCCTTGCAAGGCAGGTGGCGGACCACTGAGCTAAGTCCCGGCCCCCTAACAGTATTTCACAGGCTTTTGTTTTGGGTTTTTTTTTTTTTTTTATCTCTCCATTCTTAACTTCTATGCTGTACTCAGAGTCTCTCAACTTCAGTGCTACTGACATTTTGAAATTCTTTTTGGTAAGGGGCTGTCCTGTGGATTGTAAGACATTTAGCAATAGCTCTTTATTTTATTTACTTATTTACTTATTTATTTATTTATATTTTTTGGTACCGGGGATTGAACTCAGCTCCTTGCAGTTGTAAGGCAGGCAGCAGAACCACCTAGTTAAATCCCTGGCCCAATATCTCTTTAGTTACTAAATGCCAGTAACAATCCTTCCCTCCTTTCTTTTTAGGGGGCGGGGTCAGTTTTTTTAGATGAGTTCTCACTAGGTAGTTCGGGTTGGCCTCAAACTTGCAGTGATCCTCCTACCTCTACCTCCCCAGTGCTGGTATTACAAGCATGTGCCTCCATGCCTGGTTTTCTTCACTATTTGTAATCCAAAAAATGTCTTCAGACATTGCTAAATATCTCCCATGGGGGCAAAAGTCACATCCAGTTGAAAACTGCGCTAGACAAACTAAGACATTTGCTGCTCTCTCATGACTTCTACTTTTATATCTCTACGTATAATGGTTCCTCCATCAAAAATGACCACATTCTCACCAAATATTTTTAAACTTTTCCTTTTGTTGTGTTTGCAGTAGTGCTTCCCCACTACTGAGTACCACTCTTCCCCTCTCCACTCCACCCACCTGTGTTGAGTGGAGCTGGGGCTTCCCGAAGCCATCTTGGCAGCAGCAGGGCCATGAAGATGGAGAAACCCATAATGAAGACATTTCGCCCAGAGTCAATGTCAGCCAGGTGGAAGCTGGAGAAGCCCGCAGACAGAACCACAGCCTGGGTCACCCCCAGAACCCCTCCTGTCTCGAACAGAAGAAATCAAGGGTAGTGGGTACAGCACAACACAGGGGACTGTAGGGAAAGCTGATTGTGATGCAGGAACAACCAAGGATTTGTTTCTTATTCTGCCAAAAGCCCAGGAGCCCAGCCAAGAGGCCAAGATATTGGGCTGAGAAATTGAGGGCAGCTGACCATGTTTATATTCTTTCATCTAGGGAGGCCATTTAGAGAGAGAGGGTGCCAGTCTAACTGCCTGGTCCCGCCACATGGAGGTAGGGGGAGATACTTCTTCAATACCAGGCCTGCCATATATCCACTCACCAAGCACAGGCAGTGGGATGGTGGTGAGGAACTTCACCAGCCTGGGCGACAGCCCCAGCCCCATGCAGAGCAGCCCCACTAAGTGGGCCACTCGCCGAGATCCAGCCTGTGCAAAGAGACAGAAAACACAACCACCTCCTTGGCCTATTCCAGGTCTCTGCTTGGCCAATTCCTTCTCATTACTTGGGTCCCAACTTAAATACTACTCTCCCAAGAAGCATCCTGGTCATTCTATCCAAAGGTGCTTCCTTTAATCCACTATCTCATTATTTTGTCTTCTTAACAGCACTCTCTATAACTCTCTAAAATTACTTACTTCTCTAATCATTCTCTAAAATTACTTTCTTTCTTCCCTCTATCAAGTCCCCAAGAGAGCAGGGCTTCATCTGACTTGTTCTTCACTGGAACCCCAGCCTTGGCAGAGCACCTAATGCACCTTTCCTGGGGATCTACTGTCTTCCCATACCCCTAGCTTCTTTCTTGCCACTTCCGGGCACCTCTCCAAGTGGGATTATTAATGTGAACTGCCTGCATGACTGCTGGACACAGCTGGCAACCAACCAGTGTGAGTTTCCATTGCTCTTCTGCCCCTCCATCCAGTTCCCCACCTGTTCCAGGTCCTTGTACCTGGAAAAGGCTCACTGTGCCCACATTAGGGAAGCTGGATGCTGTGCCCAGGGGACTCCCCAGCAGCCCAGCCAGCACACTGCCCAGCCCCTCCAGGCTCAGTCCTCGATTGCAGGCATGTGGAGGTGGGGGAGGCCAATGCAGCAGCTGGCCACACAGGGCGTAGCAGCCTAGGGAGCTGGTAGAGACTGCTGAGGCCATGGAGATGCCTGCAGCCAAAGCCCTAGGTGTCAACAAGGGCCAGTCCCACTCACCTGGGGAGGAAGAAAGAGCCACATGAGGTTGAGTCTGGTACCTCCTTCTGCCCCTCCCTGCTTCGGGCCTGTTTCACAAGAATCCTAGATGCCTCAGTGCATCTTAAGATAATGTCTTGGGACAAAACCACTGAACTCTAAGGAGATGGACCTATCCCTTTACCAAATACCTTCTCTACAGTTTCTTTGGTATGACTCTCACCTCACTCTCCAGTCTATCTGCAACACTCTACCTCACTTCTCTCTAGAAATACTGGTCTTGTTTTAGACCGTGGACTTGCTGTGCTCCTGGCTGGCACAGGACCTTTGCATATGCTGCTTTCACCACCCAAAATGCTGTTCTCTCCTGCCTCCTCTCCAGTTAGCTCTACTCATCTCTCACATCTCAGCTCAATGACTATTTCATCATAAATAACTTTCTCGGCTGGCCGTGATGGCACACTTCTGTAATCCCAGCACTCTGGGAGCTGAGAAAGGAGGATCACAAGTTTGAATCCAGCCTGGGCAACTTAGCAACTCAGCAAGACACTGTCTCAAAAAAAAAAAAAAAAATTTTTTTTTAAAGGGATGTAGCTCCCTGTGAAGTCCCTAGGTTCAATTCCCTGTGTCCAAAAACTAATTAATTAACTAATAGATAAATGAGCAAATTTCACATGCAATGCCTCAAAAGCAGTCTTTCCATGTAGACCTGAAATGCCCAGGGAGATCAATAACATAAACATGTAAATGGCGTATCTGGAATGAGCACTGTAGATGTCTGTCTCTTAACACTGATCCAAATAAGGGACTGGAATTGCTGCCACAGGTTAGCAATTTTCTGTTTCCCATAAGTTTTGAGAAAACATAGGATTTAACTCAGAAGTGAAATCCATTATATCCATTAAGTGTTGAGCTCAAGGAAATACATACCTTGATTTGAGCAAGAAAACATACCTGGGTGAGGCAGCCAAAACCACGGTGCCTCAACAGCTGCAGACAACTGCAGGGGGATAACGCTGAGACCCAGTGGGGCAGCAAGTATCCACACACAGGCCACAGGGACCAGCACCTGAGGGGCGGGACTGAGACGGAAAAGTGCCCTTCCCCCAGCACTCACCAGACCAGGCTTGGTGGGTGGACCAAGCCCAGAGTAGAGGGCTCTGTCATGCCATCCCCTCTAACCTCAAAGGCCCAGACCCCCACATACCGAGAGGAGCCGAAAGGCAGGAGTGTGAACGTGAGTTGAAGCGGCTAACGATGACCTCCAAGGGCATGAGGGTACCTGGCAGGAGCCCAGGTGCTGCGAACAGATCACCATGAGTAGGATGAGCCTAGGAGAGAGAAGGAGCTTTCGGGGCAAGAGGTAGAAGAGTCCTGAGCAATGGCAGTGGTGGTGGGAGGACCCAAAGGTGAAACCCCACCCATGGCAGAATTGTGTGGGGGAGGCTCCCTGGGATACAGCAATAGGCAATGTGATTATCAGGGAGATTGTATGAATCAAGGCAAAGTTTTGGATTTGTAATCTAAAAAGTGATATCCCTGCCCAGGTGGCAGCCAAAATTTGAGAGGACCAGTGCCCTGCCCTCCCCGAGTCCCACACACTCCACTGGGCTGGTCCCATGCCTCAAAGGACTCACGTACAGGAAGGCCAGGCCCCATTGAGCAGAGCAGAAGTGGGCCACCTCCCTGTGGGCAGACAGTCCTGCCACAAACAGGCTGGGGGCCAGAACCAGGGGTCCACAGTGGGCAAACACACAGCCAGGACCCCCCAGCAGTCCCAGGATGCCCTGTAGCAGCCCGGACACCACCACTGCCCCTGACACCTAGTAGGGTAGGGGAGAAGATGGAGAAAAAACATTCTGCTCAAATTGACCTGAGCCTGGACTTCCTTAGGAATTCCAAGGACAGGACCCTGCCTTGACTCTTTCCCCCAGAGGGCATCTCAGTCCGTGCATATTGGAAATAAGAGCCTCTCTGAGCCTGCACTGCCCTAGGCCTCTTGCTTCCCAGCTGCAGATACTTGCCTCTCGGAGAGATGTGTTCCAGGACTCCAGGCCATGGCAGCCAGGTCCCCTACACGGGTACATGGTGAGGGAGACTGAGAGGAGTTTGGGGCATAGAGAGAAGCAAAGGTAAGTAGGATGGTAAACCATTGCTCTCCAGTGCTAGCTAGTGCCTGGCACAGCCCCAAGACCCCTGTGATACCTGGCAGTTCCACTACTGCCCAACCTCAGTCCTGCATCCACTTCCACCTGTATGCTCAGATGAGCACCCAACCCCTTCCTCTGTCTGCCCTTGCTCTATATTCACCATTTCCGGGCGTCTGGATGGCCTTGGGCAGCTTCTGGCTGGTCAGCACCAGAGCGGGGATAAGGAACTCTAAGGATGGAGCCTGGACAAGAGGCAGCCTGTAGGAACAGCAGCCCCAGCAGGTCAGGAAACATGTAGCAGCCAGTAGGTTTCCCAAGCCTCTCTTCCCCACAGGGACCCTGGCCCCTCTCCCTAAGGAGTTCCACTCACCTGCTGCCAGTCCAGGTTTGCAGGACAGTAGATACACCACATGCAAAGAAGCTGGAGGCTAGGAGCTGAGCAGGGGAGTAAGAGAGCCCTCCTGGGGGAAGACTGCAAAGCAGGAGCAGGTGGAAGGCATAGAGGAGGGAAGCCAGGACCAGGAAATGCTGCAGGTAAAATGGGGGATGATAGTCTTCAGAAACAGGCAGAAATGCCTACTTCTAGGTTACTCATGCCACAGGAACTCCCCCCACCAACACTCCCTGCGCATGTAACTCTTACCTGCAGAGCCAGAAGACAGCTGAGCCCCCAGGTGAGAGGCCCACACCGAGAGGCCCAAGAGTGGGAAGAGGGATTCTGGGGAGCTGGCAGCAGTGATAGGGGAGCCAGGGCATCCTGGGAGTCCATGGATAGCAGTGGGATGGGATGGGGAGGGGATCTGCTCATGCGGCCCTGTGTCCTCTCTTGGCTGCTCTGGGATAGTTAAGTGGAGAGAGTAAGAGGTCAGAGTTTGGGTGAAGCTAGCTGCCCGTAGTGGGGAAAGGGTGGAAGTGTCAATGAAGTGGAGCAAGGGATGAAGGTTTAGGGGTAGGACACACCCCTTCACCTTTGCCCAGCTCTTGTGCAAATTCCTTCAGCCATTAACTGGGAGCTGAGTTTTGGGCCCCTCCCCCATGAATCTTCCTCCAGATCCCCTGGTCCTAGACAGGGCTCTGCCAAGTTAGAGGGATGGTGAGGAGCCCTACCAAAATAACACGGAGAGATTTTGTAGACCATTCCCTCCCACCACTATTTAGAATCATCCTTATTAGGTCTCAACCCTTCCAGGGCCCCTGGGCCACTCTGAAAGGAAACGCTCAGAAAATACACCCAAAATCCTGCGTGAAAACAGTGACCACAACTCCACACGACATACTCACTATAATGTAAAGGAGAAATAAAGGTAATTTATGATGACGTGTTACTTCAATATATGAAAACTTGGGTGTAAATAAGCCAAAAGACAACGGGGAAGTCAATCCCTGATGCATGTGTACAACTGCAAAGGATGTAACAGTTACAGTGACAGCTAATAATAGCACTTTATTGGCAACAAGCAGTAATGGCATTGGCAACCCAATGTATTCAAAACAGCAAACAAATTCCCCGTAAAGTGCTGAACAAAACAAAGTACAGTTGTAATTTACATGGAAGTGCATTCCTACAACACAGCCTTTTTCAAAATGTGCAAAATGGTTTCATGCTTACATGTAAAAAGATCATTCCAGGCTCAGACAAACAGGATTTTCACATACATGACCAGCTAGTCATTCAAGATTTGTCCTGAAAATTCTTCACAGTAAGGGAAGTCTTGAGTATTTTAGGATGAGTAGCATCCTGCTCATGCTGAATAAATGCCAACGTCCCTTCCAAATCCTCGCAACAATGGAAAAACAGCCTGGACATCTCCAAAATGCCCTCTAGGGGGCGGAAGCACCACTGCGGTGGATGATCTCCAGGGTCCAAACGCCCTCAGCATAGTCCATTCTTCCAGTCAGGATTCCACCCCGCCCATGCGTTCTTTCAACAATGCGACCAGGGCCTTGAGTCAGCGTGGTGAAGGGGTCAGTAGAGACGTATCCTCATGGCTTTTGCTCAAGGAGTTTCAGAGTGCTCTTCTGGATACATGGCTTGGCCCCACAGAAAATGCTCACTCCAAAAATGAGACAGATAGGGCCAACCCCAGTCATGGGGCAGTCACTATTTATGTTCTGTGGCAACCCAAGCAGTGCCAGGGCCCCAGGGTGCTGGGAATAGGGCCAAGGGGAAGTTTGAAACAGGAGCCTATGACTATCAAACGACAGGGAAGTTCTAAAATGGGCTTAAGAGAAAACACAAGATGAGAAACGCTTACAGGATGAGAAAGTAGGGAGGTTTGGAAAGCAGACATGAGAAAAGATCTTCAAGGGCTGCCGCAAGAAGGAAAAGTCGAGGCCATGCAACTGAAATTGTTTATTGAAATCTTAGTTCTACAAAAGCATGAAAAACTCAGTCAGATACAAAGCGGTGACCAGAAAGGCCTGTGAAAAGAACACCCAAAGAGGAACCAGAAGAGAGGGAAGCCTTGGAGCAGGATACTCAGAAGGCTGGAAGACAAAAGGTCAAGGTCGAAGGCCCCAGCAGTCAGTCCTTGGCTCCATTAGACTACAGCCAAGCGACAGGCATAGAAAACCTTTCCCCCGTCACCCAGCATTCTCTCAGCCGTCAGTCCCGGGTTCTCACCTCAGGGACATCATATCACACAGGCCTGTTTCAATACGTATTTCCTTCCTCCCTGTCCCCCTTTCCCATCTTCCACCTTTACCCTTCCATCCTAGGAAACTCAAAAGCAAAAGTCTACAAGAACCCCGTGGAAACAGAGATGGGGCTTCTCTTGTCATCTGTGACCTGCTCCTTTCACTCAGATGAAGCTTTCCCTGGCACCATTGCTTCCCTGGCACCATCGCTCCCCTGGCCAAGCAGCCAGCCACTGAGGTCTACGAGAGTGAATGACCTTCAACCCCTTAAGCGCTTACGCAGGAGGACAGGGGATTAGCCAAGAACCCAGAGAGATAGCAAGGATCTAAATCAAGCTTTCTTCTTCCAGGTTCTCAGAGACTCCCAAATCCTCTGACTATATACTTGAAGTCCTACCTAGCCTGGGAAAATGAAAGACTTGAGGCGGGCCAGCTCCATCACACTGAAAAGAGAACACTGCTGGGGCTGGGGAAGCGGAGGGGCCATTGGGCTCCAGGACCAAGGTGGAGCCAGACCATGGGTGTGGTACCAGGGACTGGGAGGCCCGGTGGGGACTGTATAGTTGGGATGGCGGCAGGCATGGCGGGTTGGGGGGTCTCTCTGGAGCTTCTGACACAGGGGGCAGTTATGAGGAAGAGTGGGCAGGGAAGGCGGCTCTGAGGGAGGCAATGATGGGGAAGCCAATGAGGCCAGAAGACTGTCCCAAAGTGAACGCAGCCCTATGTCACCTTCCACGCAGCTGGAGATGTTAGAAGTCGGCAAGCACTGTGGCACTGGAGAAGGAATGCAGGGCTCCAAAAGGCCCTTTGAGGCCAGGCCAAGGTTGGGAGGGCCAGGTGAGGGGCTGCAGGACAGCCCTAAGGACTGGTGTATTACAGCCACTGATGCCACAGCCAGGGCTATGCTGCTCACGTATGCCATGGTTAACAGGCAGGACAGCTGCAGGAGGGAAAGTAAGAAAGTAGAAGGCTGCTAACTGGCTTTAACACACACACCCCTCTTCTCTAGAAACCTGCATTCAAGTTGGAGCTCTCTTGTTGCCTTCTATCCTCCCCCACCCATCTGCTCCCAAGCTCCATGCCCAGACTTTCTGTATCTGTTTTACAACCTCCCACCCCACACACCAGCCAACTCAAGCCCTCTCTCCTTCCCTGACCCTCCTCACCTTTACCAGTCGCTGGCAGAGGGAGCCCAAGGCCAGCTGCCAAGTCGGCTGCTCCAGCAGCACACACAGGTCTGTATATGTGTACCAGCCCCGCCGCTGTCCCTGCTGCTCAGCCACACTGTGGTGGGGAAAAGAGGCAGGAATCTGCAACTCTCCTGCAGCCAGCTCAGTGGCACCTCATGCCCCTCTGGATCTCCCAGAAAGCACTGGGGGGCCTGAAGTGTACAAGTGCCTAGGCTAGCTGCTGATCCAGAAACTGAGGCTGAAACCAGTACCTATATTTTAAATAAATTGCTCCCACTTTCCCAAAGGAGAGCAGGTGGGTTTGGGAACTAACACCTTGGGTAATTTTCTTTCTTGTCTCCTCCCTCCCAATTCACACATGATTATCCCTAGCTCCTAGGATCTAGGCCTCAGTCTCTAAATCCCTAGAGCTCTTCCTAGAACCTACCAGCTCTCCAGCCAGCTCAGCACCTCAAAGATCTCCCCAGGGTCAGTGTAGAGACGCCAATCCTGTGAGTAAGAGGGGAGAACACCAAACCCAACTCAAATGTGTGCCACAGATACCTGAGAACAAAAGCCACAGCAGCAATTGCAACCACCACCATGGCTGATGCCTGACACTTACTACATGCCAGGTACTATCCCAAAAGCTTCGTACATGAAGTCAGATAGCCAACACCTACCTGGTTTTTTATCATACCATCTACCAGGGAAAGAGGAGAAACTAATCCTGAGAATGGGCCCATGTCCAAAAAGGGTAGAAGAGAAAGTTTGGAAGGAAATACTTAGAACCAAACATGTTGGGATCTAACTCAGGGTGCCCTCTGACACAAGGTTTGGTTTTTTTGAGACAGGGTCTCACTATGTAGTTGAGACTGCTCTGGAACTCACTGCGTAGCCCAGGCTGGTCTCAAACTCAACTCGTTCCTGCTGCCTCAGCCTCCCAAGTGCTGGGATTACAGGCATGCGCCACCACGCCCGGCTCAGTGTGCCCTCTGAAACCCTGTGAAGCACAGGAGGAGAGGAAATGGTCTACTCCTGGGCTCACCACTCCAGGAACTTCCTGGAAGTTAGTCTTAAAAGACAGGAAGGGACGGCTGCTAGCAAACAAGGCATAAGATAACCGGTAGGAAAGGAAATGAAGAAACAACAGAAGGCTGAAACAGAACTAAGGATAAAAGAAAGGTAAAGATGAACGAGAGAAACAGAACAACAGCTACTCACCATGGCACTCAGGAAGCTCCTCTCCAAGGCATTGAGAGTAGGCACAGCCACACCCCCAGCAGCTCCCCATTCATCATTGAAGACCTCCTCATCCTCCCCTTCATCATAGAGGTACTTGCTGGCCACCATCTGCAGAGGAACCAGAAGTGGTACTGGTAGAGCTCACACCAGGCTCCTGGCTCACTAGGGAGATGAAGGGGAGGGGCCTTACCATGGAGATCAAGAACAAGTCAGAAGACGACACGTGCTGCAGGTAATCTGGGTTTCGGTGTCGGAGCCGCTCTATGTACACCAGAGCTAGCATCATGGCACAGGGGGAGATGCATGCCTCTCTGGTAGGTAAAAAGAATCCACAATTAAACCCAAGAGTCCATTAGCTTTCACAGCTCTTGCAATGCTCATTCTGTTTGCCTTCTCTTCATTTTTTTGGTGTATGAGATATATAATGAACACCTTTATAATGAATACCTTCATCTTGAAAAATTAGTGTATATACACATATCAAGTCTTAGGCCTTTTCACTACCCCTTCCCCTCCCCTCTCTCTTCCCTTTCCCCTTTGTTTTGTCCTTAGAGAAAACCAGTCCACCCCCACTCAAGAACCCACACGCTCCCATCCTATCCCTCCTATCTCAATTCCAGGTTCACCGGGACACATGAGCCACATATTTCTTCTGGAGCCGGCGAATAGGGCTGGGGGCTGCCTTCTGGAGCAGTTCCACAGCAATGTCTGCAGAAGACAGGAGAGCAGAGTGAATCAACAACTCCACCCCACACCGATCCCCCACGTCTCCCAATGCTGTCAGCAAAGACTTGGGTCTGATTATCTGAGGACATGACCACAGTAACAACAACAACAAAATCAAATTCTCCCAAATCAAGACAAAAGCCTATTTCAAGTCTGAGTATCAGCTCCTTCCCCTGACCCTTGAAAGTACCCACACTTGTTTTTTTACTGATGTCCACCTGAGAAATAAACATGCCTTGTTTACTCGGTATCATACAATGAATGTATGTCCCCCAAGTTCAATCCCTGGTACAAAAACAAAACAAAACAATGAATATACGTCCTTAGAAAATTGTTTCCAGAATGCCAATCAAAACAGTGGGCTGGAGATATAACTCAGTGTTAGAGCACTTGCCTAGCATGTCTGAGGCCCTGAGTTCAATCCCCAGCACCTCAAAAACAAAAACCCTTATACCAATTCAGGAGACGTCTACTCATAAGAGCTAAGAGAATGTGAAACATAACCTGTATTCTTGAACTAAATACCAGTAAGCTAGATCTGAAGTGGCAATACAGTTCAGAAGGTAAACTTGGAAGCACAGCAGTGACTGTTGACAGGCCCATTCTTAAGCTTCTCACTTTGCCTACTGGCACAACACTGCCTAACCTGCCACAGGGCTGGAGAGCTCCTCCAGGCTGCAGTCGGCCTCCCAATCCCAGCCATAGTACAGTCGCCTTCGGATCCGGGCACTCAGCTTCTGGTGTCCTGGGAGGAACTGAAACAGGGCAGGAGAATGGGTAGTGGAGGGTGAAGGGCAGGGAAGGGTATGATGGAGATCCAGGCTCCGGGCTGGACGGCTGTGGCTGCCTAGCTGCCAGTGGCCCAAGCCCCATCCTGCTCCAGGAATGGCAGCCTGATCCACGTGGGGAGGAAGATTTGTTGCTCCCACTGAAGGCTGCCCCAAGAGGATCCTCTAAAAGGGCCCCTGGTGTTGCCATCTTTCCTCCCTTCCTACACTCCGCGGTTCTGCCTCAGGGCCCAAGAAGCCAGGGCCTCAAGTAGATGCTATTTCAGCGGTGGCGGCCCAGGCCCATGCAAGACCATGAAGCAAGCAAGCTATCTTGCCGGGAGGTAGAGGAGCGGCGGCCCCAGCATCAAACGCCAGAAGGCTGGGGAAGGACTGTCAGCATGCTCACCGTGAAGTCTTGGAAGCCGGTGAGGAAAAAGGTGCCTTCTTCGTCCAGTAGGAGTCCGGCCAGGTCCATCGCGGTGCCGCCAGCAACCGGCCTGCGAAGGTGGAGGGGAAGGGAAGGAGTTGTAAGGCACTCCCAGGGCCGTCCTCGCCCTCCGGTCCACCTGCCCGCCTGCCTCCCAGCAGCTGGCCACCGCCCTCACAGCCCCCTCCCCCGCGCCAACAGAGGCAGGCGGGGCCGGCGGTCGAGCTACTCTTCCTGTTCCGCCCGGGCGCCCAGAGCGGCGTTTACCTCGCGAAGTGGGGACACCGGTAGCGAGGCTTGCACTCCGCCCCTACGTTTGCAAGCTGCTGGCGCGTCGCTCGGCCCCGCAGGAAGTGTCCCCCGCCCGCCCGGCCCAGGGAAAGGCTGCTCCGAATCCCGGGTCTCACGGAACCACAGAGCTGAGCCCCAGGGGCCTCTTCTGAGAAATGAGGACAGTTCCTAAGGGACCTCGCTGAACTGAGCGCGAGCCAGGGAAACCTTTTCAAATCGGTGTAATGTGAACAAAGGGAGGCGCACAGCGAGTTACTCCTAGTTTTTTGCTTTTTTTTTTTTTTAAGGGGAAATGTACAGTTAGCAGTGAACATAAATAAGTCGTCTGAAAGAACCCACACGAAACTTACGAGTGGAAGAACTGAACCAAATGGAAGGGTAACTTTTAGCTCTGTATCTTTTAGCAGTTTGACATTCTAAAATCTCATTCAATGCACAGAGTTTGCCAGGTCATTGCAACAGATAAATGATCTCAAGGGAATACGAAGCAGCCAAACAGATTTTAACATGCCCTCGTATCATCTGAGGTTTTTGTTTTGTTTAGATAGGGTTTAACTATGTAGTTCAGCCTGGCCTCGAACTCATCACTATCCTTCTAAACCAACTGAGTGCTGGGGTTACCGTCGGGCACTACCACGCCCGGCTCCTAGAGTAAACATCATTTAAAAAAGGTTTTATCTTCATAAACATCATATAAACAAGGTTTTATCTTCAAACTCACTCCCTGCCACCAATCTCACAATGGAGGATGGGGAGGAAGGAGTGCCGATATATGGACACGCGAAAGAGATACACGGAAAAAAGGAAAGAAGCAATTTCTCTTAAGACGGTGAAGCTATTTTCAAGTCTGCAGGTCACGCGCTAGTTTGTTTACACGCTGAGAGGAGGGAACTGGGAGGACCAGCGCGTCGATGGTTGAGTAATGTGTCGGCCGCTGCCCTCTCCGAGAAGCAGTAGATCCTACCGAGGACACCAGAAGGCCATTTCCTGCCTCCTTGAGTCAGTGTCACACCAGGGACATAGGCCAGCACAGGGTCCGTAGCTACCCCATAAGTACTGAGAGAAAACAGGCTGCACACCCAAAACCTGGTCGGGAATCACGACTCCCGCAAACCAAAACAAGAACCTGCGTAGGTGTCGGGTCGGGCAGCTCCTTACGCGCACGCGCGCGAGCCGCCCCATCCGGGCTGTTAAACCGCGTCACGTGACGGGCTCAGCTCTGCGCCG
>NW_022900928.1:119021932-119040329 GCF_012274545.1 Fukomys damarensis
GCTGCTAGTGTGGGAGAAGCCGCTGCACAGCCTGATTACAGCGGCCGCGATCAACGGCCTCTTCTGGTAACGGCCGCTGAGGAGGGGGCGGGGCCGGGTTGCGCGGGAGAGCGGGGGCTGGAGGAGCGGGGCGCGAGAGTCCCCATTCTGGGTTGTCACTTGGCCTGCGGGAATGGTCCATCCACCAGCTTTTGACATGCGTTCAGGTTGCCCCCTTCCTGTATTTCGGGGTGGAGAGTTGAGCCTGGAGGTGCTGCTGTTCCTCATCAGTGAGCACTTTTGTGATGCACGCAAGGGGCCTCTCACCCACCTTCCGCTGAGATGCCTCTCTTCCCTAAGGCTGCTGTCTTCGTCGTCCCTCCGGCCAATCTTTCTTCTCAGCATCTCACTTTTGGCCTATTTTCTGCTGGATCTCTGGCAGCCTCGCTTCTTCTCCGAAGCCTCAGGTGAGTCTTCATTCAGCAAGCCCCCCTTGTAATCCTTGTGCCTGACCCCACTGAGGGAGGTTGAACAGTGAGGGCTATGTACAGCAGGCCACTTGCCTCCAGGCACATTCCCCATGCCACCAGGCCTTTTTAAAAGAAATTAGCCAAAACGAAAATCCATTTCCCAAAATGAATGTTCATGTGGCTGTTGGGCAAGACTGTAGAGTCTGCAGCCAGATTACCTGGGTTCAATGGCCTGCTCCAAGACACCATGTGTGTGAATGTTGTAAACAGCCTTTCAATCTCTGCCTCAGTTTCCTTAGCTGTAAAATAGGGAAAGAAATGTATTTTGTGGAAACATGAGAAATATGTAAATATATGTTCTATAGTTATGGTACTGTTTTAGTTACAATAAGAGTTTCACAAACATTAATTCATTGTTCTTGTTTTCTGTATATTGTGCATTTGGGGGCAACTAGGTATAAGGCTGAACTACTTAGGATATAAGCATGACTAGAAGGAAGCAGGCTGGGTGCAGTAGTGTATGCCTGTAATCCTAGCTGCTGGGGAGGCTGAGGCAGGAGGAGTGCGCGTTTGAGGCCAGCCTGGTCAACTTAGCAAGACCCTGTCTCAAAATAAAAAGTACAATACTCTGAGTTCAGTCTGCAGTGCTGAAAGTGGAAAAAAAAAAGGAAACATACCTAAACAATGCATAATACTTCAGTTGACATCTGAAGAAAATGCTTTGTGACTGCAGAGGAGCAGCAACTATTTTTGCCTAGGGGAATGTTTCCTAGTACCCCTACCACTCAATAATAATTTGGTCTCCCCCTCTCTCTGTAGCGTCATCCCCCGAGGAGCCACACTCTGACAGGTGAGTATTGTCTGTCTCTTAAAGACGGAAGCTCAAATCCAGTTTTGCTTACTGGTGCAATGTCAGCACAAAGAGGGACAATGCCGCAGCTTCTGTAGGCACGGGTCCCAGCATAGTGAAGGGACTGACAACAATCCAGAGTTTTCCTGGTCCTAGGCACCTATGTAGGTATTTATGTGCCTTTTTCTTTTGAAGCAGAGGGTTGGGTACCCTGGGCTTTTGCTTTGCAGGACCAGGATGGCCTTTCTTTGGGAGGTGGAGTTTTCTGTTTTAGACTCATGATCAGCAACCTCAGAGGAATTTGAGTGCCTAGGAAGCTGGTGTCTGAGGCCTCCAGGGGTCATATCGTGTCTCCCCAGTGAGGGTGCGGGGTCAGGCGCCCGGCCGCACCTGCTGAGTGTGCCCGAGTTGTGCAGATACCTGGCTGAGAGCTGGCTCACCTTCCAGATTCATCTTCAAGAACTGCTGCAGTACAAGAGGCAGAATCCAGCTCAGGTAAGCTCCCCACATCCTACAACAGTTCGTGGAGCTGTAGGGTTGGAAGGAGCAGCATTGTAAGCGGAGCCTATTGCATACTTCTTGTAGTGGAGGTGTTGAGCATCTTGATTAGACAGAATTCCTAGAGGAAATGACTTTTTTTTTCACCAGTTGAGCAGTTTTTAAACCTAGGTGAATGAGGCATATAACCCCACCCACTGTTTTTCATAAACTTTATCCTCTTCTCTGCAGTTCTGTGCTCGAGTCTGCTCTGGCTGTGCTATGCTGGCAGTGCTGGGACACTATGTTCCAGGGATTATGATTTCCTACATTGTCTGTGAGTCTAGCCCTGCCCTTCCCAAACCTCTCTGCTTTTCCTGTTTCCTGGACTGACTTGGAGGGAGGACTGTGTCTGTTTGCACAGTTACCCTTTTGGAGATCTCCAGGGAAGCTGTAGAACACCTTTGTTAATAGAAGAATAAGTACAGGGGAGGACAATAGATGTGGGGAGGGGGTAGTCCTGCCTTGGGAAAGGACTTTGGCCCTTCTTATTTAGAGGCTAGTTGAATGAGGACTCTTAGGAATTTGGTACAGGAAGCTCTGAGCAGATTTTCTAACCCACAGTGCTGAGTATCCTGCTGTGGCCCCTGGTGGTTTATCATGAGCTGATTCAAAGGATGTACACGCGCCTTGAGCCCTTGCTCATGCAGCTTGACTACAGCATGAAGGCGGAAGCTGATGCCCTGCATCACAAACATGACAAGAGGAGTAAGGGTCTCTCTTAACTTGAAAGAGGGAAAGTAAGGGAGTTCCCTTGGCTTTTGGCTCATGACATGCCCTAGCATTTAGATAATCTTCTATTCCTTGGGTGTATTTGTTCCCCACCACTGTCTTTGTTGGGTCATTGCTTTATTGCTGTTCTCTAGAGCGCCAAGGGAAGAATGCACCCCCAGGAGGAGATGAGCCACTGGCAGAGACAGAGAGTGAAAGCGAAGCAGAGCTGGCTGGCTTCTCCCCAGTGGTGAGGTTCAGGGGAGATGAAGGTGACAAATAGAAAGTTGGGTTGGGGGTACACAGGGATTTGTCTACTTTAGAGCTGCTGCCTTTCAAAGGAGTTGAGTTAGATAGTCTGGGGGTAGGTTGCTCTTATCCCTTTACCTATTGTGTTCTCTCTGCTTCTCCTGCAGGTAGATGTAAAGAAAACAGCCCTGGCCTTGGCTATTACTGACTCAGAGTTGTCAGATGAAGAGGCTTCTATATTGGAGAGTGGTGGCTTCTCTGTATCTCGGGCCACAACTCCACAACTCACAGATGTCTCTGAGGGTATGGGGAGTGCTTTGCCCCTCCTGATCTTCCTATTCCCTATTGGCACGGTGCTGTTTATGTTCTCTGGCTCCCCTGTTTCCTCTCGGGAACTGGTCTTGAGTCAAAGGGTTAGCCTAGCATGTCACGTCTGAAGTTCTCATCCATGAACCCATTGGCTGTTGAGGGCCATCAGAACAGCAGGCCCATTCCTAACTTTTGTTCTCTGCAGATTTGGACCAACAGAGCCTACCAAGTGAGCCAGAGGAGGCCCTGGGCCGGGAGCCAGGGGAGGGGGAAGAGGCTGAGCTCGTGCCCTCCGAAGACCTGCTAAGCCCCTCTCAGGCCCTCTCAAGGCAGGCCCTGGACTCTGAGGAGGAGGAAGATGTGGTAGCCATGGAAACTTTGCTTCGGCTCTCATCTCCTCTGCACTTTGTGAACACACACTTCAATGGGGCAGGAACCCCCCAGGGTGGAGTGAAGTGCTCCCCTGGAGGACAAGTGGAGACACTGAGCCCAGAGGCAGTGAGTGGTGACGTCACGGCTCTACCCACCTCCGTGTCACCCCCATTTTGCCATGCTGAAAGTGACCCAGTTCCCTTCCCCTCCCCCTCCATGTCCCCACCTATTCCCCAGGACTCACCCCAGTCCCTGCCTGCCCCTGAGGAGGAAGAGGCACTCGCCACTGAGGACTTTGAGTTGCTGGATCAGGGGGAGCTGGAGCAGCTAAATGCAGAGCTGGGCTTGGGGCCAGAACCCCCAAAGCCACCTGATGCTCCACCCCCTCCTCCCCTGGGGCCAGACACCCATTCCCTGGTACAGTCAGACCAAGAGGCCAGGGCTGTGATGGAGCCATGAGGCATGAGGGAAGGAGCTGCAGGCAGAGTAAGGCTTCCTAGCTAGACCTGTCAGTCTCCTCCTCTCCCTACCATTCTGGGGAGAGGCACGAGGTGGGAAGGCCAGCTGTCAGACAATAGCCAGCCCACACTCTGCCTGCCTGCTGTCCTGGGCCTGATGCAGTACCTGTGCCTAGGATTGGTTTTGAGTTTGTAAATAACTTCATTTGGGTTAGTGGATGTGAACAGGGCTAGGGAAGTCCTTCCCACAGCCTGCACTTGCCTCTTTGCCTCATCTCTCTTCTCATTCCGCTATGTCCCAAACCCTGGTGGTCTAGCCCTTTTCCTCCTATCCTCAGGGACCTGTGCTGCTCTGCTTTCATGTCCCACTTGGTTGTTTAGTTGAGGCACTTTATAATTTTTCTTTCTTGTTCTGTGTTCCTCTTGGCTTTATTTCCCGGCTTTGTCCTGTCCTTGGTGGCATAACCCTATCCTTTGCCACCTTCTCCTTCCCACAGACACTGGCCAAGCTTTAGGGCAGCTCCTGGTCTGGGAAGTAAAGAGTAAACCCATAGTGGTGGATGGTCAGGCCACTGGGCCCCACACAGGTCACTGTAGCCTCAGTAACTTGCACTGTACCCTTTCCCTAGTTCAGCCCTTTTACAGTGCAGGAGAGCAGGTCCCACATGTGCCAGCCCCAGTTGGTAAGCATGTACTGTCTTGTTGAGATAAGAGTGTCCATGCTGTCTTAGGGGAAAAAGGAAACCTCCTCTGGGTCATGGGTGGAACCTCTTGCAAAGGTCAGGAAGTGGAGAGTAACATCTGTGCGAGTGTCAGGTGGAAAAATAAAGTGTCGATTGGCTGGAACTGGTGCCTGCCTGCCTCACTGAGCTGCCTCCCACACTCTGCTCGTTGCCTCATCCTCACCCTTGCCTCTCTCACCCCATTCTCGCTCCTGGCTACTTACTCACCTTGAGTACAGAACAAGACCAGAAGCAAGGATCACCCTGCCAACCCTAACTGCCCCTTGGCCATCTGAGATTGTGTGGTATGTTTAGTGAGACAGCATGTGTGAATAAAGTGTATGCAGGAGGAAACTACCTTGTCTTCCTAGTCAATAGAAACTTTGAACTGAAATAATTGTTTTATGCCATGTTGCCCACATCTGTGTTAAGGTCCTCTTAAGAAGGCCCTCATTTAAATGCTAACAATCAGCCCTGATTTCCCTATACTGGGCTGGCCAGGTAAGCAATGGAGAACCTATATGTACTAGTACCAGCACTGTTTTCAGGCCAGAAAACAGAAAAATAGTGGCAACATTTTAGCATGCATAAAATGTGCTTGGCCATCTTCTAAGTGTTTTATATTTACATGTTTTTCTCTCACAAGTTTTAAGATCTGTCTTGTTGTGAACTGCATTTTACAGACAAGTTAACATGGCCCAGTAAGTGACGGAGCCAGGACCCATCTGGCTCCAGTAAACCTACTCAGAGAGTCAGCCCCTGTCTGTTGATGGGATGCAAACAGGAAGATGCTGCAGGATGCAGGAATTGTAGAGAACCAGTTCAGTAACTTGGCTTCAGAAATGGTGGACTCCTGGCAGTCCTCTTCTGGGAAACAAAGCCCAAAACTGAGCATATAGTCTCCAATATGAATTCATGTCCTCAGCCTTCAGCTACATGTACCATATGGTGATGCTACCTATCTTTGAGGTTGACTTCTATGCTGCATCTTTTAAGTGTGAGAATTTTCTATTTGCTTCATAGTTGCTTAAGAGATGGTCTTAGAGTTAATTGAGGCCCTGTCCTGTGACATTGGAAAAAAAAACCTGAATTCCTAGTCACCTAGAGATTTCAGAAGCAAATGGAGCCAGGCATGGTGGTGCATGCTTGTAATTCCAGCCCTCTGAAGGTTGAGGCAGGAGAACTGCCACCAATTCAAGGCCAGCCTGAACTGTATAATGAGACCACATATCAAAAAAAATAATAATAAATAATGAGATAAATAGGCAACTCAAGGTGGAATTAACCAGTCAAAAACAACAGCTGCCGGCCATAGTGGCACACCCCTATAGCCTGGGCACTTGGGAGACAGGCATGAAGAGAATCGGCATGTTTGAGGCCAGCCTGAACTACATGCTAGTATGCTGCCTCCCTCCCCCAAGAAGGCCACTCCTTAATCCACTTCTGTATTAAATTTGTAGTTTAGCCAGGTATGGTGGAGCACACCTGTAATCCCAGCGCTTGCGAGGCTGAGGCAGGAGGATTGTTGTGAGTTCGAGACCAGTCTGGGCTACACAGTTCAGATCAGTCTTTACATATTGAGACCCTGCCTCAAAAAAAAACTTGTAGTTTGAGGAAAAAGAATCCTGTAGCTGGATTTATATACTCAAATATTTAAATTTGGAGGGTCCATTCACTCTAGTCTGTCAGTTGTTCCACATTTGTGATATTTTCTTTCTATTATGAGATATCCTGGCCATAAAGGCCCCAAAATAAAACTTTTCCTATGAGAATGGAAAAACCAGCAGAAATGTGAAACCTACATTTGGGCTAAGGAGAAATCAACCATAGAAGCAGAATGGAGAAAGGCTGGTTACAAACTTCTGTTGGAAGAAAGAATGGTGCACTTCAGTAACTATCCAAACAGCTAAGAGTGTAACTCCTTGGCTAATTTTAAGCTGCCTTAAGAGAAATTCAGTCTTCAGCCTGGCTTGGTGGCCCATGCCTATAATCCCAGCCCTCAGGAGGTTTAGGCAGGAGGATCACTGTAACTTTGAGTTTCAGGCCAACGTGAACTATGTAGTTTTGAGACCCTGTCTCAAAAAGAAAAGTCTTGAGAGCATATGTGGTGACTCTGGCCTGTAAATATCCCACATATTTTGGAGGACGAGGCAAAGAGGGTCATAAATTCCCAGGCCAGCCTGGACAATGAGTTGCTGTCTCGAAAGGACTAAGGATGTAGCTCAGTGGTAGACTACTTGCCTAGTGTGTGATACTGTAGGTCCAATCCCCAGTAACACAAAGAAAAAAAAAAAGGTCTTCAAAAAGAAGGAAAGTAATATTCTGTACTGTGCGCAAATTAGAATACTGCAGGAGTCTGGTTTGCTATGTTTACTGAAAAGTTGCAGTGTGCCCAAAAGACCATTAGAGAAGGCTAGAAATTGTGGGAGAAGGAACTGTTGAAAGAATGGGAAATGTTTAAGAAAAGATCTGAGTTGGGTCATATCAGCCTTCTTCAAACGAAGGTTTGCCTGTAGGACTTGCAAGAGCAGAAATTAAATCTTTGAGTAACCTTAGGTTGATAGAATTTAATTTTCTGGTCATGAGATAAGTGATTTTTTTGGCTTGGTTTTAAGGGGTTTTGTTGGCTTCTTTTGTTTGTTTTGGGGTTTTGCTTTGTTTTTGCAGTTCAGGGGGTCACACTCAGGGCAAGCACTGTGAGCTACTCTTCTGGCCTCCAAGTAATCTCAAAAAGTACAGTACAAGGCCAGTGATTGTAAGTCTTTATCATGGAAAGGCTCTATATGACCAGGTTGTTTTTAGTGTCTAGCTAAAGCTGGCTTGGACTTCTCCCCTTCTGCCTGCTCCCTGAGTTACTCATGTATCTTTGGGTGTCACAAGCTGGCATTTCCTTGCATTTTGCTTATTACCCTAGTAAGTCCCATGAACTCGCCCATTTGGTTCCCACTCCTGTGCTGATAACTTCTAGATCTTGCTCAGCTCCTTTCTCCGCTCTTCCAAGGAGCCATTTCCACTTCAGTGACCCATGGGTACCTTCTGCTCAATAGATCAAAGCTCATTCTCTTCTGCTCTGCACTGCACTCTCCACTTCCAAACAGAAAGCTTTTTGTGCATTTTCCATCTTGCTTATTGGCACCAGTAACCATGCTGGCAAAGCTCTGCTCATCCCATACCCTGTGGATCTCTAGTTGCTGCCAGTTTGGTGTCCTAATCATTTCTTGACCCTGCCCCCTCCTTCACACCCCTGATATGTTCTTTCCTCATGTCCCAATAGCTTCCCTGCTCACTTCTCTCCCCCCACACTCAGAAGTTACCCAATAAAATATCTAGGTGATATTGTTATTATTTGTGTGCCAAGGATTGAACCCAGAGCCTTGCACATTCTTTCTCAGATTGCAGCCTACAACTGAACTATGCCCCCAGCCCCAGCTGATTTTAAAATACTGTGCTAATTCCGTGGACTTTCTGCTGTTAACCTTAAATAGAGCCTCTCCTAGGATATATATTCACTGTCTGAGGTCAAACCCTGCTCTATCTTGTACTTAACATGGAGCATCAGTAAACCCCAAAGAGCTGCTCAGCCCCACCCCTGCTGAACACACACCCTGTGCTGCTCCTGGAAAATATCTCACTTATTTTAAAAAGACCTCAGGCCACACCTCATCAAAGAGCCTCCTCTTCCCCCCATCTCAGTCTTGTTCTTGTGCTCCCATGATATCTGTCCACATATGACATGAAATATGACATAGAATCTGCATATGCTTTTTGTAACTGTGTATATTATAGCTTCTGTACATTGGTTTTGTTTTTGAGATGGGGTCTTGATTGCAGTTCAGGCAGGCCTTGAACTCATATGTGGCCCAGGCTGTCGTCAGACAGCAATCATCCTACCTCAACCTCCTGAGTGCTGGAATTATAGGCATGTGCCACCACACCTGGCTGTACTTTTTTTTTGAGACCAGGTCTTGCTATGTAGTTCAAACTACCCTTGAACTCACCATGTAGCTCAGACTGGCCTCGAACTGATAAGGATTCTCCTGCCTCAGCCTCTTAAGTACTAGGATTATAGGCATGTATCACCATGCCTGGCTTATATTTTTATTCTTGAAGGCAAAGACTCTGTCAGTCACTTGAAAGTCCCTAAAGCCTAGCATAGTCCCTGACACATACAAGAAGCTCAGAAAATGTACATTGAGACTAAATTGAAGTAATAGCCAGGCATGGTGGCACATCCCTGTAATCTGAGCACTCAGAAGGCTGAAGCAGAAGGATGTTAGTGAGTTCCAGGCCAGCCTGGGCTATATAATGAGTTCAAGGCCAGCCTGAGTGACATACTGAGACCTTGTCTCAACACACACACACACACACACACACACACACACACACACACACACACACTTAAAAATTGAAGTAGTAAAGTAACTAGTTCAAACTTTGGAAGCAGCCAGTATAGATAGTATTTGGTGACTGACACATGTCTCTTTAAGGTAAATATCTTGTCTTCATTTGTTCATTACTGTTCTAGAATGGACAATAGCTAAAGTAATCCAGAGATAAGGCTGGGCTGACAACCCTAGAGCACTTGTCTAGCATATATGAGGTCCTGGGTTTGATACCTACCATCATAATAAAATAGATGAAAGGCTGCATGTAGCTCAGTGGCAAAGTACCTAACTGAGGCCCTGAATTTGATCACCAATGCTAAAAAGCAACCATCATCATCATTTCATCATTCACAGACTTGTGAGTTTTTGTTCCCAAATTAAAGGGAATGCAAACTATTTAGGTCTGGAGATTGATATTTGCTAGTTCTGGAGCTAAAAGTTTTTGTGAGTTAAAGGTTAAGATTGTTCAACTAGCTTAATCTGTGATTGCATCTAATTTTCTTTCTTTCTTTCTTCTTTTTTTTTTTTTTCTTTTCCAGTAGTAGAGATTGAACTCAGGGACTTCACACTGATCTATATCCCCAGCCCTTTTTATTTTGAGACAGTCTCACTAAGACTAAATTGCCCAGGCTGGGATTGAACTTGTGATCCTCCTACCTCAGCCTCCCACAGTGCTGGTATTACAGGCACCGACCTCCATGCCTGGCTGTAATTATCATATTCTTTGGAAAACAATTTTGACTTAAGTATTTAGACTCAACTAAAAAAAATTTTTTTTTGGCAGGGTCTCACTTTGTAGTTCAGGCTGGCCCTGAACCCGTTATATAGCTCAGGCTGTTCTTGAAGTCACAGCAATCCTCCTGCCTCTGCCTCCCGAATGTTGGGATTACAGGTATAAGCCACCGTGCCCGGCAACTCAACTAAATAATTTAAACAAAAAATTCAGTTATGCTTGAGATGCTGAAGCAGGAGGATCGCTGCAAGTTTGATGCTAGCCTGGGCTACATAATGCCTTCAACTCAGAATTACATAGCAGGAACCTGTCTCAAATACAAAACAAATAAATCCAGTCAGAAGGACGGGAAAGTAACTCAGTGTAGAGCGTTTGCTTAGCATACATAAGGCCCTGGATTCAATCCCCAGAACTGTGAAAAGAAAATTCCAGTTACATGAATTAGCACTTACTTGAAAAAATGATGTGCTGCTCAACAAAAATGGTTAAGGTCAAAGACATCTGGGTTGCTTTCTTTGTTTTTGTTTTTGTGGTACTGGAGGGTCAATCTAGAAGCACTTTACCACTGACATTTTTTTTTTCTTTAAATTTTGAGGCAAAGTCTCACTAATTGCCCAAGTTGACCTCAAAATTCTGATCCTCCTGCCTCACCCTTCTGAGTAGCTGGGTTTATAGGCATGCACCACAGCACCCAGCATGTTGGTTTGTTTTGTAAGTATAAAAAGTGAGTTAAATCCATTAAAAAAATATAAAAGACCATGAAAATCTGAGGAACTATTTAAGATTAAAAAGGAAATGAAAGAGACGTGACAATAAATGCACTTGATCTTGGACTGGACTCTGGAGAGGGAGTTACTATAAAAGATGCCAGTGGGATAATTGACAAAATATGAATATATTATGCTAGATAAAAGCTTATATGGGGCGAGGGGTGTACCTCTGTCATAGAGCACTGGCTTAGCGTGGAGTTCAATCCCCAGCATTGAAAAAAAGAAAAAGATTGCATTGGGGTCAAATTTCTTAAATTTAATAATTGAGGGCCAGGGATTTAGCTCAGAGGCACCACGCCTATCTTGCAAGCCCAAGGTCCTGAGTTCAATCCCTGGTACCAAAAAAAATTTTTTTAATTAAAATAATAATAATAATTGAGCTATAGTTATATACAAGATTATCCTTGTTTTTAGGATACATATATTGAACAGTTTAGAGGCATGGTCCTCTGTAAATTTTATCAAATGGTTTAGAAAAATAATGCATACACAAACATATGATGTGTGAATAAAAAAAGAGAATGAGAATGTGAAATCAAATACAGCCACATGTAAAGGAACTTCATAGATGTACACAGCACTCAGAAGTTAGCATTTTGCCAAGCGTGCTGGTGTATGCCTATAATCCCAGCAGTAGGGAAGCTGAAGCAGGAGAACTGCCATGAGTTCAAGGCTAGCCTGGGCTACATAGTGAGACCCTGTCTCAAAGGAAAAAAAAAAGTGGGAGGGGAATCTATCCTTGGCAGTAAAGAAGCAATAACTGGAGGGGTCTTTGGGGGCTAATTTCTTTCTTTCTTTTCTTTTTTTATGGTGCTGGGGATTGAACCCAGAGTCTTGAGAATGTTAGGCAAACACTCTACCACTGAACTACCCACTTCACCTCCCCCTCTGTCTCTCATCTTTCTCTATCTTCCTTTCAGTTTTATCCTGAGATAAAATCTCACTAAGTTGTCCAGGCTGGCCTTGAACTTATGATCCTGGAATTACAGCTCTTTTATTTTTTGATCTGGGTGCTGATTATATGAGAATGTTGAATTTGTGAGAATTTATTGCCTCTTCACATTTCTATATGAGTATGACACTTGCTTTGGTCTCAGTGTTTGTGTCTCCCTGTTTTAGTCCATTTGTGCTACTGTAAGAAGACACCTGTTGGGCGCTGGGTGTGGTGGCGCACGCCTGTAATCCCAGTACTCAGAAGGCTAAGGCAGGAGGATCACTGTGTGAGTTCGAGACCAGCCTGGGCTACACAGTGAGTTCCAGGTTAGTCTCATTTACATAGTGAGACCCTGTCTCAGAAAAAAAAAAATAAAAAAAAAAAAAAAAAAAAAAAAGAAAGAAAGAAAAGAAAACACCTCTTGGGCATGGTCACACACGCCTGTACTTCTATCACTGGGAGGCTGAGGCAGGAACATTGCCAGGAGCTCAAGGCCAGTCTGGGCTACATAGCAAGACACTGTCTCAAAAAAACAAAAAAACACCTGAGATGGGGTAATTTATAAACTATGCAAAAATTATTGCTCATAGCCATGGGATCTGGGAAGCCCAAGATCGAGATGCCGGCAGATTGAGGTGTGGTGAGGGCTGGGTCTCTTGATTCCAAGGTGCTGAGTCACCTCTGTGTTCTCAGAGGGCACTGACACTGTGTCCTTGCATGTGGGAGGCAGAAAAGCAAAAGGAACAATCTAGTACCTGTTTTATAAAATCATTAATGAAGTCTCCACTTTATAACTTACACCTCCTAAAGGTCCCACCTCTTAATACCATCATCACATGGGGGATTGAATTTCGACACATACACTTTGAGGGGGACACTCTTCCCCCCACAGCATCCTGCAACACTCAGTTGAAATTAATCCCACTGTGACAGTATAAAGAGGTGAGTCATTTAGGAGATCAGGACATGAGGGCAGAGCTCTCATGAACAGGATTCTTGCTTTTATAAAAGGGTTTAAGAGCCAGGCAGGGTGGCACAAACCTACAATGCCAGCACTTGTGAAGCTGAGGCAGGAGGAGTGCCACAAATTTGAGGCCAATCTGGGCTGCAAAGTGAGTTCAAAACCAACCTGAACTGGAGCTGGGCATGGTGGCACAGGCCTGCAATTCCAGCTCTGAGGAGACTGAGCCAGGAGGATTGCTGCAAGTTTGAGGCCAGCCTGGACTACATAGCAAGACCTTGTTTAAAAAGAAAAAAAAAAGGAAAAGAAAAGGCTTGAGGAATCCTGTTTGCCCCTCCACCACATGCGGACACAGGCCCTCAGCAATCCTGCTGGAGCTTGGATTTTGGACTTCTCAACCTCTAGAACTGTGAAGAGTAAATTTTTATTATTTATAAATTACCCAGTCATAGTTTGTTTTGATGTAGACACCCAAATGGATAGGACAGTGTTTAAGTAAAATGTGTCAATACCGAGGGACGCTAGAACATAATAAATTATTCCAAAATTTAGTAGTTTAAAATAAGCATTATCTTCTTGTTTCAGCAAATAAATAAATAAGTAAAAATAAACATTATCTCATACTTTTTTGGCGTGATAAATACTGAATTCAGGACCTCACACATGCTATGCGCGGGCTCTACCACCACGCTATATCTTCAGCTCCCCATTTCTGAACGTCAGGAATCTAGGAGAAGCAAAGCTAGGTCGTTCTGATGCAAGGTGTCCCACGACATTGCAGTGTGGCTGTAACCTGGGTTTGGCTCTGGCTTGCTCAGGAGGATATGCTGCCAAGATGGCTCCCTCGTGTGGCAGTTGTATAGGCCACAGTTCCTACTTGCTGTTAGCAAGAGGCCTCCTCACAATAACCTTTCCACATGGCTGCTAGGATCCTCACAGCATAACAGCTACCCTTCCCAGAGCAAGCCATCCAAGGGGGAGCAACAAGGAAGTCACATGCTTTCCATGACGAAATTGCCCTCCATCACTTCAGACACACTAAATGAAGTCACTGAGTCCAGCTCTTACTACTCAAGGGGAGGAGAATTAAATTCCACCTCTTTTTCTTTTGACTGCACAAGGGTCCAACTCAAGGCCTTATGCATTCTAGAAGAGCACTCTACCAATGTGCTACATCCCCAGCCCTAAGCTCCACTACCTGAAGAGAGAATATCAAAGAATTTGTAGACAAAGTGTGTATGTTGTTTGTGTGTGTGTGTGTATGTGTGTGTGTGTTGAGGGGGTTATGGGGAACTGAACCCAAGGAGTACTGAGCTAGATGCCTTCCCTTATATTTTTTAGACAGTATGTATATATGTATGTATGTATTTTTGAGACAAGGTCCCGTTATGTAGTCTAGGCTGGCCTTGAACTAATTATATAGCCAAAGCTGGACCTCGAACTCATGGCAATCCTCCTGCCTCAGCCTCCCAAATGTTGGGATTACAGGTGTGCACTATAATGCCCAGCTGAGACAGAGTCTTGCTCAGTTTCCCAGGCTGGCCCTGAACTTGTGATCTTTGTGCCTTGGCCTCCGGGTTCCTAGAATTACAAGTGCGTGTTACCACTCCCAGTTTTGTTTTGTTTTTCTGTCCCCAGTTTTGTGAACATATTTTATTTAAAAATCACCTCACCAAGCTTACTTGGGAATGATATTAAATAATTTAGATTGAGGATCTACACATTAATAAAAATAATAAAGCCGGGTGTGGTAGTGCACGCCTATAATCCCAGCACTTGGTTTTGTTTTTTGAGACAGGGTCTCCCTATGTAGTTGAGACTAACCTGGAACTCACTATGTAGCCCAGGCTGGTCTCGAACTCAGTGATCCTCCTACCTCAGCCTCCTGAGTGCTGGGATTACAGGCATGTGCAATCCAAGCACTTGGGAAGCTGAGGAAAGTAGATCACTTCGAATACAAGGCCAGCCTCAACTACATAATGAATTCAAGGCCAATCTGAAGTACATAGTGAGTCCTTGTCTCAAAAAAATCAAAAAACTGCAGGGCGTGGTAGTGCATGCCTGTAATCCCAAAATGAAAACCCAAAAACAACAACCAAAAAACCCAAAACCATAATAATAATAACAATAATAATAATAGTAAATGCACCAGTTAATTTTTTATTGTTGTTTTTTTTGTTTTTTTTTTTTTGAGGGGGAGACAGGGTCTCATTATGTAGTTCAGTTTGGCCTCAGATTCATGGTGATTCTTATACCCCAGGTTCTGGAATGCTACAGTTACAGGTGTGTGCCACCACACTTGGCTTAACGCCAGTTAATTTGATTGTCAACCTAACTGGATTTAAAGACTCCTGGAGAAATTATTGGATTTTGAGACACTGAGCTTATTGATGAGTTAATCCACTGATGAGTTCATAGCTGAATGGGCTAATAGAAGATAAAGCCTAAACCAGGTGAGGTGGCACATACCTGTAATCTCAGCACTCAGGAGGCTGAGGCAGGAGGAACGCTGTGAGTTTGAGACTAGCCTGGACTACATAGTGAGTTCCAGGTCAGTCTCAACTATATAGTGAGACCCTGTCTCAAAAAAACTGAAAAAATAAAAAATTTAAAAATAAAGAAAATAAAGCCTAGTTAGAGGAAGTAGGTCGTGCAGAAGTATAAGCTTGGGGACTATATTTTGTCCCTGACCCTTTCCTCTCAGGTTCTCTTTCTGCTCTCTGCTTCCAGTTGCTATGAGGTGAGTGGCTTTCCTCTGCCATGTTCCTCCACCATGCTGTTTCTACCTTGAATCCAGTTGACCATGATCTGAAACTTCTGAAATCGTGGCCAAAATAAATTTCTCCTTTTAAATTGTGTACGTTGGCTATTTGTCCCAAGCACAAAAAATTAACTAGTATAAACAATATAAACATATGGAAAATGATCAGATTTGAGGTGTCTTTGGTTTTTGTTTTGTTTGTTTGTTTGTTTGTTTGAGACAGGGTCTTGCTATGTAGTTCAGACTGGCCTTGAACTCACTGTTGTTACAAATGGTGCACAAGAAACTACCCCAACATAGGCTTGGTGTGAGCAATAGAGCTGATTTATTGCCTGGGTACAGATGAGCTGAGATTATCAGCAGCTTGGCCAGAGAAGTTAAATTTTTATGGGGTTGATGAGGCTATAATCCTAAGGAATCTGAGTGGAATGCTTGGGGTCAAAGTCACCAGGATGAGCATGTGGGTGAAATTAACTTGCCAGTCCTGAGATGGGGGAAACCCTCTCACTTGATATGTAGGAAAAAGAGGGGGCCTTGGGGAACCCTAAGGGATGGTTGTGTGTCAGAGAGAGCATTGAACAGTAATGGTTTTGAGCAGGGTCTTCCAGGAGGGAAAGCAGATAAGAGGCTCAAGCAGTTGGGTTAGGGGTTTTTAGCCTGCATGAAAATTGTCATGAAAAGATAAAAGAATGCCAATAGGCCTGAGGGAAGGAGGAACATTCTCTGACTCAGGAACCATCCATCTTTGGTGGGGAGATTGATATTGTTGGCATTTGGAAGGAGAATAGGCCAGGAAGAAGCTGGAAAGTGCAAAATATTGGCCTGTGGGGCATGAAAGGAGAGACGGGCAGCTTCCTTGGTGGTTTTATCTGCAAAGGTATGCTGGGGGCTATGGCGTCTGAAATTCTCTGGTGTCTCTGCAGTAAAGCACAGCTGCCCACATTGGCAAGAGGGCAGCCTGGAGAAGAGCTTTAATAAAGACCTGAAGGAGGGGCCCGGGATTTAGCTCAGTGGTTCCGCCGCCTGCCTCACAAGCACAAGGATCCGAGTTTGACCCCTGGTAACAAAAAAAGACCTGAAGGATGCAGGAACAGACCCCCATCTGCTCAGATGGCAGCATGATTATGTAATATATGAAATGCATACTTTGAATCTGTGCAGAGGTTAATCCGTGAGCCCTTAGCTAGTGTAAGAGAATGGGTCAGAATGGTTAGTTCAGCCTGTTAAGCGATAGTAGGTGGGGTGGGGGTGTGGCTTCTATGATAGAGTCATGGGAGACAATAGTGTATCCTGCCTTGGCAGGGGAGTTGGAGGTGGGCTTGTACCAGCTCCCATAAATAAACCAGGTGTGGTTAGGGTCAGGAAGGGGAAAGGTGGATCTATGAGGAAAAGGGGAAGTCACTAGGTGTATTAAAGACATGCAGTCATGCAGTTCAGGCTGTTAGAGAGAGGCAGGGGGTTGAAAATGTGAAATGCTGAATTAAAGTTGGGGCTCAGGGTGGTTGTAACTGTGAGGGTATCCATAGAGCTGAAGAAGGTGGAGGGTGGAAAGTATAAAAGACAGAATGAGGACATGAGTCTCTAAAGGTTGTGGGAAGAATAAAGGGTAAGTGGAACAAGTCTAGTGACTTTGAATGTTACTAGGAGTAACAGACTTGCAACACCAGCCACCTGTGGGGATGGCAGCCAGCCCATTATGATGGGGTCAAGGTGCTTGGACAGGAATGCGATCGGGTGTGGGCTAGGACCTTGTGTCAAAACATCCACTGCACATCCCATGCACTCTATTATATAAAGGCTGAAGGGTTGAGTGAGGTCTGGGAGGACCAAAGCAGGGGTGTTTTTTAGGGCCTCTTTTAAGGACTGGAAGGACAAGTGAGGGAAGGTCTTGTGATCTAAGAGCTCAGAGCATCTCCCTTGGTGAGTCTGTAGAGGGGTGTAGTGTGTAGGGCAAAGGGGTTTAGTGAGCAGGGCAAAGCTGGAAACCCAGAGGAAGAAATATCCTATTATGCCAAGAAAGAAAAGGAGTTGTTGTTTAGTAATAGGAATTAGAATCTAGGAAATTAAGAGGACGTGACCTGGAGGTAGGACTCTGGTGTGTTTGTGGAGGATGATGCCCAGATTAGTGACAGATAGGGAAGAGATTTGGGCCTTAGAAAAGGAGACACAATATCACAGAAGAAGAGCAGGATGCCATTCATGGTGGCTTCCAGGTGGAGCAATAGGTCTGTAGCAGCAGATAATAGGAGACTGTTGTGGCAGAGAGGAAGGTCAGGGCCACATTGATGCCAAGTGGTAACTTCTACTGGCAAAGGTTTCTCTTTGTACCAAAGAATAGTTGTTGGATTACTTCACTTCCAGGATAAAGCAGGAGTATCACTACATCTAGTACCAGATTAGCTATTGGGTACAGCAGCAGACCTTTATATAGTTGTATAAAGAGTTTCAGCAGGATGGGCTGGGGATTTGGCTCAGTGCATCTCCAGAACGCTCCAAAAAAGAGTTCCAGCAGAAAATAGTGTAATGCCACTTGTTCAGAAAGAACAGGATTTCTGACAAAGGGAATGGAGGACAACCATTTATCTCTGCAGGCTCAACTCACCATGCCCTCTTTATTCCCAGTGGAAATTGCTTTAGTTTATTTGTTTAGAAATCATGCCACATTCCACAGACTTCAAGAGCAGTAAAAAATGCCAGTAGGTAAAGAAACTTTTGCCGGTCATGGTGGGATATGCCTGTAATCCCAGCACTCAAGAGGCTGAGGCAGGAGGATCACAGTGAGTTTGAGGCCAGCCTAGCAACATGGTAAATTCAAGGCCAGCTTGAAATGCATAGGAAAACCTGTCTCAAAAACAAAAACAAACAAACAAAAAAGCCTACAATTTGTATTGCAAGAGCAGTTATTCCAGTTCTAAGATTTGTAAAACAAGTAGACTCAGCAATATTATGACAATTAGGATTCTTTGCATCAAAATCTCAATATATATTCAATGAAACTGAAGGTAATGGATACAAAATGGAAATGTTCTCTTTGACACAAAAAACTGGAGGTCACCAAAAATATAAAACAAAAAGGCTAACTACACCTATAATCATAGTACTCAGGAGATCAAGGTAGGAGGATCACAAAAGATTGAGGCCAATCTGCACTACACAGTGAGACCTTCTTTAAAAAAATCTTTTTAACAAAAAAAAA
>NW_022900928.1:119040703-119058776 GCF_012274545.1 Fukomys damarensis
TTTTTAGACACAGGGTCTCAGTATGTAATTGAGACTGACCTGGAACTCACTATGTAGCCCAGGCTGGTCTGGAACTCACAGCAATCCTCCTGCCTCAGCCTCCCAAGTGCTGGCATTACAGGCGTATGCCACCATGCCTGGCAAAAAAAACAAATCTTATCCATACAGAGAAACAAAAAAAATTTTTGTTCAAAAGGACAACTTTATATATTTCCTTTAAGATACCTTATTTTGGTTTTTGGTGTTTTGTTTTGTTGAGACGTAGTCTCACCATGTAGTTCAGACTGGCCTTAAACTTGAAGTGATTCTCCTGCTCAGTCTTCCAGAGTCCTGGTGTTACCAGGGTCCTTGGGTACTGTTGGTTCCTGCTAGGGATTCTTTCCAGGTTCTTGTTGCCTGAACAAAGAATTGGACAGGAGAGGTGCAAAAAGTGGTGAGGTTTTACATCTATTAAAGGTAGGAAAAGAAGTATGGTCTGCAGAGTGAAAGCAAGTGCTGAGAAAGAGCACAGAGAACACAAAATTAATAACTGCCGTCTTTTGTATCTCTCACTCCTCAGGTCGTGGTCAGATCTAGGCCTATCAAAAAACTGCTTGATCTTGGCTGGGCGTGGTGGCACACACCTGTAATCCCAGCACTTGGGAAGCTGAAGCAGGAGGATCACTTAAATTTGAGACCAGCCTGGGCTACCTAGTGAGTTCCAGGGCAGTCTCAACTACATAGTGAGACCCTGTCTCAAAAACAAACAAACAAACAAAAAAACAAAGCACCAAACCTGCTTGATCTCATGCCAGAATTGAAGAAAGCACTTTGATTGCTCCCAGGTGCAGTTTGGGTGCTTATAATCAAGATCTCTGTGATTGACAGGTCACACCCACTTGCCTGGTCTGCTGGCCCATGTCCTAATCTCCTGCCTCATTGGGATCACAGTCATGCACCATCATGCCAAGCCCTAGAGACCTTATTTTTAAAGAGCAAAAAATTTTATTTTCAATTTTTTATTATATTTTCATATTTATTGATGTTTAACCTCATACTTCTATTACTTTATATGCTAACCATTTATGTTTAAATAATGTATTACTGATGCTCATATTTTTACCTTGTTATATACACATAAATATATTTTAACAGTATCAAATAATTTTAGTTTTTTTGTGTGAGTGTGATACTGGGGGTTGAGTTCAGAGCCTTCACACTACGCTATATTTCCAGCCCTTTTTAAATTTTGAGACAGGGTCTCTCTAAATTGCTAAATTGCCCAGGCTGGGCTTGAACTTGCCATCCTCTGGTGTCAGCCTCCCAGAGTACTGAGATTACTTCTCTTAAAGCCTGTACCACCACACCCTGCTAATTTTATTTTATTTGTTTGTTTGTCTGTTTATTGGTACCAGGGATCGATCTCGGGTCCTTGTGCTTACTAGTCAGGTGGCAGCACCACTGAGATAAATCCCAGGCCCTCATTTTCTTTTTTAAACCCTGAATGTTTTGCTTTAAAATTAAATTACTGAACTGGGGAGGTAGCTCAGTAGAAGAGCAGTTACTCCTCAGAAGCAAAGCCCTAGATTCAATACTTAGTCCCTAAAAAAAAAAAAAAATACCCGTTTTATGTGAGATATATACTAACATTCCAGTAAAGCCATTGTGCTCTGACCTTTCAATATCTAGGAGCTAGTAATTATTGACACTGGGATTTGAACTCACAATGGCTCCTTTTTGTTTTTGTTTTTGTTTGTTTACTAATTTTGAGACAGGGTATCACTATTTAGTTCAGGCTGGATTTGCACTCACTATATAGCCCAGGCTGGCCTCAAACTCCTGGTGATCCTCCTGTCTCAGCCTTCTGAGTGCTAGGATTACAAACGTGAGCAACCACACCCAGGTGTTTTTAGTTTGAGACAGAATCTTGCTAGTTACCTAGTCTGGTCTTGAACTCCTGGGCTCAAGGGATCTTCCCACTTTAGCCTCCAAAGCAGCCAGACTATGAGCCAATGTGCCTGGCTAGAACAACTCCAGTTTAATTTAAACAAAACAAAACAGCAGGGCCTCAGATCAAATCCAGGGTCTTGCACATGCTAGGTAAACGTTCTGCATTGAGTGCCATCCCCAGTCTTGGAAAAGCTCCAGTTTATAAATGAGGAATTCTCTGGTCTAATAACCAAAATCATTAGCCATTTAAGCCTTATAATTCTAGATATTTGATTTTAATAATGATGTAATAATTGAGTCCTTGAGCGTGGATTACAAAAGATTTTGATGCAGAATTCCAGTAGAACTTTTACCTTTAGCTCTTTTTTCCTCAGAAATCCAAGCTTTTATTTCAATCTGTAATTATGTTGGGATATATACAGATATCTCCTCAGAATATAAAAAAATGAATGTACTTGTCTTCAAATTATTTCAAAACAGTTGCACTCTATGTAATCAGAATGTATACATTCTATATATACATTATATTCTATGTATACCTATCTATGTATACAGAATTTTCTTAAAATATGCATTATAAAGTATAAAATCCAGTTTACAACTTGTTACAATAATGGAAAATTGACAATAAGCTACAAACTTTTAAATAGAAGCTAGTGGGGAGATAACAAAAATTTTGTTTTAGGATCATGTTATACCATAATTATTAAAGACAAAACAAAGAAAACAAAAAATAACATACAAAAGTACTGAGCCTACTGGAATATATGAAATACAATTAAATTCACCTGTGGATCTAATCTGGTACAAAATAAATAAAAAACAACTTATCTAATTTGATTAAAAGACAACATTAAATTTCCATACCATTGCATACAAGAGCATGAAGAACTGTGTGAGCATGTTTTAGTTACCTTCCTTTTATTGCTGAGACAAAATACCCAAAGTTAAGGAGGGAGGGGTTTATTTGGCTTGTAGCTCATAGAGGTTTCAGTCCGTAATTGGCTGGCTACAAGTCAGGGATGGCAAACAGTTAACACAGAGGAGAAACAACATGCCACACACAAGGAAGCAAAGGCAACAAGAGAAACCTTCACAGAGTCTTTCTGCCTCTTTTATCCCATCCGGACTACCAGGATTAGGGTGGTGCGGAACCACTCACTCACTTATAGTGGTTTAGTAATCACACACCCTTAATCCCAGCATCACACATTCCAGATTCAGCCACCTCTGACCAAATGAGGCTTTGGGGAGATATCCAGACTCAAACCATAACAGAGCACAATATTCATTCTTAGATGTGAACTTACAGATATTTCTTCCAAGGATCTAATTTAAGAGTGAGTTTACTATGCTTAGATTTAAGACATCTCATCTAGTTGTGAATTTTCAGGAGAAATAATTGACATGTCTTTATAGGGCGTACTTATATGGGGTTTTCTCTATGTGAGAACTTTTCAGAGGATTTTGAAATTAGGAGCTCTAAGTACCATTGTACATTCACAAGATTTGATCCAATATGCATTGTTATATGTAGGACAAGGAAAGACTTGTATACAACACTTCTATTGTTTTCTCACAGTACTGTGTTTATTTGTAATATGGATAACATCAGAATGGTTACAGATGTTTCCACAAAATATACACTGGTACGAGTTTCTGCACTGTGCAGGGCCATGTTTCCATGAAAAGTCACGTAAAAATGAAGACTTCTTGCATTCTGTATTTATGCTAACTCTCACTGAGACTTTCTGTACATGTTCTGAGATGATGGAAATCACTAAATGTTTTCTCACCTTATCCATACAGGGTTTCCTTTAGTGTGAGTTCCTTACTGTATTTCAAGGTAAATAGAAGAATTGAGCCATTTTCCACATATGGCTTTGCTCTTGTGTAAATTATTTTATGTAGTAGAATGCAGAGATAAATAAAATATTTCCCACATTGCTGATATATGTTCAGATTATGGTTCATTATGAATTCTTTCATATATGTAGTTATACTAGTGTATACTGATATTTTTTACATTGCTACAGAAAAAGGGCTTCTCTCCACTGTGAGTTCTTTCATGTTAGTGCAAGGCTTTTTATATATTCACAGCTAATTTCCTCTCTTACTTTTTTAATGTCTATGATGCTTACTGGGATAACTGAAGTCTTCTACACATTGCTTAGTGTGAATTCTACACATTGCTCAGTGTGATTGTTTTCTTGTAATTAATATAAAGAATGCATTCAAAGGGGCAGGGATTTAGCTCAGTGGTTCAGGTGCCAGCCTCACAAGTGCAAGGTCCTGAGTTCGATCTCCAGTAACCCCCCAAAAAATGCATTCCAAGCTGGGTATGATGGTGCACACCTGTAACCGCAGCACTCAGGAGGATTGCCATGAGTTCAAGGCCAGCCTGGGCTACACAGTGAGTTCAAGGCCAGCCTGAATTACATAGCAAGACCCTGTTTCAAAAAACAAAACAAAATCAAGAATATCTTCCAACATTGCTTATATAAATAGAATTTCTCCCCAGAGTAGGTTTTCAGGTATTACTATGTGTTGAAAGCTTTCCCACATGATTTACATACATATTCTCAGCAATGTGAATTCTTCCGTGATTCTGACAACTACTCTGGGTGGCAAAAGCTATCCCATACAAGTTGCATAGAGTTTCTTTCTAGTATGAATCATTTCATGTCTTTTATAACTATCTTTTGAGATAAATCATTTATCACATTGCTCGCATATATCGAGTTTATTCCCAGTGTGAGGTGTTTTTTGTTTTGTACCAGGGATTGAACTCAGGACCTCACACTTGTCAGACAGGTGCTATGCTGCTGAGCTACATCCCTGGTCCCCCAGTGTGAGTTCTTTCATGAATTTTACAATGACCGTATCTGCTGAAAGCTTTTCCACAGTGATCACATATGTAGGGGTTCTCCCCAGTGTGAATTTTTCCATGATTTTGACAATCGCCTTGTGCACCGAAAGCTCTCCCACATTGCTTACATACATAGGGTTTCTCCCCAATATGAGTTCTTACATGTATTTGAAAATTACTGTGTCTCTTGAAAGCTTTCCCACATTGACCACATATGTAGTTTCTCACCAGTTTGAATTCTTTCATGTCGTTTGGTTACTGTGTGTGCCAAAAATTTTCCCACATTGCTTACATACATAGTTCTCCCAAAGTATGAATTGTTTCATCTATTTGACAACTACTATGTATAATAAAAGCTTTCCCACATTGCTTACATACATAAGATTTCTCCCGTGTGAGTTCTTTTGTGTATTTTACAATGACTCTGTGCAATAAATGCTTTCACGCATTGTTTACATATACGGTTTTTCCCCAGTGTGAATTCTTTCAGAATTTTGACAAGTAAATTGTATGCAGAAAGCTTTCCCACATTGTTTTACACACACAGGGTTTCTCTCCAGTGTGACTCCTTTCATGTCTTTTATAATCACTGTGTCTGCTGAAAGCTTTCCACATTGCTTGCATACATAGGGCTTCTCCACAGTTTCTCCTTTTTCAAATTTACAAAATGAGAAGTTATCAGTTAAAGATTTCCCACTGTACTTACATACGTAATGTTTTCCTCCAGTGTAAGTGCTTTCATGTATCTGAACATCATGGTGAGAAATTAAAACGTTTCCACTTTGCATACATACATATATATCCATTCTACTGTGCTGTCTTTCTCTGATATGAACATAGTTCAGTGTGCTAAAGGCTTTTACATCTTCCCTATAATCAAAAGGCTTCTTGTCTGTGTTAGTTCCTTCAGTGCAATCAGAGTAGGGTTTTCCACATTGCTTATACGCACAGGTTTTCACTCCATGAGTTGTCTTAACAAGCTTCTGAGAGGACTGGAATTCAGTGCCACACTGGAATTAGTTTGCCACAGTTAGGTAGCTTCTCTTGAAACCCCTGATACTCAAATGATTTGAGTTCAGTGTTAGCTAAAATGGGCACACTCGCTGATGAATGGCAAATCAGGGGCTTTCTACAGGCCAGGCTTTGGTTTTGTAACAACCGCTTTCACGTACACATGAACCATCTGGAGACCAAAAAATAATTTCTTCATATTGATACCATAATTCATATTGGTGCCATTTCTCTACCTACTCACTTCTATACAAGCCATATTCCTACATCTCCCACATCACGTTTCTGTAGAGCTTCTTCTGGGACAGAGCCAGCAAAGCCCACCCCTCCATGGTGAAGTTCACAGCCACATCCTCAAAGGTCACTGCCTCCATTGTGTAGCTTGGGACATACTTCCTTAAAACACCCTTTATTGGCTTACACAACACCGATTTAAAAGAGACATTTTGTCACTTTGGCCCCCCAAAATACACTAGATATATAGTTAATATATCAAGTTTAAAATGAGGGGAAAGTTCACTTACTTTATATTTGGAACCATTTTTATTTTAAAATCTCAAATGAAAAAAAATAAGATCTCAAAATGAAAAAGAAAAAATATTGACTCTTGAGTTTTACTTTATTTCAATTTTTTAAATTCCTAGTTTCTGTCATGGTATACGAATATGTAATATTTGCCACCTGAATTAATTAATAAAAAGAGTATACAATGTTTTAAAATTACTATTTCTTTGGATTTTGTTTGTGTTTTTGGGGTTTGGTTTTTTGAGACAAGGTCTCACCATGTAGTTGACACTGACCTGGAACTCACTATGTAGCCCAGGCTGGTCTCAAACTCACAGTGATCCTCCTGCCTCAGCCTCCCAAGTGCTGGGATTATAGGCGTGCGCCACTGCGCCTGGCCTCTATTTCTTTGAATTTAAAAGGAAGGCACGTAGTTCTGATTGCAGGCAGAATTATTCCACATAAACATTTCAGTGTTTTATGAAAATGTTAAATATTGTAAGAAAGCTATATTCTTTCATTTTTATCCTCACAATGATATATTACAAAGGAATAAATGCGAATGAATAAATGTCCTTAACTGTGAACACTTCTGTATGTTAGCATCTATCTACCACCTACTGTGAGCACAGCACTACTGGTAAATTTTTAGATATTATTAACATTGAGGAATATTTAAAGTTGCCTACAAATCTAAGCCTTGTAATAATATATCTTTATTTTTGTTTTCTCAATATATTAAAATATACTGTCTAGCTACAATACTAAAAAAGACTATTTTTGATTTACCTATCTGTAAACAATAAAAGGTCTTTATCTACAGACTTTACAAGTAAACTTTAAAATTATCTATGGCTGTTTTGTCTTATTTATTTATTTATTTATTTTGGTACTGGGGATTGAACTCTGGTCTTTGCGCTTGCAAGGCAGGCCACCAAACCGCTGAGCTAAATCCCTGGCCCTAAAATTATCTATGGCTGTTTTAAATCACAGCAATTTTTAAGGTTATAGTGAACTCTTTAAAGAATAATTCATTCTAGGTATATAAAGCCATTTTCAAATAGCAAGATAGTGCTTGTCTTTGTTTATTACACTGAATACATTTCAGTAAACTACGTGGTAAAATATGTATTATGTAAATAAACTGGATTTATTTTTTAAAAAGAAGAAAAAAAGAAAAGCTTCAGTTTTAAACTTCTATCTTAATCAGGTTTCTCAACATCAGTTTTGTTTACCTTTTTTTTTTTTTTAGTTCCGTTTGTCTTTTGAGCCAGATAATTCTTTGCCGGTTCTGGCTTTCCTGTTCATTATGGACTGTTCTGCTACAGCTTTGGCTGCTAGTCCCACATGAGACACCACTGACACCCTCCATCTCATCCTACCTTTCCATCCCCACTCCCATCTGACAACCAAAGTGTCCTCCGGACATTGCCAAACGTCCCCTGGAGGCAAAACTGCCCCTAGTCAAGAGTCAGGGATCTAAATTAAACTGTGTTCTGGCTGTATGGAAAGAGTAGTGATCTTGGAATGAAGAGGTGAGACAGAGTCCCAGTTTTGCCACCTGCACAGATATTCACAAGCATTTATTTCAAAATAATATGAAAATCATCCTACTGTTTAACTTAATATCACTACTTCCTCCCCAGTTAGATCTTCCAAATAGAACAAGTACAGTTAATGTGATTCTCTATTTTCACTCCTCATTCCTTGACATTTCCTTGACATTTGTGTCTTTGGAACGTGCTTCTCTGCTTTCCCCCTGGCTATCTCTGACTTACTCTTCAAGGCCAAGGTGAAAGCTGGACACGGTGGCACAAGCCTGTAAGCCAGCACTCTGGGCAGCTGAGGCAGGAAGGACAACTGCAAGTTTGAGCTTAGCCTGGGCGATTTATTGACTTAGAAAGACTGTCTTTAAATAAAAAAGTCCTAGCCGGGGATTTAGCTCCGTGGTTCTGCCACCTGCCTTGCAAGTGTGAGGACCCAAGTTCAATTCCCAGTACCAAAAAAAAAAAAAAAAAAAAAAAAAAAAGTCTAGGGATGCAAAGGCCTTGGGTTCCAATCCAGTAAGGGCCCCATCCTGGGGATGGAATCCAGGGCCTTAAAACAAGCAAGCAAGCAAGCAAACAAACAAACAAAAATAGTGAGACCTTAGGTTCAATCCCCTGTACTGGAAAGCAAAAAACAAAAGAAACATAATCCCCGTTATCATTTTTTTTTTTTAGGTTTTTTTGAGATAGGGTCTCACTATGTAGTTGACATTGATCTGGAACTCACTGTGTAGTCCAGGCTGTTCTCAAACTCACAGTGATCCTCCTGCCTCGGCCTCCCAAGTGCTGGTGTGCACCACCATACCTGGCTCCCATTATGAGATATTAAGAGGAGCCAAAAAAAAGAAGCAGCAGCAGCTTGGTGTGGTGGTGCACGCCTGTAATCCCAACACTCAGGAGGCTGAGGCATGAGGATTGCTGTGAGTTCAAGACCAGCCTGGGCTACATAGTGAGTTCCAGGTCAGTCTCAACTACACAGTGAAACCCTGTCTCAAAAAAAAAAAAAAAAAAAGAGGAGCCAAGTGGCACTTTGAAGAGCAGATTAGTGCTCTGTCCTCATGAATGGATTAATTAATTCATGCCAAGGGTTAATGGGTTACCTTGAAAGCAAGTCTGTTACAAAGGCCAGCTTGGCCCAGTCTCCCCTGAGCTTCCGGTTTCCTGCAGCCTTGGGACTCTGCTAGTAGGAGGACCATCACCAGATGCAGGTCCTTAACATTGGCCCAGAACCAGGAACCAAAATAAACCTGTTCATAATTCACCAGGCTGTTCCCAGCCCCACCCACACAGTGGCTCCACGCTCTGAGTCCCAAGCCTTCCCCTCAGCCCAGGTCCACACTAGCTGGATCCCTGTCCTTTGCACTTGGGTTTCTGAGCCATGTATTCAGTCTCTTCTGTACCTCTTGGTAAGGATAATCCGACACCTGCAATGCTCCCCCACACCCTTCCTCTAAATGAAACTTTTGTTTGTTTGTTGAGACTGACCTGAAACTCATTGTGTAGCCCAGGCTCCTCTCCTGTTGAACTCACAGCGATCCTCCTGCCTCAGCCTCTGAGTGCTGGGATTACAGGCCTGGCACTCTAAAAGAAACTTTTGGCTTCTTTGAAACTGAAATTTTTGGCTTCAGCTCAAAGAGCACTGCACTGGGTGTGGTGGCGCATACCTATAATCCCAAAGCTCAGGAGGCAGAGGCAGGAGGATCACTGTGAGTTCAAGGCCAGCCTGAGTTACATAGTAAGACCTTGTCTCAAAAAACAAAACTGAAACAAACCGAAGAGCACTTAATCCTCCCCATCCTCACTCCTTAGCAACACTGCCTGCCTGCCATTTTTGTGTTCTATGGGGCCTGGTGTATCCATTAGAGCGTGCTTTTTAAACTAGGGGTCATGGCTGGGCAAGGTGGCACGCACATATAATTCCAGTGCTCGGAGGCTGAGGCAGGAGGATTGCCATGAGTCTGAGGTCAGCCTGGGCTACATAGTTCAAAGACAGCCTGAACTACATAGCACTACCCTTTCTCAAAACAAACAAAAATGACCAAAAAACAACAACAAAAAAAACAAAACCCAAAAAACAAAAACAGTGCACCAGAAGCAACACTATTTTCATTTTGCATATATGGGGAGGATTCTTGTAAACTATACTTCTTTCCTACATGGGTCAGGTTGAAGAAGTTTGAAACACTCTGCATTAGGCACTTCTTCGAGTTAGTTGTTCATTTGTCTTCACTACTGGACACCGAACAATGTGGGGGTAAGGACTTTAAATTATCTACCTTCCCTACTCACCATCCTAGTACAAGATCTGACAAGGTTCAGTCAATATTTACTAGATTGAATGGAATGTTCTACAAGTGAAATCACTTAGTAATCTGTAAGGTCATGAGTTTGAACTGTGCTTAAACTAGGAGTCTAAAATTAACTCCCTGGAGAGCTATGACATCTGAGGACAAGTGGCCAAGTACTGTCACAAATATTGTACATCCCAAGAGATCTGAGAGACCAAGCCAAAACTCAGCAGAGGGAGAGATGCTGACTTGCTCATCTCCTGGGATTTGAAGCCAATTCCACTCAAAGAGCTTCCCCTCCTGGTTATCTTGTTTAGGTATTTGAGAACCTGATGCTATCAGGTATTTGATACCCATGAAGCAATTTTCCATAACCACTGTGGGAAAAACCATCACTTAAAATTTCTCTTTTCAGCTGAGCATGGTGGTGCATGCCTGTAATCCCAGATACTTGGGAGGCCGAGGCAGGAAGATTGCAAGTTCAAGGACAGTTTGGGCAATTTAAGGAGACCTTATCTTTGCTTTTTTTTTTTTTTTTTTTTTTTTTTTTTTTGAGACAGGGTCTCATTATGTAGTTGAGACTGCCCTGGAACTCACTGTGTAGCCCAAACAGTGTGCGGTCTCAAACTCGAAGCAATCCTGCCTCAGCCTCCTGAGTGCTGGGATTACAGGCATGAGCTACCATGCCTGGCTAACGAGACCTTATTTTTTTTTTTTTTAATGTTTTTTTAAAAGGGCTGGGGAGGTACCTCAGTAATTCCTGGAACCACCATTGCTGCTGCTGGTGCTGCTGCTGATGATGATGGAGAAGAAAAATATCTTCTTTTCAGTGCTTAAGGAGATTATAGAGTAGTTTTTTGTTGGTGGGGGAAGGGATCTGGATATGTAGTCCTGGCTACCCTTGAACTCTTGATCCCTTTGCTTCAGCCTCCTGAGTGCTAGAACTATAGGTCCACATTATTATGACTGGCTATAAACTTTTTAGGTTTTGTGTGAGGAGAAGAACCTAAGGCCTAAGGCAACACAAAAATCTAGGTCCAGATCCCGTCTCCATAGGCGAGTGACTTAGTCTCTGTCAACCTCAGATTGCACAAAATTAAAGGCAAGGCAGCATTTCTGGCCATCTTGCCTTTCACCCTGAAGCTGAAGTCAGGCAGGCCTGGCCATGACCGCATCTGCTCATTTGTGAAGGAGTGTCTTCTCTTCCACAGAGCTGCTTAGCAGGTCTTGGTGTTTTGTTGGTCTACGGTGAAAGGGACTTACGCACTGCTCAGTTGTTAACTGATACCTTCTCAAAGTTATATGAGCTGCAAAATGTTGCTGGATATCTCTGTGTTCTTTATTCCTTTATTCAGGAAGAAAAGGGCCTACATCCACACAACGTATGGGGAGTGGTGAGTATGGGTAATGTTGTGCTTGAGAGGAGATACCAGGAGAACTGCATTCTCTCTTGGGGTTGCAGGGTCTCTGAGGTAAGTTTAGCAGTCAAAACATCCCTGCTCAGGGAGGAGTAGAACCCAGTGGTAGATAATTTGCTTATCATAAGTAAGCTGTGGGAGGCTCTAGGTTTGTTCCTCAGTATTACAAATATAGCAACAACAACAACAACACACACACACACACACACAGACACAGACACAGACACACATACACATGTGCGCGCGAGCAAGAGCACACACCCCATGCTGGCTGATGCTCAAGATACAGCTCCAAAGATTTAATTTTTCATATTCTTTGGGCCTTTGTACAGTGGGAATGGGAAAAGAGAGAGCATTCATCTTTGTTTTGTCTGTGCCATTTGGTTTTGTCTCCCAACCAGAAGTCTACAACTCTAAAAAGAATAAATGCACCAATAAATACAAACAGAATAAAATGAGTAAGTGTAATTTTTGAAACCAACTGATTATTGTTCAACTTGAAAACAATTATTGACAATCTGACAGTTATTTTTCAAAACAAAATAAGGGGCTGGAGGTGGAGCTCAGTGGTAGAGCATGTACTTAGCATTTGCAAGGCTGAGTTCAATACTCAGCACCAAAAGAAGTAATAAATAAAGGCATCTAGATAGTGTGAGGAGTAATTTAAGATAAAAACCAGTGGGCTGGGGATGCAGAGCAATGATAAGAGTGTTTGCTGAGCACAACATCATAACAATGTCTGCAGGTTAACATTTTAGAGCTATAAACTCTGTGCTTTTATCAGTAATAGGTTGTTAGTCAAAATTCATTGACAACAGTTATGATTTTCAAGAGTATCAGGCAAAGGTCAAGTAAGCTTATTTTTAAAAACTCTAATATAATATATAAAAAAAAGGGCTGGGTTGTCTCTCGGTGTTATAGCACTAGCCTAGCGTGCATAAGGCCTTGGGTTTGATTCCTAGTATAACAACAAAGCAAAACAAAGAACCATACAGCAAAAAGGGAGAAATTACCATCCCTGCCATCCCAGAATTCAGGAGGCTCAGGCAGAAGGATTGGTAGTTTGAGCTCAACCTGGGCAATTTAGTGACTTAGACTATGTCTCAAAAGAAAGAAGCCAGGCGTGGTGGCACATGGCTGTAATCCCAGCACTTGGGAGGCTGAGGCAGGAGGATCACTGTGAGTTTGAGACCAGCCTGGGCTACACAGTGAGTTTCAGGTCAGTCTCAACTACATAATGAGACCCTGTCTCCAAACCCTACCCCAAAAAAGAGCCAAGTGCAGGCAAATGACTATAATCCCACTGGGGAGGCTGAGGCAGGAAAACTACTGAGCAAATTTGAGTCCAGCCTGGGCTATATAGCGAATTCAAGACCAGCCTGAACTACACAGTGAGACCCTGTCTCAAAAAAAAAAGCAATCAGCATTTTGTCTTTTTACAATTTTGAGATAGGGCCAGGGATTTATCTCAGGGGCACCACACCTGCCTGGCAAGTGCAAGGTTCTGAGTTTGATCCCTGGTACCAAAAAAACAAAACAAAACAAAAAACAATCAATTATGGGGCAAATTTTTCTTTCATACACAGATTCTGCTACATGCCTTACCTGAAAGGAGTAAGAGCAATTTAATTGACTCGAAGCAGCTGAGCTCTTTTTTTTTTTTTTCAAACTGCAGGTGGGGCTGGGGATTCAACAACTCAGTGGTTCTGCCGCATGCCTCTCCAGCTCAAGGATCTGAGTTTGAACCCCCACACCAAACAAAACAAAACAAAAAAACCCCACACAAACTGCAGGTGGCAGCTAATTAATGGAATGGCGGGATATAAGTCTAAGTGTAAGACAACTACAATTTTAAAAATGAAGCAGAATTGAGTAGAATATGAGAATATATCAAACTATCAAACGTAAGATCAAAGATCAATGTTGTACCTGTGTGTGTCTGTTCCTGGAGTTTTAGGGTAAAAGCCTTGGCCCAGGGGTTCCTACAGACCAGGCTCAATCACTCGCCCTAAAACGCCCATCAAGCTGTCAAATAGCGGTAAGGGCAGGGAAGAAACAGTATTCAACATGGCCATGCCGGGAACCACAAAGGGGTTCCAGGTCTGTCTTCAAGGGGCTGACAGAAGCTTTGGTGCTTTAGAGGAAAGGGGAACAAAGGCAAGAGCTGGAGATAGCTGGGGGCTCTGCATAGCTGGCAGTGTACGTATTGTTGCTCAAGCTGTGGCCTGATTGATCTGTACCTTGGGAATGGCTGGCTGTGGAAAAGTCATCATCACTCAAGAGGACAATTCTGTGTCCACTGCGAGGGGGCACCTTGGCTCATGCCATAGGATAATTTGTCGTTTGGTGTGAGGCAGCCTTGGTTCCTGATGGCGTAATTGCTCCTGCTTGGCTTGCTGTGACTTGGAGTAGTTTCGTTAGCTTGCTATAAAGATGCCTGTCAATCACAGCTGCCATTCCTGCAACCAAGAGAGTGGCCCAGAAGAAAAAAATTAAAGAAACAAATGGAATCAGAGACAAACAAAATGGAGTTAGTGTGGTGAATGTGACCTTCATGTTGGGTATAAAATGCAGATCCTAACACGGGTAATGGTTAAAAAGTTTGAAAAACACTGACTTAGACTATCGAAGATTCATTCTGGAACTGCAAAGAGACTCATGCAAAACACAATTGCTTGGATTATGATGATCAAAGTCAGGGTATTGTGCTAGAGAGTAGGGGAATGGTTGCTGGGTAAACAACCAAATGTCCTACAGTACAGATTGACCAAGTGGCACTGGATTCTACTGTTCTCATTCTCAAAACCCAGGAGTGGGATAAATGCCTTACATGATATTGGCTGTTTCATGACTTTAAATGACCTAATACCTGCCTCATTACATCAAATTTAAGATGGGCTAAATATGATGAGAGTCATCCTCTATTTCCCTTCGTGACACTAGTTACCTCCCAACTATCTGAAATGTTATTTAGGCAAATGGCCACCTAGTGAAAGACTACATTTCCCAGGTTCCCTGGAGGCAGGTATGATTATGGGACTAGGTGCTGGCCACTGCCACATATGCACAGAAGTGATGCATGTGGATTCAGGATCAGGTCTTCAAATGGCAGGAGTACATCCTCCTTTCCCCCTCTGCCTTATGCTGCCTGGGAGGACTCAACTGGGACCACATGGATGAAGCAACACCTTAGGGATGGTAAGAGCAATAAAACAGGAGGCATCTGGGTCCCTGAGTGTTGTGCTTGCCCTGGATCATTATACAAGGAAGACATGAAATTTCTCTTTAATTTATGCTAGTATTATTTTGAGTCTCTGTTACAGCAGCTTAACTCATATCCTACCTCTATCCTCTTCTATTCCATTAGCTGAAAATAGTGGTAGTCTGAGGACTAATACATACAGACATTGACACATCTGATATTTTGTTTGTTTTGAGATAGGGTCTTACTATGCATGTAGCCCAGGCTGGCCTTGAACTCAGTGATCCTCCTGCTTCAGCTTCCAGAGTGCTGGTGTCAAAATTGTGTGCTATCACACCTAGATTAGCATATGTGATTTTAAAGTGTGTGGACTTTAAATCATACTCCCCACACAATGAGTTTTTGTGTCTGAGATCTGGATACAGGATTAGATAGGTCAGGGAAAGATAATTTTTTTTACTTTTTTGGTTTTTTGAGAAAGGGTCTCGCCATGTAGTTGAGACTGACCTGGAACTCACTATGTTGCCCAGGCTGGTCTTGAACTCACAGCTTGATCCTCCTGCCTCAACCTCCCAGAGTGCTGGGATTACAGGCGTGATAATTCTTATCAGCGATCAAACTTGGGATCTTGTACTTGTGAGAAGCTAAATCTTCAGCCAGGAAAAAATAAATCTGCTGCTTAGATTCGATTAAACCATATGAAGTTTGGCTTGATGGAGCATGCCTGTGATCTCAGCACTTGGGAGGCTGATGCAGGAAGACTGCAACAAGTTTGAAGGCAGCCTGAGGTACATAGTAAGACTCGGTCTAAATAAAAAAAAAATTAAATCATATGAAAGTCTTGTTTTATAAGTTTAAAACAAGTCAAATATTAGCAACTTCTTGTTGCAATCTAACAGAACTCATGCTGAATATCACAGGTGGTGGCTCTAGAATTCACAAACAGTGAGCTCTTTGGTAATTGTCCTTCTGAAGACTCTATGCCAAAACTGAATCCCCATGGCACAGGCCCTTAAACACACCTGGACCCAGTCTCTAGGGTGTCATTACCCTGACATGTGCTTGTGACCAGAGATTATTCCAAAGCCTTGTGTAATACGTTGTTGATTCTAATGGGGTAGCGTGTAACTTATCTCAAGAGACAAAAGTTAAAGCAGTGGAGTAAAGGCAGTTAGCTAGAGCTGTGCTGGGGGTTATAGACTTGGGGAGGAGAGACACAACTCAGGTAATGATACAGCTTAAACCCATAGCTGTCAGCTACAAGATCGACCTCAGCTTCCTGAGTGCTGGGAATATAAGCATGCACCACCATGCTTGGCTGGGATCAACCTCTTCTTATGGAGCTAGCTCACTGGGTCACATTAGTCATGTACTACAAGTGACAGTCTTTTTTATTGTACCTCGGTCAGTATGACAGTATGGCAATATGGCAGATAGCCCATTCCACAGTTTACCATATGGTTACATGCTGAACCATATTCTGAACACTGTCTTGGTTTTGGTTCCAAAATCCCAGGAAAAAACTGGCAGCTGCTCCTGGTGCCCTGTCCCACATCTGCCGGGCCCATCTCTGACTTCAGCTGTTGTTGCAGGGGACAGTTCCTATGAGCCCTGATGGCTTCTCACCTCAAAGCCCAGCTTCAGTATTTCTGCCCCAGAGCTTTTCTTTTTTGAGACAGGGTCTCACTATGTAGTTGAGACTGACCTGGAACTCACTATGTAGCCAAGGCTTGTCTTGAACTCACAGCGATCCTCCTGCCTCAACCCCCCAAGTGCTGTGATTACAGGCTTGCGCCAGAACACCTGGGCCCAGAGCAATTCTTAAAGCCCCTGGAGTTCAATCAATTTGTAGTCAATCCACGTGTCAGTGTGTGACAGGTGTATGGGAGGTCACTGTGCAGGGCGTGGCAGATGACTCAAGTCAAGGCAACTGGGTACAGCCAGAGCTGAAAGTAGGCCTTCTGCCTGAGGAACCAGAAAGAAAAATCTTAATTTCCACTGGCCTTAGAGCTGTGAGAATACAAGAAGCACATACAGGGAACAGAGTCAAAAGGGGGAATGTTAAGATTTCAAGCTTGTGGAGAAGGCTAACAAAGAATTGCAAAGCGTACACCTGATGGTGAAAGAAGAGTTACATTGATTGAGGATCAGGAGCACAGAAATGGTGCCAGGAGGAAAGAAAAGGCACACTTCACAGGTACACAGACAAACTGGGCTTTTGGGCTTAAGACAGAAGAGAGTGCGGGTGAGGCATGTGCTTTGGTCGGGGTTATATAGAATGGTCCTAGGGTGCTATCTGAGCTCAAGTGGTGGAGGGGAGTGATTTCCTCAGCCTCCATGGTTCTAACTGCATTAGGAACACTGAGGGAGAGTCTGGAGGGTTTCCGATTGCAGCTTGGCCTACCTCTCCATTCTGGAGGATACTGTCACCTCTAAACTTCCTTCTTTACCTGTTTACTTGTCCCCATGCCTAGACTTAAGGGGGGATAAGAAAAAAACCACCAAACCTATGCAGGTGGGGTCAGAAGCCTGTGAAACGTAAAGTGTGCTGAGGCTGGAAGATTTTACCCTGGGGTCGGTTATGGCAGGGCACGTTTGGGAGGCTGAGGCAGAAGGATCCCTGAAAGTCCGAGGTGAGCCAGGGCTACATAGTTCAAGGTCAGCCTGAACCACAGAGACCCTGTTTCAAAAAAACCAAATAAATAAATAAAATAAAAATCAACCTAGCCGGGTGTGGTGGCACACGCCTGTAATCCCAGCACTCGGGAGGCTGAGGCAGGAAGATCACTGCAAGTTTGAGATCAACCTGGGCTACATAGTGAGTTCCAGGTCAGTCTCAACTACATAGTGAGACCCTGTCTCAAAAAAACAAAACAAAAACAGAGACAAAAAAATCAACCTAGAGTTCCTAAGGTCAGCAGTCTAATGACTGCTTCATTCAAAAAACATTCCAGCCGTGAGTCCTCAGACTGAGGAGGGCCAGCAAGTTTTAAGTAAGCATCAAAGCTGAAACCTGGACAGCTCCGTAACTCGGTGGCCGAATCTGCACTGCACAAAAACAGGGTAGTTTTCAGCTCCGGGAGAGAAGATGCAGCCCGGGCGGTGAACCCAGTGGCCTAGGGGGAGGGGGGAGGGAGAATGTGATCAGAGATCGAATTGTGAGTTTCCAAACTACCCCAGCCAGCACTTGTCCCCGATACCATCCGTACCTCGCGTTCCCTGGACCTTACCCTCAACGCTGCATGCTAGGAATGGCCCTCAGCTGCCGTAGGCCCGAGCCCAAGATCACGGAGACCCGCGCCACC